>NC_090447.1:1426469374-1426789663 GCF_031143425.1 Pleurodeles waltl
TCTTCTCTGTTCTTCTCGGTGCTTCTGTGTTCTTCTTCTCGGTTCTTCTGTGTTCTTCTCTGTTCTTCTCTGTTCTTCTGCTCTTCCGATCTTCTGTGCTTCTGTCTTCTGTTCTTCTGTCTTCTGTTCTTCTGTTCTTCTGTTCTTCTGTCTTCTGTTCTTCTGTCTTCTGCTCTTCCGGTCTTCTGTTCTTCTGTCTTCTGTTCTTCTGTCTTCTGTTCTCCTGTCTTCGGCTCTTCTACCTCCTCCGTCTTCTTCCCCCGAGCCTGCCCTCCTGCTCCTTCCTCATCCCCCTCCCTCACTCGCCTCCCCCTCTCTCACCCCTAGCTAACCCGTTCGCTATCTACCTCCCTCACTCCTCCTATCTTCCTATCTCTCTAGCTCCCTATCTCACTATCTAACTCCCCCACTCTCCACCTCCTCCTACCTACCTATCTGTCTATCTATCTATTTCCCTATCTATCGACTTCTCTATCTATTTTCTCTATCTATTTCTCTATCTCTCCCCCCCTCCCGCCACCCCCTCTACTACCTATCTCCCTATCCTCTCACTCTACCTCTCTCCCTCACCCACCTCTACAACCCCCCCTCCCCTATCTTCACAACCCTACTCCTATCTCTCTCCCTAATCTCCAAACCTCCTAACACTCACCCTCCTCCACCCTAAACCCCCTCCCCCAGCTCCTCTCACTCTACCTGTCCCCCCCTCCCTCGCGCTTTCCCGCCGCGACCTCCTGCACGCCCCCGCCCCCCAGCTCCCATTCGCCCCCAGCTGACCCCTCCCCCCCCTCCTACCTCTTATGGCGGCCGCTGCGCGACAGTGGTAGCGACCCTTGACCCAAGGGTAGGTCGCTCCCCCTGCCGCTGCAGCTCCTCCAAGTTCCCGAGTTCCTGTGTTCCTGAGACCCACCTAACTGTAAGTACCCCCCTCCTCCCAGCCCCTCGCCCTGCCCCGCGCCACTCACCTTCTCTCCTGCTCCTGCTTCTTTTCCTCCTCTCTGTCTCTTCCTCCTCGCTCCCCCTCTGCAATCTTCTTCTGTGTTCTTCTGTTCTTCTCTTCTGTTCTTCTGTTCTTCCCTTCTGTTCTTCTGTGTCCTTCCGGTCTTCTGTGTTCTTCTTCTCTGTTCTTCTTCTCGGTTCTTCTGTGTTCTTCTCTGTTCTTCTCTGTTCTTCTGCTCTTCCGATCTTCTGTGCTTCTGTCTTCTGTTCTTCTGTCTTCTGTTCTTCTGTTCTTCTGTTCTTCTGTCTTCTGTTCTTCTGTTCTTCTGTCTTCTGCTCTTCCGGTCTTCTGTTCTTCTGTCTTCTGTTCTTCTGTCTTCTGTTCTCCTGTCTTCGGCTCTTCTACCTCCTCCGTCTTCTTCCCCCGAGCCTGCCCTCCTGCTCCTTCCTCATCCCCCTCCCTCACTCGCCTCCCCCTCTCTCACCCCTAGCTAACCCGTTCGCTATCTACCTCCCTCACTCCTCCTATCTTCCTATCTCTCTAGCTCCCTATCTCACTATCTAACTCCCCCACTCTCCACCTCCTCCTACCTACCTATCTGTCTATCTATCTATTTCCCTATCTATCGACTTCTCTATCTATTTTCTCTATCTATTTCTCTATCTCTCCCCCCCTCCCGCCACCCCCTCTACTACCTATCTCCCTATCCTCTCACTCTACCTCTCTCCCTCACCCACCTCTACAACCCCCCCTCCCCTATCTTCACAACCCTACTCCTATCTCTCTCCCTAATCTCCAAACCTCCTAACACTCACCCTCCTCCACCCTAAACCCCCTCCCCCAGCTCCTCTCACTCTACCTGTCCCCCCCCCTCCCTCGCGCTTTCCCGCCGCGACCTCCTGCACGCCCCCGCCCCCCAGCTCCCATTCGCCCCCAGCTGACCCCTCCCCCCCCTCCTACCTCTTATGGCGGCCGCTGCGCGACAGTGGTAGCGACCCTTGACCCAAGGGTAGGTCGCTCCCCCTGCCGCTGCAGCTCCTCCAAGTTCCCGAGTTCCTGTGTTCCTGAGACCCACCTAACTGTAAGTACCCCCCTCCTCCCAGCCCCTCGCCCTGCCCCGCGCCACTCACCTTCTCTCCTGCTCCTGCTTCTTTTCCTCCTCTCTGTCTCTTCCTCCTCGCTCCCCCTCTGCAATCTTCTTCTGTGTTCTTCTGTTCTTCTCTTCTGTTCTTCTGTTCTTCCCTTCTGTTCTTCTGTGTCCTTCCGGTCTTCTGTGTTCTTCTTCTCTGTTCTTCTCGGTGCTTCTGTGTTCTTCTTCTCGGTTCTTCTGTGTTCTTCTCTGTTCTTCTCTGTTCTTCTGCTCTTCCGATCTTCTGTGCTTCTGTCTTCTGTTCTTCTGTTCTTCTGTCTTCTGCTCTTCTGGTCTTCTGTTCTTCTGTCTTCTGTTCTTCTGTCTTCTGTTCTCCTGTCTTCGGCTCTTCTACCTCCTCCGTCTTCTTCCCCCGAGCCTGCCCTCCTGCTCCTTCCTCATCCCCCTCCCTCACTCGCCTCCCCCTCTCTCACCCCTAGCTAACCCGTTCGCTATCTACCTCCCTCACTCCTCCTATCTTCCTATCTCTCTAGCTCCCTATCTCACTATCTAACTCCCCCACTCTCCACCTCCTCCTACCTACCTATCTGTCTATCTATCTATTTCCCTATCTATCGACTTCTCTATCTATTTTCTCTATCTATTTCTCTATCTCTCCCCCCCTCCCGCCACCCCCTCTACTACCTATCTCCCTATCCTCTCACTCTACCTCTCTCCCTCACCCACCTCTACAACCCCCCCTCCCCTATCTTCACAACCCTACTCCTATCTCTCTCCCTAATCTCCAAACCTCCTAACACTCACCCTCCTCCACCCTAAACCCCCTCCCCCAGCTCCTCTCACTCTACCTGTCCCCCCCCTCCCTCGCGCTTTCCCGCCGCGACCTCCTGCACGCCCCCGCCCCCCAGCTCCCATTCGCCCCCAGCTGACCCCTCCCCCCCCTCCTACCTCTTATGGCGCCAGAGGCAAGCCCGTCTGCGCCCGTCCGCGCCTGGCCCGCGCCCAGCGCCACGACCCCTGGTCCCCAGCTCCCCCAAGCCCCGCTGATCCGCTACGACCCCACCACCCTCCCCGCCCTCAACCCAGGGCGCTCCAAAACCTGCTTCCTAGCTCACCCCAAACGCACCCATGGACCCTTCGCCTGCAACTCCTGCAAACGCATCTTCCACCACGCAACTACCACGACCACAAGCCCACGTGCCATCAACCACCTCAAGTGCATCCTGATCAACGCTCGTTCCGTCCACAAGCACGCCGTTGAACTTTGGGACCTCCTGGACTCCACAGCCCCGGACGTCGCCTTCATCACGGAGACATGGATGAACGCCTCCTCTGCTCCAGACATCGCTACCCGCCATCCCCGAAGGCTACAAGATCTCCAGAAAAGACCGCACCAACCAAGTAGGAGGAGGTGTCGCCATCATCTTCAAAGACTCCATCAGCGTCACCACCTCCACCGAAGACCCCCCCTCGCCGCTGAACACCTGCATTTTCAGATTCGCACCGACCCAAGGACCACCCTCAGAGGATCCCTCGTCTACCGTCCTCCCGGACCTCGCGCCTCTTTCAGCGACGCCATCGCCGACTTCATCTCCCCGCACGCCCTCGCCTCACCGGACTACATCCTCCTAGGCGACCTCAACTTCCATCTGGAACAAAACAACGACCCCAACACCACCACCCTGCTCGACAACCTCGCCAACCTCGGCCTCAAACAACTGGTGAACACCGCCACCCACATCGCCGGACACACGCTCAACCCTATCTTCTCCGCCAGCAAACACGTCTTCTTCAGCCACACCTCTGCCCTACACTGGACCGACCACAGCTGCGTCCACTTCACATTCCGACGCGAGACCTCCCACCTCCGCACTCAACCCATCCCTCATCGACAGTGGAACAAGATCCCTGAAGAGCAACTCTTCTCCGCTCTCGCCGCCAACCAACCCACCCTCACCACCGACCCCAACGACGCAGCTCTCAACCTCACAAACTGGATCTCCAACTGCGCTGACAACCTTGCTCCCCTCAAACGCACGCATCGACAGACCAACACCAAAAAACCTCTCTGGTTCTCTGACACCCTCAAAGAATCAAAGAAAACTTGTCGTGCCCTTGAGAAGGCCTGGCGCAAGGACCACACCGCTGACGACATGACCGCCCTCAAGAACGCTACACGCGAACACCACCACCTGATCCGCACTGCCAAAAGGAACTTTTTCACCGACAGACTAGACAAAAACAGCCACAACAGCAGAGAACTCTTCAGCATCGTCAAAGAGTTCTCCAACCCCAGCGCCAGCGCCAACGCCGTCACGCCCTCACAGGATTTGTGCGAATCCCTCGCCACTTTCTTCCATCGCAAGATCAGCGACCTCCACGACAGCTTCGGACACCAGACCCAACCATACACCACTGAACCCGCTTCCCCGGACATCACCCTCAACAACTGGACCCACATCAACACGGAAGAAACCAAATCCATCATGAACTCTATCCAC
Source organism: Pleurodeles waltl (assembly GCF_031143425.1). Classification (NCBI taxonomy): domain Eukaryota; kingdom Metazoa; phylum Chordata; class Amphibia; order Caudata; family Salamandridae; genus Pleurodeles; species Pleurodeles waltl. The sequence goes on from NC_090447.1 coordinate 1,426,473,906, forward strand.
TCCGGCGCCCCTTCGGACCCCTGCCCGCACTTCATCTTTAACAAAGCCGACGACATCATCGCCCCGCACCTCCAGACCGTCATCAACTCTTCTTTTTCTTCTGCTACCTTCCCCGAATGCTGGAAGCACGCTGAAGTCAACGCCCTACTAAAGAAACCTACGGCTGACCCAAGCGACCTGAAAAACTTCCGCCCCATCTCTCTTCTACCTTTCCCAGCCAAGGTAATAGAAAAGACCGTCAAAAACAGCTGACCACCTTCCTGGAAGACAACAACCTGCTCAACCCTTCACAAACCGGATTCCGAACCAACCACAGCACGGAAACCGCCCTCATCTCAGTCACAGACGACATCAGAACCCTGATGGACAACGGTGAAACAGTCGCCCTCATTCTCCTCGACCTCTCGGCTGCCTTTGACACCGTCTGTCACCGCACCCTAATCACCCGCCTACGCTCCACCGGGATCCAAGGCCAGGCCCTGGACTGGATCGCCTCCTTCCTCGCTAACCGCTCCCAAAGAGTTTACCTCCCTCCGTTTCGCTCAGAACCCACCAAGATCATCTGCGGCGTACCTCAAGGCTCATCGCTCAGCCCGACACTCTTCAATGTCTACATGAGCCCCCTCGCCGACATCGTACGCAAGCACGACATCATCATCACCTCCTACGCCGACGACACCCAACTTGTACTCTCCCTCACCAAGGACCCCGCCAGCGCCAAGACCAACCTACAAGAGGGTATGAAGGACGTCGCAGATTGGATGAGGCTCAGCCGCCTAAAGCTGAACTCTGAAAAAACGGAAGTCCTCATCCTCGGCAACACCCCGTCCGCCTGGGACGACTCCTGGTGGCCCACGGCCCTCGGCACCGCACCGACCCCCGCAGACCACGCCCGCAACCTCGGCTTCATCTTGGACCCTCTTCTCACCATGACCAAGCAAGTCAACGCCGTGTCCTCCGCCTGCTTCCTCACTCTCCGCATGCTCCGCAAGATCTTCCGCTGGATCCCCGCCGACACCAGAAAAACCGTGACCCACGCCCTTGTCACGAGTCGCCTGGACTACGGCAACACCCTCTACGCCGGGACCACCGCCAAACTCCAAAACCGCCTGCAACGCATCCAAAACGCCTCGGCCCGCCTCATCCTCGACGTACCCCGCAACAGCCACATCTCCGCACACCTGAGACACCTGCATTGGCTCCCAGTCAGCAAAAGGATCACCTTCCGTCTTCTCACCCACGCACACAAAGCCCTCCACAACAAGGGACCGGAATACCTCAACAGACGCCTCAGCTTCTACGTCCCCACCCGCCCCCTCCGCTCCGCTGGCCTCGCACTTGCTGCCGTCCCTCGCACCCGCCGCTCCACGGCGGGTGGGAGATCCTTCTCCTTCCTGGCGGCCAAGACCTGGAACTCCCTCCCCACCAGCCTCAGGACCACCCAGGACCACTCCGCTTTCCGGAGACTCCTAAAGACTTGGCTGTTCGAGCAGCGATAACCCCCCCCTTTCCCCCCTAGCGCCTTGACACCCGCACGGGTGAGTAGCGCGCTTTATAAATGTTAATGATTTGATTTGAAAGACAGGAATGGAGCCTGCTGAACGGTGCAGGGAAACCTCCCAAGGAATAAGACATCAGACCCATGGGGCTCGAAGGAGCACAAGATGGAGTCACAGGCTTTTTAAAAATGCTATACATAGCATTGAGGAAGCTGGAAGAATCAGTTCCAGGAGCAGGGAAGGCGACAAACTCTTGCTTCTGTCAATGAGACTGAAGGAGAACTGGAGTCATAGAGACCACTTCTGGCTCCAGATCAAGAGGCACAGGTGAAGTGGATGGTCCCACTGGACTCGAAGGCGACATCGGACCTGCGACAGGGGATAGAGCGGGAGAGCCTTAAGTTGACCTTGGACAAGGAGATACCAACATTGGAGAAACATCTCTCAAAGACCAGCATCGGGAACTGTGACGCTTCTTGTGCTTTCTCTTTGATGGCTTCGAGGAGTGGGGAGACAGCGACTCTGAGGGAGGCTGTGACTTCCGACAACTTCTCTTTTCTTTCCTTGGCTTGATCATGAAAAGCCTTGCCTTTCTTTCTTTCAAGGCATTTGGGTTCATCTTCTGACATGAGGAACAGGCGTTGATGTCATGGTCAGATCTGAGACATCAAAGACACTCATCATCAAGGTCGATGATCGGCATCTGGCCCTCGCACACTCGACAGGGCTTGAATCGAAACTTCCTCAGCTGAGACAAATTGCAGAAAAACAGACTCTTCTAATCTTCTTCCCAGAAACACTGTAACCACAGGGAGAGAGGAAGAAACTGTTATGTGTTGAAGGTGCAGAAAAAAGGGAACTGATGTCAACACGCAGACGAGGACTTCTTGTGGCTCCAGTGACATCAAACGGAGTTGCATGCAGAGCTGTGCTATTGTGACATCGACGTGGACGAGCTAAGGAGAAAAGTTTCTGTGGAATGCTGGCACATGGGAATATTCAAAAGGTGAGGAATCCATAGGAAAATGTATCCATCAGAATACACACATACTACATTCCAGTGAAGAATATACAGACATCCAATGAATGTCCAGCTTACTATTGCATCACTAGTATCTATTACATTACTAATACCTATTATGAGCATGCTAATACAAACCCAGATAAACCTATACACCACACGGTTAAGAAAAGTGGCAACTGCTGATAACGCTTTAAAATGTGAAGTTGATGAATAAGATGATGTTGATGGTTTTGCACGATGAGGCTGCCCTGTCTCTGTTGTCAAGACATGATCACTTGCTGCTCATAGCCTGCAATGATCATCAGTAGCATCCATGTGGCAAATTGAAGGTTTGTCACAGATATCCAAAAGGGCCTAAGCACCGCACTTTCATGAAATTAGCTCCAGTTGCAACCCCCTCACAAAAACCTTAGACTGACAATGGACAAAGAAAGAGTGCACTGCAGTGCTTAATTTGTGCTTGTTGTTTCTGGTGCTAAGCACTGGCACTTATTTGTGAGGGCCGGGGCTTATTCTTCTGCCTCAAACATTTACTGCGAGCAAAAGACACACATGGGCAACACGGAGGAAGAGAAAAACGAAAAAGCGTCACAATGGTAGAAAGCATAAAGCTGTAAGAGTGAGCTGAAGGGGCAGGGAGTGGCTGTAAATGGACTGAAGAGGCTCGAGATGGCTTTAGAATTACACTGCCTCAGTATTCTGTGCTTGCACATTTAATTGCAGCAGCCATGTGTTTGAGAGGAGGGCTTTGGGCACCGGCACGTTTTTATTCACAAATTAAGCACTGGTGCACTGCCTACTTCCCTGATCACTACAGACCACGTTCGTGGCTCCAGCAACATCAGAGTGATGTCACAAGATGAAACACTACCGGTTAACAAAGCTGGCTGCAATCACATTTCCAGGTTCCACTCCAGTAAAAAATGACCACAACTTTTATTTGAACAGATGATCTCTCTTTCGGGGTGATGTTTAGATATTTCAAGACTTACATCAAACTCACAGTTACAGGAAAATCAAGAGGAGCAATTATCTAGTATGATATTGTAAGAGTGTGTGGATGATCAAACTACATTTCCTGCAGAATAGTGGTCAGAAAAGGAAAGGTACACAACTCTTGGATATGAAACAGATCCTTTGGAATAATAACTAGTGGTTCGGGAGACAATGTAAAATGATTATTGCGATATGAGAAGCTTAGCTAAACTTCCAATTTAAATATTTCATCGATGGGTGCTGCACGTCTGGATGTGGTGTTTGACCAGCTTTCATTGTACTACGAAGAATGCTCTGTCTTCCATGCTCTTCCTGTCTTCTATTTAGTTCTTCTGAAATCTCCCTTTTTACCTTACCCCTCAAACTGAATTATTCAACCTTCAAGAGGTCTTTTGCTAAGAATAAGATACCTGGTCCCAGCCTAGTGTGACCAATATCAGAATGCATCCTTTCAGAGAAAATGTTTCATTTTGATATTCTGCTCCGCCCTCTCTATTTTGTATATTAACTTACGTAGCACTCTTTATTTTGGGGATCTGTAGGCTGGTAAAGAATTATTCATTATTTCATTCGTCTTACACTGTCATCTTCCTCCCATGAGAGATCTCATGTCGTTGATCATAGGGATCGAAAAACTGTGGACACCCATGATTATAACTGAGAAATAACACATGAATAACCCAAGTGTAGAACTTCGATATTATTACAAACTGACGTTTGTTACTTTTTCATACATTTAATGCAATTGGACAATAAACGTTCCCAAAATATCGTTGACTTGAATGGAAATGAGTCCTTAGTGAACCATTGTTTCTTGATACACTGCTTAAAAATACCAGCATGATGCCCAATGAATAAATGAATTATTAACATTGGTATTGTGTTAATTATTAAAAAATAGAGCAACTTTTTAAAGTAATAACATTTCATTTATGAGCAGTGCTTTTAGTCATCTTTCCATTTCTGGCATTCAGAAACCCAAATACCATCAAAAGTCACAGTACACTCATCTCATTATACATGTACACCATTCTTAGGCTCAGGCATAATGGCCTTCACATTTCCTTTAGGTTTATGGTCCATATCACAGCAGCACATCTTAAGTTGTTTATGGACTCTTTCAAGAGATGTAAACATCCGATCTAAAATGTCTTTATCGCTCACACATATCCGATTGTCAAGCCCAATAAAACAGCACTCCGCTGTTTCCTTATTGTTTGTGTACCAAAAGCTGTAAACTCCGTTGTACAATTAGGAGGGGGCAAATGAAATATAAATGGACAACTCTCCCATCGTTATCTCTGAGCAAAAGACAGAATCTGCTAGTGAAAGCTGATCTCTTCCAATAGAACATGCATTAAGTAATTGGATGTGAAGCACACATTTTCTTCTGCTTGTGGGTGGCAGAGCGGTAAGCAGTTAGATATCTGTGACTTCCCTGTCTTAGGAGTGGAGGGAGAACATACCTAGAATTCTTACAATCGTAAAATTGTATCAGGTTATCACAAAAGGATGTAACTGACCAAGTCCAACTATTAAGTTTCTGCAGAGGTTGTAAGAGGCAACATTTCGATCTACTTTAATTTAAAGGGGTCAGAGCCTTAAGATGTAATTAAAATGATGCTTTGGACATGCCATCATACAAGTGTTTCTAGTCTTTTTTCCATCTCAGCAAGTCTTCATTTCAGGCTAAATTTGTATAGAATTCAGATTGACTCACCTGTTAATTATGGCAGAGAGGATTTTCCTGAAGGACATATATAGGACACATCCATTGCTTAATTTGTAAATGAAAACGTGCCGGTGCCCAGAGCTCTACTCTGAAACACGTAGCTGCTGCATGAAATGTGCGAGAGCGGAATACTGAGTCAACCTTTGCCTAATGCCATCTCGGGCCTGTTTAATACATCTACAGCCACTCCTACCCTTTCAGCTCACTCTTGCAGCTTTCTGTATTCCCCATTTGTGACGCTTTTTCGTGTTTCTCTTTCTCCGTCTTTCCCAAATGTGACTTTGACTTGCAGTAGATGCTTGAGGCAGAAAAATAAGTACAGGCCCTCAAAAATAAGTGCTGGTGCCCCGCACCAGAAACCACTGGCTCAAATTAAGCACTGGACACATCAGGCAAAAACGGATTTGCTTCATGACTGGGATTTGACAGTTATAGCATATTGTTGTGATCTACATTTAATGTTATGGCAACAGAAACTGACGATGAGACTGAGAACTCTGGTAATCCAGGGTTCGGTATGCGTCAGTTGTTTTTATGGCTTATTGCGGCTGCCTGCTCCAGTTCATGTCATGTTCGTTCTTACTTTACAATACATATGAACGTAAAATGGACTGAATCCCTCGGCAAAGTAGTCTTACTGTCCCTGAGGTGGCAATGGACTGGAGTTGACAGTAAAATAAACATCCTGTCAGAATACACAAATGCAGTGTGGGTTGACGAATGTTCTCCCGCACTCTCACCCATAGACCAATGTGTGACAATTTCAACAAGATCCCAAATGTCTTGATAAGATGGTTTAGAAGAGTGCTCAAGCAGAGTGGCATTCTCCCTGTCTTCAGGAAGATACTGCAGAACTGTGGAACTCAAGATTCAGGGACAGATTTATACTTTTTGACGCAAATCTGCGTTGGCCCAGGTTTGCATCAAAAAGCATAGTGCCGGCTAGTGCCATTCCATGATGCCGGCCAGGCGCCATATTTACGGAATGGCGCTAGCCGGCGCTAATACCCTGTTAGCATCCTTGTAAAGGACGCTAACAGAGACAGGGAGGCGTAGGGGGGAACGGGGCTTGGGCACCAAATTATGGCGCAACACAGTTTAGAGGCAAAAAAATTGCCTCTAAGCAGTTTAGCGCCTTTTTCTGGTGCACAAGCCCCATGGCCATGGCTCCTGTCTTAGTAAAGACAGGAGCTGTGGCCATTGGGGCCAGCGCCGTGCATGGGGCCCCAAGTCAGGGCTACCAGGCGGTGTTGGGGGAAAAAAAATACTCACCCGGACTTACCTCTAATGGGTCCCCCATCCTTAGGTGACCTCCTGGTCTGGGTGGGGTGTCCCCGGGGACAGGGAAGGGCATCTGTGGGCAATTTCCATGGTCTCTGACCATGGAAATCTGCCTACTGGTCTCCTTACGCCTGCCCAGACTCAGGCGTTAAATAATGGCACTAAGTATGCTTAGCGCCATTATGTATGCTTAGCGCCATTATTTAAGGCCCCCATCCCCCCGTGCTGGATTTTAGCATGGGGATAAATATGGCACAAAGGCCACATCATGATTTTCTTGACGGTAACGCCTACCTTGCATCTCATTGACGCAAGGTAAGTTTTCCCCTCTAGAAAACTATGTAAACTCCATTACTTTGGCGCTAGACGTGTCTAGTGCCAAAGTATAAACATGGAGTTAGGTTTGCGCTGAATTAGCGTAAAAAAAGGATGCTAATTCAGTGCAAACCAAGTATAAATATGGGCTTCAGTTTGTCCATCCTGCCAAAGGCCAAATGGGTTTAGATAAAAAATGCAGGGTGTGAAGAAATATCTGAGAGAGAAACCACCATTACTGCCCCTTAAATCCAAGTTGGCCAGTACTTAAAAACAGAAGAACAACAAATTCCTGTAGGTGAGCCAAAAACTCAGCAAGGATTTGCTCGGTTGGAAGTCCACCATAGATGAGTGCTAACTTTAACAAAATATCTGGGTGATGGAGTCCTTGAAAGATAGAACCTTCCAATACATGCTAGAACATATTTTGTGAGAATATTTATTTAGTATAACATCTTTATTTTGTGTAATATTATAAGATGTAAGTATCAATAGAGATGTGTGCAAGAGATAGTGTGGTTAACAACCTTAAGTATCGGGAGATCCCTTGGCAACTATCACTATATGGAACATTAACGGTAACACTTGATCGCGTCTGAGAAATATGGATCCTCTGAGCTGAGGCTCGCAAATCCCACTTCTGCTTGTCTCCGACCCCGTAATAAAACTCTGCAGCCAAAGACAATCAGGGTGAGGAAATGGGATTGGGACAGAAAGAAAATAAATACATGCTGAGTTGTACTGTGCACGTCTGTCATCCTTCTGAGCTGCCCTCTCTTCCCTCATTATCAAGCAGCCAGGATTTGCAGGTGTTCCCTTACAAGTTCTGGCAATATCCACCTCACTCCCCAGAAGTTGCTCTGTTAATACCAAGGTAGATGTACCAGGCAAAGTCCATCTAAAGCAGGGGTCTTCAAACTGGAGGGGCCGGCCCTCCTAGGGGGGGCCTCAAGAGATCACAGTTGGGGGGCGCCAAATGAAGAATTATGCAGCTAACAGGGCTTTGATTAAAGCAGAAAAATATTTTTTTACATTTTTTAAAAGGTAACAGAACTTAGCTGCAATGTTTAAACACGCCTAGACATATTTAAGCATTGCCAACTTAAAAGAATAATTGTGAACATTTCTGAGGGGGGGCCTGATTATTTATTTTTCCCACTGGGGGGCTTGGCATTAAAAAGTTTGAAAACCACTGGTCTAAAGGCAGTGATCCCCGTAAATTAAAGTAGACACAGGAAGGAAAGGGAAACTGGACTGAGAGAGTCCCACAACACGCCCATGTCTTCTTTAGCACAGCTTTCTCATGCCTTACATCTCTGGTGGCAGCAAGATTATACACTGAGGCTCTCCAATAACAGAATGACTCACTAATCAGAGAGAGCACACTCAGGCTTTTAATACCCGGGAAATGCACAAAACATTCAAAATGATAGAAAACAAACAAGTACACTCAGCAGTTTTGGAATAACGAGCCACAGTATATCTAAGTCAAGCGGGAAGGAAGGTGATCAGTCCAAATATGGTGACAAATCAGGATCTTTGTGAGAGAAAGAGAATAGTGAAAAGCACAGCAATACAAAAAACCCAAATAGCAAGCAGTGGCAGGCGTAACAAAACTTGAGGGGGCCCCTGCAAAGTACTCCCTCCCCTGGGCCACCACCTAACACATCCCAGAACCTGTCCGTATACTGTGCTAAGGGGGGGCCTCCTCGAGGTCGCCCCCCCGCACTGTGGGTACTGCAGGGGCTAACGTTACATCACGGATAGCAAGGTCGCACAACAGGCAATAGGTCCAGTAACTGAGGAATTGTAGTGGGGAAAAATAATAAAAGTTGAGGGATGGCAACTGGGGAATGAGCTATATGGCAAGAGGAAAGCCAATACATTAGGGAAATATGCTGGACATGCTGGATGTCCTATAGCCTTCCTAAAGCCTTCATGATCCGGAAGCTCCACCCTTGACTCAGGTTGACCTGCTACTCATGGCACCCAGCCTCAAAAGGCTGCTCGGCCAAAGCCTTAAAAGAATACACCTCAGGCTTTATTGTAGAAGTCCTTAAACCATGGATACCTTGCTGAACCCTGACAGAAGCAGATCTGAATGCTTATTTTGAGCTCTCTAGACTGTATGAGAGAGAGGGCGTCACATAACTATTACCTCGTTCCTTCTTCTGGCGCACACAATCAAGACTTTTAAATACCACTTTATCTGCAATTCCTCTCTTTATGATGTATTAAAATATATATATATTTTTAATTACATTAGGCTTTCCCGTTATCCAGTAGTAAAACAGTAGACATTCTAATGTAATTATCATCAAATCCTATCCTACTCTAATACACTATTGTGGTCCATTATAACAGGTATTTCACACAGTGACATCTTACACAATGCTTGGTGAGTAAGCACATTAGAAACTACACAAATGTCTATGATCTACAGTGCTGAAGACTATGAGCGTGATTTAGATATTGGCGGATGAGTTACTCTGTCACAACGGCGACAGATATCCCGTCCACTGAAATCTAAAACCCATAAGATATAATGGAATTTAGATTTCAGCGGACGGGATATCTGTCACCATTGTGACAGAGTAACTCCTCCGTCAGTGTATAAAACAGGCCCTATGTCTTGTCTTGACATCCTAGAGGCACACTAGTTTTATTCAAATCAATGACTTGGCCAAAGTCGATGAAGAGAAAGTGTCAAAAACATGTTTCGTTGATTGAGCTCCTACTTCTTACCTTAGTATCGTAGTCAGGACCTGGGACTCTGATCATTGAAAGACACGTAAAGGGGGGTAAGGCATTACTTCAGGATACATGACATGAAAGACATGGCATTGAAATTGGGTGAATGTACAATACAATGTGGCATAGTAGTAACACCATAAGGTATTGTGTGTGAATCATCTGAAATCCAGCTTGGATGTCAAGGTCATGTAAATGCAGACTGATGACGAAGAGGAGTGTGAACTACTCCAGACCTGCTGCACGCCACAGTGATAGGTGGATCTGTGGAGGGAGTAAGACTCTCATCCCATCAGGTCAACAACATAAAGACTGCACACTACACAAGTGTTCTCACCTGTTCTCCTTGAAACCTAGGTGCATTACTTTATATGTAGCTAATACTGACACTGGTGATTGCCTTCTTGTGTAAAGAAGCTGTATAGAATGGCAGGTAAAGGGGAACCAAGCAACAAGAAACATAATGGAGGAGTAATCCAAGCTGTTAAACTAGAATGTGTTTGACTCCCAAATAGTCATTGAATCTATTTAGTCATGGAATCCTAAAATGCGCATTCTTTGAGGATTATAGGGTTTATACCATGTCACCAGACCCACCATACCGAGAGCAGAGAAGCACGTTGAAATGTAAGGGACCTGACAGTATTGAGGCATTCTGGCCTGCAGAATATCTGTAGACTATGGCTGTTCAGTATGTGAGGGAGATTTTAGCATTTGCAACTTCTGAGGGCCACTTCCAACTTAAGGTACACTGTCTTAGGTTGATAATGACCCTACCACATTTCAGTGGATTGTCAATAAGGTCCAGACTGCTTGCTTCTTGCCAGAATCTGCAAAAAACAGTAGTCCAGGCACTGGTTATGTCCAGGCTGGACTACTCTAATGTCTTGTACCTGGGTGTATCTAAAACCTGACTAAAAAGACTTAATTGAGTCCAGAATGTGGCGGTCTAGCTTCTGCTGGACCTTCCCAGACGGGCCCATATGGGTGATGTACTTTCCAAACTACACTGGTTGCCTCTAAAACACAGTCTCCTTAAAAGCACTGTGCATTTGGCACAGGGCTTTCGCAAACAATGGTGAAGAATCTCAGATCTTCGGGGGCTCTGCTGGTCAGCATCCCCACAGTAAAGAGAGTGTGTATTTTGAGTTCCTCATTTACATACTTAGTGATGTCTCCTATCGCCCCCGTCCCCTGATCCAGTGTGGCATAAAAAGAAAGGAGTTCCCGTGCCCTCGCCATGCACATTTTCTTCTTCAATAATTTGACTGCTAATGTTTCATTGATATTTTTATTGACGTTATAAAAGTTGTCATGAGTGCTGTACTATCTGGGATAATTAGCAGTGCATGGTCGAGGGCGCGAGTTATAGTTCCTCAAAATAACTCTGACTATAACTGCTGAATTTCTATGGTTTTGTGCGAGTAAATTCAGAACCTAACTATGACGTCCAGGTACCCTTTTTTTTTGTGAATTTCTATATTCAAAAAAAGTTCTATTTCAAAACTATAACGTCCCTGAAACTTTTGTTTTTTTCAGTGAATTTCCATGTTTTTTTTAACATAACTTAATTTTAATGACTATACGTTAATTCAGCCACTGCCACGCATGGCCTTAGGCTGTGTGTGGTAGGAGTTAGCCGCAGGGCCTGGTGCAACCAACCCCACATAACTACCCATCCCCGTGCTGCGCACAGCCTTTGGCCATGCTCAGCAGGGGTTGGCCGCAGGGCCTGGCCTGCAGCCAGGCTCTGTGGCCAACTTTCATAACCACCCAACTCCCTGCCACGCACAGCCTTCGGCCATGCATGGCGGGGGTTGGCCACAGGGCCTGCCTCTCTGGGTGTGAGAATAGGTGTGAGAGGGTTCTCTGGGTGTGAGAGTGGGTGTGAGAGGGTCTGGGTGGGTGTGAGAGTGGGTGTGAGAGTATCTGTCTGGGTGTGAGAGTAGGTGCGAGAGGGAGTCTCTAGGTGTGAAAGTGGGTGTGAGAATGTCTCTGTTAGGGGGTGTATGAGTGTCTGTGTGGGTCTGTGAGTGGGTGCGTGAGTGTCTAAGTGGGTCTGTGAGTGGGTGTGTGAGAGTCTGAGTAGGTCTGTGAGTGGGTACATGAGTCTCTGAGTGGGTCTGTGAGTGGGTGCATGAGCCTGAGTGGGTCTGTGAGTGGCTGCATGAATGTCTGAGCGTGTATGTGAGTGGGTGAGTGAGTGTCTGTGTAGGTGTATGAGAACCTGTGTGAGTGACTCGGCCACAAAGGAACGTCACCTGCCCTTTTATCCAATAAGAGTCCACAGCTTTGCACCAAATATTTACCCAAGTGGAGTTCTTTCTGCCTCCTTGGGTAAATGTCCAGTATGTATTCTATGCTACAGGTTTGTAATGTTGCACAAGGAAATGTCACCAGTGACCTTGTTTGCATTTTGGCAACATGATTGTTCCTAGTGTGTCTTTCTCTAGAATTCTGTGATAAAATTAATCCTCCAATAGAGAAGTCAATGAGACTATAAAGACGTAAATCTCCACCAAACCAGGGTCCTTCCTTTTATCTATATGAGGTAAGTGATTCGTTGTTTTGTGGATATGTCCTCATATTCGTCAGCATCAAGAACGCATTACCAAAATTGGCAGCAAATGCACCGGGGAGCCCTTTGGTAAGCTGTCCATCATCCTGGCAAAATACAGGAAGACCTTTGCACACTGTTGGTGGACAGGCAATTTACACATTTGCATACTTGTAGCAATAAAAGGGAGAACCATGGACTCTGCTTTCACCTGGAGAGGAAAAAAAGAACCCACTCATTGCAGTCACTCACAGATTGCGCTCCAATAGATCAAAGATGCATTCATCGACCATGAATAATTTCAGATTTTAATAGAGGTAGGGGGCAGCCCCTTACCTAGGCCAATCTCAGCCCTGGGGACCCCATCCCCTGGGGCCTGGCTTTCATTCATTAGGAGAGGTGGGCCATGCAACAGCCCTCTTTGGGCTGATCTCGGCCCCAGGGACCCCATTCCTTGGGGCCCAGCCCTGAATAATGTTAACTTTTACTGAAATGGCAGCACAGCTGATTTTGGACCTGGAGGCCCCATACCCTGGGGCCCAGCCATGTCACCTGGACACCCCTCAGGGAACCCAATCAGCAGTGTTGGCCACCTGGGAGCACCTGAATGCCCCCATGGTCCCAGGTGGCTCCCCGCCTCCTGCGGGAGCCGGCATTGCTCTCACACACAGGGAGCTGCTAAACATGCAGCTCCCTATGTGTGAGAGCAATCCTTTCATCTGGTTTCCTTCCCACATCTCTGAGGGCAGGGAAACAGGTGAAAACTCCTCTCCCAGCAAGCAAGAGCTGTTTGACAGCTCTCAGTTCCTGGGAGTGAAGGTGTTTGCTCTGATTTGGTGGAAGCTGTGAAGGCTCCCACCAAGTAAGAGCAAACAGCTATGTTCCAGGGGTGGGACAAGGTAGGAGCCAGCCCTGGGGGGTGGTGGTCCCCAGGGCCATATATGGCTCCTGGAGGGGCCTTCCTCTGTTGTTCATGGGCCGGCCCTGGGGAGGGGGAGGTGGACCATATATGGTGGCCCAGGAGGGGGGCTGTGTGTCTCCCCTCTGACTTTCAAAACGTATTTGGCCCCGGGGAGGTGGTGCTCCCCAGGACGCAGGGGTCTGGAAGGCCCCCCCATTACTTTCAACTTTGCCCCAGTGAGGTTATGGTCCCCGGGGCACGGGGGTCCACAAGGCCCCCTCATTACTGATGATTTGACGCTGGGGAGGTAGTGGCCCCGGGGGTCCGCACAGCCCTCCAATTACTATGATTTAGCCCTTTCAGAGTTGGTAATCTCAGGGACTCGAAGGGGTCCAAGAAGCCACCATTACTGAAATTCAGCCCTAGGGAGGTATTGGTTCCTGGGGGTCCAAGAGCCTTAGGAGGGTGGCTTCATGTGCCTCCCTCCTCTTTTTTTAACAATGCCCAAGGTCCTGGCCAGCTTGGGGACTCTTGGCAAAAAAAAAAAAAATGCTTTTATGTCCTGACTTAGAGCTAAGGGATCAGGGTGTCCCTACCCTGGCCCCCTTTCTTTTTTTGTCTTTTTTTGTCTTTTTTTCAGGGATTCGGCTGAAGCTGAGTCCCAGGATTGCTGCCAACACTTCCTGGTGCTGACAGCCAATCAGATCTCAGCACGAGATCAGGAGGGTTTGTTGAGCCTTTGTGTTCCTATACATAGAAATTTGAATTTTCTTTATTATCTCAAAAACTACTGAATGGATTTACACCAAATAGCAAAAAGGGTGCTATCTGGACCAAGAGTTACCTTTCTGCCAAATTTGATGTAATTCCATCCACCGGTTCGGGCTGCAGTCCTGGTCAAAAACCATATGGGAATTAACATAAGAAAAACATGTTTTGGGACCCTCCCTTTTTCTTGGCCCCCGCTTGATGGATCACCCTGAAACTTTTCAGACAGCATCTGAAGTGAGCATCAAATTATTTTGGAAAATTTTGTGAAGATTCATCAACCGGCACCAAAGGACCGCCGAAGCCGTTGCAGGCAAAAGGCTGACAGTAATGGAGGTCTTTTGCCCACCCTATTAGGAGTTTTCCGCAGGGCCAGCGGGTGAAAACAGCGTTTCCGCCTGCTGGTCCAGTGGAAAACTCACCACAACATTGACGCTGGCTCATAATCAAGCCAGCAGCAATGTTGTGGTGCTTCGGGTGCGACAGCACCTGTCGCGCATTTCACTGCCCATAATTCGGGCAGTGAAATGTGAGGCGAGGCTGTCCATGGGGGTCCCTGCATGGCCTATGCCATGTGCATGGGCAGTGCAGGGGCCCCCATGGGCCCCCGATGCCTCCTTTTTGCCAGCCTGTGCATGGCGGTGGAACCACCATACAAAGGCTGGCCGAAAGGGGACTCGTAATCCCCAGGGCAGCGCTGCTTGCAGCGCTGCCCTGTCGGATTGCGACCTTCGAGATGTGCCAGCGGTCGGACCGTGGCACATCTGTCATGGTCATAATAGGGCAGTCTGACCGCCCTGTCTGTGGCGGTCCGACCGCCATTGCGAGTGTGGTGGTCTTGAGACCGCCACACTCGTAATGAGGACTTAGGTCCTAACTATAACTACCTAGTGGTGGTAGCCACTAGGTAATATATATACACACACACACACACACACACACATACATATACATATACACATACATATACATTCCTAGGCCAGACACAAAGGACCCCAACTGCCTAAATATGGATGAGGAATTTTACCTACATCTGTAGGCTATCTTTTGCTGCATCACTAGTTTTCAGTTAGCTACACTTCACTATGTGGTAGGGATTTAAAGGAAGCTACGGTTCTGAATATTGAGTTTGGGTTCGTGTTGGTCCACTTAGTCAAAATTTACATTATTAGTAAGTGAGAACTGTTATCCAGCAAAATACACAATTATGTATATGAACATAAGATTGCTGCGAGGATTGGATGTTATAGGCTATTCAAGAGGAGCTTTCATCGCATACGCCCACTTGGGGTTAATTCTTTCTTTCTTTCCAGAGGGCATGCAGGGCAAGCATTAGTTTGAGTTAAACTTGAACTATAGAATAATGGCTGGTATATATTGCCCATTGGGGCATGATTGTGAAGTATCAGTTCTTGCATTGGAATTTAATTTAATTTTTTAATTTTCTGTGCGTTCAGTTTTGCACAGCATTTTGCCTGTTCAACATTGTCCATTATTGGATGACTCAATGCAGCACATGCTGCAGCATTGAGTGGAATCATGGTTTAATTATCAGCAATAGACCAGATAACCGTGTGGGGTTTCATGCAGTACACTGCATAAAGGAACTTAATAGCACTGGCTCACAGCCAGATAGGTCCCTGCTCTAGCATAGAGTAAACACAAGCTGGATAGAGTTTATGCTTGTTTTTTTCAGGGCATTTTGTAAAGTCGAAATAAACGCAGCCATGAAATGTTGATTCACACAATTGATTTTGATTTCTGCATGAATTCTTGAAAGAGGTGTCTACACATTGTCACACTGTAAGTTTTTTTTTACAAGCACACAGTATGTCTTTTATATTTATTGCTAGTACAGGAGCCAGCACGTAAAAAGTGTATTGTCAGATGTGTTCCCTTTGATGTGAAAAAGGCCTCATGGGGCTGAAACGCGTTATTCTGGGCATCGTTCCACAATAAACAATTGTTGCAGTCAAAGAAGAAGTGATGGTGTCCGGTTACTTGCTTTCACAGATGAAAGTTAAACAAGCATTTGCAGTGCAATGGGTCGCACGTTTACTAAAGTTAAAACTATTAGCGTTGTAAATTCCAAACCGGACTTTTCTTGCCACATAAACTGAAAAGTAAAACAGTTTCACAGGCCCTCCACCCTCCCAGCCCAGGAAGACCCATTCAAAATGCAGATGTATGCAAGGGAGGCTGAGTATCCTGTGTTTGGGGTGTGTCTGATTGGATGCACAAGGAGCTGTCAACTAAACCCAGCCAGACGTGGATTGTAAGGCACAGAAGGATTTAAGTGCAGAGGAACGCTCACTTTCTCGAAGTGGCATTTCTAAAATAGTAATATTAAATCCAACTTCACCAGTAAGAAGGATTTTATGTCACCATTCTGGCCCTACTAAATATGACCTTCCTACTCCTTTCAGATCAGCAGCTACCACTCAAACAATTTATGAGGGCAGCCCCAATGCTAGCCTGTGAAGGGAGCAGGCCTCACAGCAGTGTAAAAATGAATTTAGGAGTTTTACACTACCAGGACATGTAAACCACATAAGTACATGTCCTGCCTTTTGCCTACACAGCACCCTGCCCTATGGGTTGCCTAGGGCATACCTTATGGGTGTCTTATATGTAGAAAAAGGGGAGTTTTAGGCTTGGTAAGTACTTTTAAATGCCAAGTCGAATTGGCAGTAAAACTGCACACACAGGCCTTGCAATGGCTACTTGAGTGGGTGGCACAATCAGTGCTGCAGGCCCACTAGTAGCATTTAATCTACAGGCCCTAGGCGCAAATAGTGCACTCTACTAGAGACTTATAAGTAAATTAAATTGTCCAATTGGGTAAGATCCAATGTTACCATGTTTAAAGGAAGACAGCATATGCACTTTAGCACTGGTTAGCAGTGGTAAAGTGCGCAGAGTCTAAAAACCAGCAAAAACAGTATCTAAAAAGTGGAGGGAGGCAGGGAAAAAGTTAGGGGTGACCACCCTAAGGCTGTCAGGTCTAACAAATGGTTATGGCTTAAAAGGTGTCAAATTGTTCAGATTCTTCGATGGGGACAACAAAAGTGTTGAGGAGCTTAGAACTAGTATTTTTGTAATAACTAAGGACCGAATGTAGCAAGCAGTTTTGCCCATTCTGTGTCTATGGGAAAATGTGTTCGTACATATGGCCCTAAGTTCCATTGTTTTTTTAATGTACTTCTAATATATATAAAACAGACAAACACATAAAGATCTGCCTTTTCTATGGTATTTTACTTCAGGTCTATGTGTATGGATCACCTCACAAATGCCTATAAATGTCATCAGAAGCTGATTGTAAATCTCTTATATTTTTAATCTGATATTGAATTTCCTGCTTATTTGATATGAATATAGTGAGTTATTAGTTTTTTTGATAGTGGTTGCCAAACAATAAGCCCTGTGGGACTGGACAACATGATGCTATCTTTAAGTGACTGCATGGTATCAGCATCAAATAGGGTCTAAAAATATGTTAACCCATTTACCAAAGTTTCCTGAGGATTTGTCTGGACACTAAGGGTACGTGACCTAGACTGTGCCCTACCTGGCTCCTGTGCAATTTAGTATTGTCATGCATTTATTTTCTCAAGCTATTCTTTTGTGATGTTTCTATTGATTTGGATATGTAACTAAAGTATCTGTGTCCAACCAAATGTTTGTCTCAGAGATTGAATAAAAATCCAAGTAATTAAAATAGCTGTGCTGGATAATGATTAATGCTAATTTGTAGAGTGCAGCAGGGACTCTGAAGGGCACCTGGAACTAGTGGACCAATCAGATAGAAAGAAGACCTAAAGAATGGACAAGCAACACCAGGAGAAGACTAAGTGGGCTTTGCAGGAGCTGAGATCCTGCAGGTGTACTGGCATAAGGGGATGACTACTAACTAACTCTGATTTATAAAGGGTGACTAATCACCCATAAGGGTATCCAGGTGCTGCAATCCTGCTGGGCTCAATAAAAAGCCAAGTCTGAGTCCTTTTCTGAATTCCTGTAGGGAAGGTGCTGTTCGGAGGTGGAGGGGGAGGTTGTTCCAGTACTTGGCAGCGAGGTATGAGAAGGATCATCCTCTGCTGTAGCTGCGGAGGATGCAATGGGTGTGTGCAAGGGAGAGGGACGCAGAGGGGAGGGTTGTGACAGTCACTTGGCCCCTCCCTTAACTGCCATTTGAACTCAATATGTGACAGTCACAACCTACTCAACGGTAGGCAAAGAACTCCTTCTATCCTTAGAGGTACTTTGGACTCACAATCATTTGCAGAGCTGTCAGATTCACTGCAGGGCCTTTCAATATGGCACTTGCTTGACTTGGCTTGGTATTACTCTTTCATCCTCGGATGATTTGCCGGGACCTCGACTGGCAGTGCCCTTACTTGATCCGACACATGGAAGTATGACAGCAAACAATCTAGAATCAATTTTGAATACCAGCACCTGACTACAACAAATGAATAGATTACCACCCCTGATGATGGCGCATGTTGCATGTCCTTGAACAAGATCTTCAGACCTTACTGGTTGATATGAAACAGAGACTGGTCACGGTTGACTCCAAGATTAATACCTTACTGGATAGACTAATAAAAAGACAGGACTGGATGAAGGAACACATAGATAAAAATGATGACAAGATAACAGGAGAAAGGGAGCACCAATGCATTAAGGTAAATGCAGTGCATGGTAGCACTTACTTCACTGACAGTCTTTAGTTTTTACCCTTGTTTGTGCAGCCAGTGCTGTGTATCTCTAGACACCTGTTTCAATTCATTGTCCTTCATCAGTAGAACGTAACAAGAAATGTTGGAGGTGCTGGAAATGCTGCTCACAGTCTTCTCAGGTCTCTGTACCACTCACCGAGTGCAGGTGCATCAACCACAGCTACCCAGACCATTACTTCAAGGAACCTTACCAAACAAAAGTAGGAAGGTACCACACTCTCAATAATTTCCAGAAAGTCTAGCAGGTCCTGGCCTACCTGAACAGGCACAACATCAACATATCCCTTTTGCAGGAGACTAAACTTACAGCACACACTGCGAACAGGCTTACCGCCAAATGGTCTGGCACCTTGTCCTTGGCATCATGCTCATCTTATGCCAGACGGGTATCTATTTGTATTTATGAGTACCTTCACTTTAAATGACTGCAGTGTATTTGTGACCAAACAGGCCAATACATTATATCACATTGCACTTTGCAGACATTATGCCTCTGTGGCATCAACATAGACATAGCCAATCTTTTTTTCAGCAACTGTGGACCACAGTTGTCGCCCTAGACTCCCGGTCCATAATTTGGGGCTCTAGTGTCTCCCACCAACAGCTCCCACAGGCCATGGCACAGCACACCATAATTAGAAACAGCAACCTGATCTCCATATGTCAGTTGCAACATCCCCATGCAATAGGGCACATGCTTTTCTGGCATGCACAACACATTGTCATGTACAGACTTCCGTTTGGTGCCTAAAGATGATAGTTCTTGGACAGTGGTGGCAGAACGCCTACCCAGAACCCTGTCAAAAGACCGCGGCGGCCATTCTGGCTTTCCCGCTGGCCCGGCGGGCGACCGCCAGAAGGCCGCCCGCCGGCCCAGCGGGAAACCCCCTTCTACGAGGATGCCGGCTCCAAATGGAGCCGGCGGAGTTGAAGGGGTGCGACGGGTGCAGTGGCACCCGTTGCGATTTTCAGTGTCTGTTTTGCAGACACTGAAAATCTTAGTGGGGCCCTGTTAGGGGGCCCCTGCAGTGCCCATGCTAGTGGCATGGGCAATGCAGGGGCCCCCAGGGGCCCCACGACACCCGTTACCGCCATCAGGATGGCGGTAAGGGGGTCGGAATCCCCATGGCGGCGCTGCAAGCAGCGCCGCCATGGAGGATTCCCTGGGCCAGGGGTAAACCGGCGGAAACCGCCGGTTGCCCTTTTCTGACCGCGGCTTTACCGCCGCGGTCAGAATGGCCAAGGAAGCACCGCCAGCCTGTTGGCGGTGCTTCTGTCATTTTAGCCCTGGCGGTCGCCGACCGCCAGGGTTAGAATGACCCCCACAGTCTTTAGGGATGAAATAGCAAGTGCCCCCCAATAAAACATCTACTTTACTGAGGGCTGGTGGATAAAACTGATACTCTGTGGGGCGTTCAAAATAGTGATCCACAGCACTTGTATTGCTAAGCAGTTGGATATGCTTACATGCTTAAGATGCCACCTTGCTGACTCGAAGCAGGTAGTCACTCAAACAAGACTATTTCCCTACTCAGGATGTAGCTCTGCTGGCAGACAAACAATGGAAGCTACAGGAGTCTACAGCAGTGGTGGAGAGGTAGGTTAATTTAGATAAGGAGTCTAAGGCCAGACTATACAGAGAAGGGAATAGGCTAAGAAGAAAGCTGCTGCATATGCTTTGCTGGCCTTGAGCCTGGTCTGACATCACAGTTATGCACTGAGAATATGGCTTAGTTGCTACACAACTGGTGATAAGCTTCAGGTAGTTTAAGATTTCTGTGCAGGCCTCTATCACTCCATGCTGACATAACCCTATTTCTGGACACGGTGGGGCTCTCGTGACTGGATGAGGCCAAAAAGTTGACATCTCCCTATCTGTAACCTTCCTTCTGGCACAGCCCCGGGGCTTAAAGACTGACTGCAATTCTATGAAAAATAAACCCATCTGCTGGCCACCCATTCCCTAGCTGTATGCAAGGGAACTAGAGCAAGAAAGGCACCCTCACTATGTAGAGCCATAATAGTTACAATCGTGAAGCAGGAAAGGACCTCAAAGAGCCATGACAAATACCATCATCTGTCACTAATTATGACAACATTAAATGTTGACCAAAGTGCTGGCCAATAGCTAGCTACCATAGCTCCCTAAGCTAGTGCGACCAGACCAATCAGGCTTCATTCCTGGGTGCTCGACTACACACAACCTTCGCACTGTCTTTGCCATCTTGCAACAAATAAACCCTGAATTAAATGGCGGTGCTACTGGAAATTACCAAAGCCTTCGATTTAGCTGAATGACACTTTTTGTTCAGGATAATGAATATAATGGGCTTCAGTACACCGTTTCTGAAGTGAGTGAAATTCCTCTGTCCTATCAACAACCTGTAGCTCGCATGAGGTTAAATGGGCTTCTATCTGCTTAGATTCAAATAATTAAGGGTACGAGGTAGGGCTGCCCCTGTCCTCCATCCTATTGCCCTGGGCATGGTGTGCTTGATGATGATGCTCCGCCAACATCAGTCACTCTGAAAGAGAGCTTAACTTCCATGCACACTGACTTCTAGTATCCCAGTATGCTGATGATGTCACACGATACATCCAGGACGCCGAGGTCAACCACTCACCTGTAATAAGAGAGATCATTAGGTATTGCCAGCTTTCTGCAATTGCTGTGAATTGGTCAAAGTCAATCATTTTCACTAAGACTACCCTAGAATGGGAACTCAAATGTGCTCACAATCAGTAAGATACCTTGGAATATGCATGAATGGGAACATGGGAAACTAATGGCAAGACAATAGTGGTGAGGCTGTCGTTGAACTGGAGAATTAGGCATCCCTGTGGATTAAACTGCCATTGGCATTAACGGGCTGCATAGCAGTGGTGAAAATGATTATCCTGCCCCAGTTTCGGTACATGTGTGTTAATATCAACAACTCCCCTGACCAAGTGCTTCTGCAACAGATTGAGATCTAGAACCGTGAGGCTGTTCTGTGCGGCTGGGCAGCCATGTTAATATGTGAGATGCTCATGCTTCCATTTGAAGATGGGTATGATGGCTCCAGTCCTCAAACTGTATTACGTATGCACTCAGACACACTACGCCCACTATTGGTACCACTCCTGTCTTTTCCAACCACTTACAACAGTGGAGACGGACATGATCTGACCCAGCCCCCTTGAAATAGTTATTTCCTCTCGAACTAGTACTGTTTGGCAGTGATGTAACATAACTGGAGGCCCCCCTACACAGAATAAAAGGGGGTGCCCTCTGGACTCACTCAGGCCAGGTGCTGTGCTGAGGGGAGTCCTGGAGCTCAGGGCCCCCCTGCACCACAGTGGCCAAGGGGGCCTTTGTTACGCCACTGCTGTTTGGGTCTGGGACAGAAGATGAGCTCAGGCACACATAGACTGGATCTGTGCACCAGAACTCCCTCTATCCAGTGATCCCATACTCTCAGTCACCTCTGAGACAAATGTCTGCAGACAACGTTGGCGGCTACAACTTGATAAACTAGCTGACAAGCACCCAGAAAATGAGTCCTCTCACTTACTGTCATTTGAGACATGGCGGGATGCACATTCCTTGTCACTTTTTTGTACTTTTGCCTATAGGAAATGTGCAAGACCATCAATAAGGACTTTCCTACCTGCCCACATTTCCCGCCCTGAATCTGCTACTGGAGTCTCTGACACCTAGGCTCTTAGGGCCTCATTTTCAACATTTTGGTGCAGGGCAGCACTGCAAGCCCTCTTGCTGAACTGCCCTGCGTCTAAACAAAAGGGCAGGAATGCTCGGTATCTACAAGATACAGCACATTCCTATCCTTTGCCCCTGCGCTGGCACTCAAATTGCTGCCATGCGCCAACACAGGCACCCTTGCACAATAGTGCAAGGGTGCCTGCGTTGTGGGGATTATTTATTTTGAGCAGGAAGGAACGCCTTCTTGCATAAAAACAATCGTGAGAGGCATTTTCCTCTTTCTATGTGTGCTGCAAAATGCATTGTTAATCTGCATTATTAACGCCTGCTAAGAGCAGGCGTTAAAGGGAGGCTCTCATTGTTTTCAATGGGCCTCTGGGTGCTTTGCAGGTTTAACGTAATTGTTTTTTACGCTAATTCTGCAAAGTAGTGTAAAAAATGATGACGCTTGTTCGATAACTACCGCCATGGTGCGCTACAATTTAAATACAGCGCACACATGATGGTGTTATGGGTGCACTAAGGGGTGCAAGAAAAATGGTGCTGCAGTAAGTGCAGTGCCACTTTTCATAAATCTACCCCTTAGAAACATAATTGATCACATTCACAGATAGATCAACAATTTTTCCCGATAGTGCAATTGCCACAATAAAATCATAATTTTAAAGTGATTTACTATAAGATAGTTGACCTTTACATTTAGCCATACCTTTTTTCCTCCACCATAACCCATTGCTAACTTGAACAGACTTATTGTAAACCTTTACATTCTTCATCTGAACCTCACTCTATTATGGATATCTTGCATTCCAGCTACATGTTCCTTGCCAATCCAGTCTTGAAAATACCCAGGAACTAACTTAGTTACCAGCTCCTCAAGACACAATAGGTTAAATTGACTAACAACAGTGTGTGTGGGGTAAGATGGTAAGTCCAGAATTTATCTCTTAATGCCGTTTCAGTATCTATTCTAGTTTGACACCCTAATTGCATAGTGCCTTTTATAATCCTATTCACTGGCTTTCTTATACCATTGATTTGTGGACTATATAATGCAATGTAAATTGTGGAATTCCAGCATTATGCAAATATTCTGTCATCACATGTGAAACAAATTGGACACCATTATCCGAGACTAAGGAGTTCAGATAAACTTCCACAGTAAAAACATTCTCCAAAAAATAATTACTGCCCGTGTGTTGGGTTCCTTCACCAAAGAATGATATTCACACTTGAAGTGATAAAGCACAAGGACAATATCAAAATTATTGCCACATGACAAGCTTCTCCACAACTTTCGTTAGAAACTCAACAGAAATAAGAAGGGTGGAATGTGCATAAAACTCTTATCTTCCACTTGACAAGGTTGAGAAGATCCTACATGCAACTAACTGCACAATTTCCAGAAGAACTCCAATAATACAATCTTTTTTTAGCTTGAGCATAAGCATTCAACCTCGTGTATACTTTTAGTGTACTTCTTATGGCTTAAAGCAATTTCATTTGTTGGTTGCAGTGTCCTTTAAAGTTTTTTGCTCCTATTGGTCAGTCCTGCCTTTTTCTCCTTCCTTTTTCTGTTTAAGAGCAGTGGCCAACTAGCTATTCCACTTTTGTTTCTTTATCTGTTGCTGTGATGGACTATTTTTGTTTTTTCTTTGGTGCTTCCCTTTCACTGTGAGTGTTTTAGACTGGCTGCTGCTTGCGTTTTATTGCAGTATTCCGTTCCTCCGATTTCCTCCCATGTCTCTGACATTTGTTTTAGCTTTATTCCAGGTTTGTCCTCCTTTACCCCTGGCTCCTAAAATAAGCTTATTTAACAAAAGAAACACTTGGTCGTTTAGCTAAAGCTAGAAGCAATGATGTGATACTTCCTTTGCCTCGTATCACATCTCAAATCTCTTGCTCCAGGGCCCCTCCCTGCCAGAACTCATGACATTGCACACAGGGCATTGCATATCTCCCTTATTGGGGCCATAAAGCTTCTCAGGCTGCTCTGCTCATTGAAATGGAAGGTAAGAATGCTTGCAAGACATTTTATTCTGTTTAAATAAAAATAAGATACTTTTACAGCCTTATTTTCCAATTTTCCTGTTCAGACGTTTACACAACTCGAGGTAGTGCAATCATCTTCTCGTCTCTCCTGAAGGTCTTGTGATTTCTGTTGTCAGTGGACACCAGTGACCACCAAAACATGGCAGGAAAAGACGAAATTATGAGACAGGATTAACCAATTTATGTGGCAAGAAAAGTCCAGTTCTGAATTTACAATGCCAATAGCTCTAACTCAAGAGAATGTGAGACCTATTGTATTGCAAATCCTTGTTTTACTAACACTCATTCTTGGTGCCTTTCATGTGCCAGTTCGATTAACCACACATGCAGCAGAACTGAAGGGACAGCTTTTTGCCTCCTAAGAACTAAATCACAAACTAAAATGAAATCATCCTCAATTTTAGAAAAACTTTGCAAATAATCATGTATACAGTTCTTCAGGTCATTCATAAATATAAAACTTTTTCTTGTGACACAACATTGCATCATTTAAGGAACCTTCTAGTCATTTCTCCATAGGAATTGTAACAAGAGCAACAGACACACCATCAATCCCACCAACAACACATTCCATGTTGTCATAAATAGTTGCATCATTACCAGTATCAGCAAGAGGAAACCTGGTTAAGGCCTCAGCTCTAGAATTGTTCTTTCCAGATATGTGGACATTATCAAAATGAACTTCCTATAATCTAGATAGTAATGTGACAAGACATGGAGAAGCTACCCCTTCCCTTTCTCATCTAGCAAACACAGAAAAGGTGTATGGGCCGTACACAAGACAAGTTTACTTCCCTAAACACATGTGGAAAATGGTTGTGTTACCCGAACACAAGCTAGTATTTCATGTTACATTATGCTGTAGCTTAACCCAGCACTGCGTAAACACCAAAAGGTGAATGACGTGGTATACTCTGAGCCAATACTTTGGCTTAAAACAGCTTTAATGCCAATGGCGCTGGCAACCATGTGATAGTGCACATTTTTCCGTTCTGATAAGGCTTTAGTGCTGGAGCCTCAAAAAGCAAATAATTACTTTTTTGCTCTCATGACCCCAAATAAAGGAAACACCTTTACAGAGCATTTTTAAGGTTCAGTGATAACAGCAAAACCTTCCAAAAATCATGAGTAGTACTCACATAAAACTAGGAAAGATCTTACATGGTCAATATTAGGAGGAGTTTGAATATTAGTGATAGCCTTGATTAAATCACGTTTTTGGTATACCATTAGACGTTAAATAATGACTTAAACACTATACTTTTTCTATGAAAAATCTACATTTATGCAATTTGATAGTGATAACGTGATCTTTTAAAATACTCATAACTTGGCCCACGATCTTATTGTACAATGCTTTAGTGTACAATAAGTTGATCATCTTGGAATGAACATTCATTTCTGAGAAACAGAAGCCTCTGAGGCAAGACCAAATGCCATTCTCAAATAAGAAAACGTACTTTATGATGTAACAAATGAGGTTAAAGATTTAGAGTTATCTCTGAGTTCAATTTGATGCTGTTGCAGTCTCAGATCTATTGCCTTGAAAAAAACTTGCATCTCACAATGGAGCAAAAATCTCCAAAATCTTGGCTAGGAGCGGCAGTCAATGAAAGTACTTTCATTTAGAGATTTGAAATCACACACAGGAATCAAGTCAGTTTGTTTTTTAGTTCCTACCATAGAACTAACCCATTATAAATAGTATTCCACTTTGATTACACCATGGCCCTATTTCTAAGTTCGGCAACGGTTTAGGCTGTCCGCTGAACTTCCGATGGGGAGGTTGCCGCCATGGTGGCTACCTGCCCCCTGGGTTCATTAAGAGTTTCTCGGTAGGTAAGCAGGCGGAAAGCTGAGCTTCTGCCCGCTGGCCTAGTGGGAAACACCCTACAGCATTATCTCCAGCTCGTAATCAAGCCAACGGCAATGCTGTAGGATGCAGTGTTCACTAGCACCCGCGCAAAGCAGACAGTGACTATTGCAAGGGTGCTGGCCCGCGGGACCCCTGTACTGCCAAGCCACCTGCACCCGTTCTCCACCAGCTTTTTAATGGCGGTGTTACTGCCATGAAATCGCTGGCAGGGAACATGTCGTAATCCCCAGGGCAGCGCTGCATGCAGCGCTGTCCTGGTGGGTTAGGACCGCCTCAACCACCAGACCGCCAGGTGCTGGTGGTCCGACGTGGCATGACCGCTGTGATCATAATGTGGCGCTTGGACCACTGAATGGGCAATGGTCCGACCACCACAGCGAGTCTGTCGGTCAAGTGACCTCCAGACTCGTAATGACCACCCATGTGTTTAAAAGGGGAATTATACATTTTATGCCTAACAAGCTAAGCATCTTTATTGAAACTAATTTTGTGCAAGACACCTTTCACACATTTTAGATTGTCTTCAAAAACTGTCTTACATTCTTCTAATATATTTGCAAGTTCACATTTTGTTTCAGCTACCAAAGAAATTGTACAGGATACACCATATCTCTCTACCATAACATATGTCACTAGTCTTTCAATTCAAGATTTTGTACTCTTTTTGCCACATACAATTTAGTGTAAATGGTTTAAACATTTCATTTCCCCAAATAAATATACCAGCACATGAAATCTTGCAACCACAAAAGACTGAGGATTAATATCTCCCTGGGTAAGCAATGAAGTATAAGACCATTCCTTCAAAAATACCTGGCCAGAAATTATTGTGATGGGAGAACTCAGACCTTTACACAAATGATCAAAAATAGTCTCCCCTTCAAAGCAAAGACATGTGTAAAGCAGGGCAAATTTGAATCTATTATCATATTTTTTTTTACCATCTATAGTGATCAAAATATCATTCAAATGTTTTGTGCCATTGTCCCCTGTTAGGGCTGCTCAGTAAAGACAAAACAGCTGATGGCACACAAACACCATGCTTTATATGTAAGTAGAGGAGCACCTGATAGAAAATCAATAAATAATCAGTCTCTGCAGCTGGTGTTATTTAAAAAGACTCTTTAAATTAACCAGAAGTGCATTATAATGGCTTAACAAAAACAATGCACAATGACTCTGTATACATCTTCAGTTATCGAAGATCTTTGAATCTTGTTTTTGAACCCACAAAAAACACTTACTTCCAATAGTATTACAGCTGATAAGCAATAACTTAATATAAGTTCTGTATTAAATGTAGAAATTTGCTTTATAAACATCAGAACAATGTTGATACTTGCTATCCGAACAAAAATGGCTGATATGTGCTGCTCATTCGTCATTTGTCTCACAAACATGCTTACAATGTGCTGCATAATTTGGTGAAACTCTACAGAGACAAATATAAATGAAACATAACATAGTACAAGTAAAATGCCTGTTTTAGTTTTCTCATTTCCGTGTAGGTGTGCTATTACTTGCCACCTTCAGTAAGAAAATGATGTAGCTACTCAATTATAATAACTTGTTACAATTGAAGTTTGACATCACAATGCTTGAGACCAGGTTCAGCAGACAATGTGAAATACAGGCCATGCTTTAGTATTGCAACTGTTTTTTAAACAATGAAAATGAAAACTGGCTTTTTAATTGCTCCAGTCTGTTTCTCTGCAGTAAAGCAACATTAGCAGAAAGGAGATATTTGTGGCTCCATGTTTATTTTTGGAATGGCTATGATTCATTAAAAAAAGTAGGAATCTCTCTTAGAATCTTTCTGACATAATTAAATAAAGCTATTTTTGGAAGAGGCTTACTTTAATTTGCAAATAGTATTTTCTGAAATAAATTTAGGAGTGCGGATTCCACATTTACTCAACCACACTCATTCACCAGGAGAAGAAAAAGAGTGCAAATTCAGTGCCTGAGTTATAGTGTGGCAGACAGAGTCCTCTATTGCAAATGCAATGCATGTCCGCTAAGCCCTCAGTTCACACTCCTAATTTAAAGACTGACAGGTCCTAAGTTTTACATCAATGGGGCCACTGTTGACTCCATCAACAGAAAACTCCCTCCCAAGGCCTGATGGATGAGGGGCAGTTGGAGGAGAGACATTACATCATCCACCCTATTTAGAGTGGGTAGTGTACTATCTTTTTTGTGTCCATCATTGCCAGAAAAACCTGGTGGTGAGGGAAAAAAAAAAAAACCTTCCCACCCTGGGAGAAAATCCCCAGGGTGTGAGGATTATTCCTTATTTTAGAAAAACAAACTCCTACTGTGGCAGTTTGATAAAAAAATAAAAAAAAGCGTTAAACGTTTGGTGGACTGCTGTTAAAACCGACAATAGCCATCCACCAAACATTTTGTACCATTTTCATGTGCAGTTCCTTTCAGGGTACACAGACAAATTTGACAGGTAGGCTACAGTGTAGCCTTAAATTAGATCCTTACACTTTTGGAGGAAGTGTAATGGTGTGACCATACATTATAAGGAATAAAACACCCTGTGTCATATGTTAAGAATGTTGCAGGTCACCTCAGAGCTCCATGAGTTACTTGGCCATTTCCGTCCTTCTTCTCTGTGGTCTGGGAACTAATTAGTGAGTCACATTTTTTTAATATACAGCAATAATAGTGACCAAATTTTACTAATAAATTAGTGGCATGGAAGTTAGCATATGGTGATTAATTAACCAATTTTTGAAGGCCTAACAGAGAAAATAACATGAGTTGTAAAATGTGCATGTTTGAATTATGGTGAGTCATGTGGCCACAACTACATTTTAACATGAGAGTTTGTATTCATATTAAATAAAGTACTAATGTGAATAAATATAAAATGCAGATTTAAAATGTAAGTATTAAAATGAATATAAATTAATCATGCTTATATTTTAATAAATGAAGTTTATCATTGGAAATTACACATGTGCAGAAAGATAAATACATGTTTAAATTAGTTTTAACATATTTTAAATAACGTTTGCAATTAAGTTATTTGCTTTGTTCATATGAATTGTGAGGTGTGCAGTACGTTTATTAATGCATTAAATGTATTATCATATTATGGCTTTTTACCTTAATTATGCCTGAGATTCATTTTGCAGCAGTAATGGAAAATCACTTGTTTATTCTGTTCCTTCTGACCTGAATTATTTCCGTAGGCTGTTAATGTGAACGTTGAATGTCTTATTGTATTGTAGGCAAGAGACATGTTTTAGATGCAACAATGTTATATTATTTGTTTTAGCTGGTGAACAGGACAGAAAATCTGTAGTTCTCATGTGAAAAGTATTGGTTTAGTTTATTGTGTGTTGTGAGGAAGGAAATCAAGTAACAAATAATAAGAGAATGTAATATTTTGTTAGTACCGCATAAACCATCTGATGACAAATCACTGTTGCTGAGAAGAGTCAGAAAAGTAACAGAATTTGGTGGTGCCCTCTACAGTGATTAGATGCTGAAACTGAAGTTCAAAGACTCCACCTGGACGACCATTGAATGGATTGTGCATACTTTTAAATAGTGAAGAACTTGGAAATTGAGAGTCAGTACTATGCTTGTCTCGAAGTTGTCCAGAAGTCCCCTGATGGGTTTTTCCATCATAATCATAACTGTCCTGTTCTGTTATGAGGTTCAGTACTAATAAGGCCATCTAACTGTGAACTGCTTATTTGTCTTATTTGCAGCCTGTGTTCTACACTGTCCTGTTCCTGCTGCCAACTGACGCCAAAAGAAGGTGACCGTCCTGTCTTGACGAACACTTACTGTCAGCTGCCCCATGAGGAGAGGTATAAATAAATGTGGTTTTCTTGTTTCCTTTTCAGTTAGCAATTTACACCAGCATATTTTTATAATGAGTTATTCTAGTTAGATATTTGTTCAAATGATTTTTGTCTTTCTTTTCTTTTTGCTTTTCTTTGCATGCGTTAGCCCGTTCCCACACATGCAAGTCCAAATTTGTGTTAGTGAGAGGAATGGCCAAGCTCTGAAACTTGAAATCTGAAATGTAATGAAAATTGTATTTTGATGATTTACTGATGCCATCATCTACTTTGAGTTTTAACAATGATGTGCATATTTAATCTACATTATTCTTTAGGGGTTGTCTAACAGTATTGATGTTTAGTAGGTTAAATATTTTCATACATTTCGGTCAGCCTATGGTTTTCATGTATGTTTATAATTTAGTCTTGCGCAGCATATTTGTGACATTGATTTTGGGATTGTAATAAAGCTTTGAAACTTCATCCGGTTTGGAGTCTGTTTGAGTGTTAAATTGTTTATGGTGTTTAATATTGTTTATGGTATAATGTCATTGATTTGTGATTGAATGATTCCGACTACTACACTCTTCGCCAAGACCAAAGATTCAGTTGACCTCCCTAGGTGAGAACGGTGGTGGTGCCTCACCTGCGTGCTGGTGGTTGTTGAATCCGGAACCGGGGAGAAGAAAGCCATTTCCGGGGTCCCAGGCAGCACTTTACCAGCAACATGTAGGCCATATGAAATGTGAAAGGGTTGAATGACGTCAGATTCTTATATTCCTGTTGGTTATTTGGCATACAAGATTTTATACAAGTCCATCATTGTGTTTCCAAACAAAGATAGTTATAGACAAACCAGAGGACCGCCTATATAGGTTGCGCCTTTAACCAGCTTTATTACATCAGCCCTAGTTCCATTTTGCGAAGTAACTGCTGAAAAAAAAGTACCGTTTGATCATCTTAGGTCAATGCGTGTTTGATTTTGTGCAAGTGGGCTTGTCAAATAATGATACTGGCCCCCTGGAAGCATTTATAACTAAGGTTCTTTACTGCACAAAGACTCAATAATGACATCTCGACCCTTTTAGCTGCTTTCAGAATATTTGGTAAGATTGTCTCCTGCTCGAGGATATGGATAATGCTTCTTTAACGCACTTCAGCTCAGTTTGACTCCAGGTGCTGACATTTTCTTTCATTACACTGGTAACGGTGGCTGAAGCTGAGTAGTCAATGGAAAGGTCACACCAGTAATGTGTTTTCTGCTTACATTATATTCAGAAAAAAAGACTGTGAATTGGTGCTGATATGGTACTGGGCAATCTGCATGCAGATGACTTGGTGGCTCCGATGAAATTATTTATATGTATCAGATTTCAAACAACTTGCATGAACATTCGAGTTGTTGCTTTAAAAGGGCAGATAAAAATGTTACAATAATAATATGATCAAATGAGACATTTTGAGATTGAGCAGAGATTAATTCCTTCCTAGTATGACTTCGAACAGTAAATATAATCTGAGATTTTAAAATACCATATTCAAACTGATCACAGTGTATAACTTAAAATGAGCACTTTTATTCATTTTTCTGTTATGAACTACGTTGCATACAGTACTGCGGGCCAGCATCTTGATGATTATTGGATTGCTTTCTTGTATATCTCAGTTTCCTGCTCTCTGTAAGATGGTTTTTCTCCTTATTCTTGTTTTTGTCCCACCAATGGAGTCTATTTTCTTTACCATCGCTTTGGGTTGGATGAGTTGTATACTTTCACTTCTGACATGATGGTACTATTTATTTAATTTAGCATTTCGTGGGTGTGCATGTCTAGCTCCTTCCTTTGGCTCTTTCACCTCTCTCCCTCTTCATCCTCTTCTTCCTCCTCCTCTCTTTCCCTTGCACTTTTACTCTGGCTCAAAGAATACCTTAGGCACCTATTTCTATTTCTATTTTATAAAGCGCATGGCTGCCGAAAGGCTTCCCAGCGCTACTGCGGAACCAAAAAAGAAGGCAACCACCAAGAAGCCCTCTGAGGGAAAGAGAATGGTTGTCAGAGATTTCCGAAAGGAAAGTTCAGAATCTACTGAACGAACTTCGACCGAAAGAGAACTCCACAGTTGGGCTGCCCTGAGAGCAAAGGATCTACCTCCCCATCTCGATCTTTTAAACCGAGGTACACTAATCAGGGAAGCAGAAGAGGATCTGAGCAATCGTTGGGGAGTACAGGGAATTATAATCTGTTTAAGAAAGGCTGGACCCCTATTGTGGAGGGCTCGACGGACCAGACAGGCTGCTTTAAACTTTTTATGCTGTTCTACAGGCAACCAATGGAGAGAGGCTAGGGTGGGTTTACCGAGGTATAGCTCGGATTTCTCACTAGAAGACGGGCAGTGGTGTTCTGTATTACCTGTAGCCTCCCCAGGACATATTTAGGAGAGCTCATGAACAAGACATTGCCGTAATCGAGACGTGACTGAATTAAGACCTGAACAATAAGCCTTTTGGCTAAAAGAGGAAGGAATGGGAAAATGTTCCTACAGGTCCTCAGTAGACAGAAACAAGAGGAAGCTAATTTCTTTGCATGGCATTCAATTGTTCAAAAGTTGTGTGTCCAGCCAAAAACCTGAACTCTTAATATTACCTGTGGGTCTTCCTGTAGATTAGGTAGAAGGTGTGCTTGATGTATTGAGGCACTCCAGGCACCAGATGGTGGGGTATGTGATGCCCAGAATGTTGCCCTGCACCACTTTCCTGCACCTCTTGGTGCCTCCTTACCCAAGTCTTTTTTGCTTCCACGTCCCCTCTCCTGATGCATTCTGGCTGCCGCTATTGTCTTTGCCAATTGCTTCTAAAATGTTTGTGTTGGACCTGTCAGGCTTAGGGTTGTCATCTCTCAAACTGTTTGCCTTTACCCCTCCTTTTTTGCTGAATTTGTTTTTTTTGTCTTAGTTCTGCTAACCAGTGCTAACGTGCTTGTGTTCCATCCCTAAAAGATGGTAAATTTGCCTCACACCTTATTGGCATATCTAATTTGCTGTTATGTCCCGAGTAAAAATGGTATGGCATATACCCAGGGCTTGTGAATTAAAAGCTACAAGCCAGACTGCAGCACTTGATGTGCCACCCACTTAAGTAGGCCTTTAAAACAGGTCTCAGGCCTGCCATTGCAGCCTGTTAGTAGTTTTAAACTGTCATTCTCACTTGCCAAACTAACTCCTTTGCCAAGCCTAAACTCTCTTTTTAATACACACGTCACCCTTAAGGTAGGTTCTGAACTGCCCCGGGGTGTCACAGTGTCCTTTCCTCGGGATCTGCACGTTGCTGAACTAAAGGCCCACCTTCCGGCATCACCAACTCAGAAAGCTATTATAGCACACAGTTATGATGAAGCCAGTTGGGGGGAAGGGAATTAGGGTAGGGAACAGCAGGGAGAGAGATCTGAAAAGAAAAGATTAGAACAAATATGCACTTACTCATTCATAGAAATATAACTCATCAATAGACTCTTGACTAAATGCGTCTCCGTGATATCAGATGGAGACCTCTTTTGAAATGAGGGCAAAGCCACTTCTTTGAATCATGGAACAAGAATAAACTACGACTTCAGAACCAAGAGATGGCAAGAGCCTTGGATTATGATTATACTCAGAATATCATTCCTGTAACATTTATGCATTCATAATATAAACCTTTGATCATGACCTAGAAAATCTCAAAGAATTAAATATGCTTTTCACATATTATGCTTTCCAGAAAACAATGAAAACTATGATTTGCTTATCTCCAGAAATACTTTCACATTCACAACTATAAAGACCAAAAAGTTTTTACTCATTGAACTTGAAGCGCTTTACTTATAATACCAGGAAGCGCTTTTACTTGTCTTGCCTGAGACGCCACACTCGTTATGCTAAGGGGGCGCTTTACTCATGTGGCCTGAATCACTTTGATTGTTGTGCCAAGAGAACTTTTACTCCTGTGGATTGAAGCGCTTTGATTGCCGTGACAAGAGCTTTACACCTGTGGACTGAAGTGCTGGAATTGCCGTGCCAAGAGCGCTTTACACCTGTGGACTGAAGTGCTTGAATTGTCGTGCCAAGATCGCTTTACAACTGTGGACTGAAGCGCTTTGAATTGCCATGCCAAGAGCGCTTTACATCTGTGGACTGAAGCACTTGAATTGCTGTGCCAAGAGTGCTTTACATCTGTAGACTGAAGCACTTGAATTGCCGTGCCAAGAGCGATTTACATCTGCGGACTGAAGCGCTCAAATTGCCATTCCAAGAGCGCTTTACAACTGTGGACTGAAGCGCTTTGAATTGCCGTGCCAAGAGCGCTTTACACCTGTGGACTGAAGCGCTTGAATTGTCGTGCAAGAGCACTTTACACCTGTAGACTGAAGCGCTTGAATTGCCGTGCCAAGAGCGCTTTATACCTGTGGACTGAAGCGCTTGAATTGTCGTGCCAAAGAACACTTTACACCTGTGGACTGAAGGGCTTGAATTACCGTGCCAAGATCTTTACAACTGTGGACTGAAGCACTTGAATTGCCGTGCGAAGAGCACTTTGCATCTGTGGACTGAAATGCTTGAATTGCCGTGCAAAGAGTGCTTTACACCTGTGCTCTGAAACGCCTTTGATCGTCGCGCCAAGGCCGCTGTACTCTGAAAACTGAAAACGCTTTGCTCGTTGTGCTAAGGGGCACTTTACTTCTGGAAGTAACAACTTCCCTCAAAATTGGATTCATCAAGGCCATACCGCTACGAGCACGACCTACTCATCTTTTATTCACCATGGAAACAAGGATACTTCAATTGGATGACACTCTGCCATCCAGGAACTCTGCTCTCCTTCAGTGAAACCCCCACGAGGTCTGACTGCATCAAAGTCTTCAAAATAGTGAGCAACATGCTTGGGTGTGGCTGGGCTTTTTATGCCTTCCACACCCCACTATGGCTGCTGCCTCTAAAAACATGGGAATTGTAGTCCCTTCATGGAATAGCACTGATAAGTGCATCTTGTCCACCAATGTCCTGAACCTGCAGCTCTATGAGCTTTGCCACAGGGCAGACAATGTTGATGGCCACCTTTGGAACAAGAGGGGATGACAAGTGGTGCGCATAAAGTGCTGCAGAGCCGCGCAGCATAGTTTCGGGCGGGACCTGGACCGCGCATGGCCTTATTCCTGACACGGGGGCAAGGTGCATTGTAATTTAAAAGTTCAACGTGCGCGCTTATGTTTTACATGTTCTGGTAGTGAAAAACACCTACAATCATTTTCCATTCCTATGAGGCCTACCACTACCACAGGATAACATTGGGTTACCTTCTTACATCTATTAAGTGCTAAGCTTTGGTTAGGAGCAGATAGAAAAGTCTTGTTTGGTGTCTGAGAAATTGTAATTTAAAAAACTATTTAATGGTAAATTAGGATTTTAAGTCACAATTTTCCAAAATGCCACTTTTAGAAGTTCAGGATTTTCCTGCCCTCTTTATTTGGTGCCTTTTCTTGGGCACATTGCTAGGTGTAAGTGGCAGTTGGCCTTTCTACATCACTCTCAGAAAGCCACACCATAGAGGGATTAGGTGTGCCTACAGGGGCCATC
Source organism: Pleurodeles waltl (assembly GCF_031143425.1). Lineage (NCBI taxonomy): Eukaryota > Metazoa > Chordata > Amphibia > Caudata > Salamandridae > Pleurodeles > Pleurodeles waltl. Next base: position 1,426,509,522 of record NC_090447.1, read on the forward strand.
TCAGGTAGGATGGGGGAGGTGGAGCTGGGCACAACCCACTTGCAAATCAATAAGCTGTGCCCTGCACACTCACAAGGGATTTCACACTAGCCTATTGTGCCTGTTGCCAGGCTGGACTCATGGTAGGAGGCAGCAAATTTCAAGCACTTCTGAAAGGGAGACTAGAAACGTCTCCTACTTCAAAGAAGGCACCAGGTATAAAAAGAGGATCCTCCAATCTACTCTTCAGATCACTTCTAGACCTGTGGAAGACTCAGGAAAAGATTGCTGTACTGCTCTGCTGCAAGAAGGACTGCCCTGAAGCCCTTCTACTCTGCTGCCCTGCTGCCTGAGTTAGAAGGGCTGGTCCAGCACCTAGGACCAGCACCTGGAACCCATGACCACCAGAGTGACTAGTTGACTGACCTCCTGATTAGAGCCTCAGGGACAGAAAAGGCTCTAACCATCTTGACCTCGAGACCAAAAGCGAAGACTTAGCAGGAAATTCGCAGTCCTGGGCCTCACAGTAGCTAAGAGACAAATGTCAATACATTGGGTGAGCAATCAGACTCCAACTAAGGAGAGCTGGCTGGGGGGCTTGCGGGAGTGGGCGGTGTGGAAGGGGTACATATGAGGCAAATGAGTAGGGATGCACAACTACCGGAACTGCTGTGGCATGGGGACACATGATACAGGAAATATCGATGCACAGGAGACGGACAGGGTTAGCTCCCAAACAGACCCGAGAGGGGGAAACAAATGAGAAATTTGCATTAGAATATAAACCCATAGACTAACATGCGATCCAGATTGATAACCCACTTAGGAGGGAAAGAGCAAAAAAATTGGAACAGAAATTTAATGGGTGGAATATTTTTTTATTAACAAGAGTTCTGGCATGGTAGGGAGACTGTTAGGGTGGGTGAGGGGGGAATAGTTGGGGACATTGGGGTTGAACTTCCTATATTTTCATTTTTTCCTCTAAAAAAATGTTAAAATGCGATGATAATTCACAATGATAATTGACTAGTGTTAGAAATGGGGTTTTTGGTTGGCAGTCAGGTTACCCCCTGTCCAAGCAAAAGCCCTCACTCTAGTCAGGGTAAGTCACACACAATCCAAGATTATCCTGTGCCCACCCTCTGGTAGCTTGGCACGAGCAGTCAGGCTTAACTTAGAAGGCAATGTGTAAAGTATTTGTGCAATAAATCATACCATACCACCATATAGCACCACAAAAATACACCACACAGTGTTTAGAAAAATATATAATATTTATCAGGTTAATTGTAGGTCAAAAAGAATAAGGTTGCAATGGAAAATTGTAGAAATATCACGGAAAAGTGATATAAAGTGTCTTAAGTCTTTAGAATATAAACAAAGTCTCTTTCAAGCACAAGTACCTGGTTGGGAGTGGAAAAATCTCCTCAGAGGGCCACAAGAGAAGAGGTGCGTGGAAAAAGGGTGTGTGCGTCGATTTCTCCCCAGCACACACGGACTTGCGTCGTTATTTTCCACGCGGGGAAGTCGGCGTCGTTTTCCGGCGCGTGGACAGTCTCTTTCTGTGGATCGCGGGGATTACCAGATGTCCCGGGTCTGTGCGTGGATTTTCCTGCTTATTCTCCGGCTGCGCGTCGGTCTGCGGGGCTGCGCGTCGAAATTACGATCTCACGGCAGGCGTCGCGTCGATTTCTCCTCTAGACTTCGATCTGCGGGGCTGCGCGTTGAAATTACGATCTCACGGCAGGCGTCGCGTCGATTTCTCCTCTAGAGGTCGGGCGGCATTGTCCTTGCGAGGCCGTGCGTCGGATCTTCGATCGTCCCCAGAGCGTCGCGTTGATCAGCGTCGGAGTGCGGCGTTTTTCTCGCCGCGAAACAAGCTGTGCGTCGAAATTTGCGGCGCACGGAGCGTCCAAGTAAAAGAGAGAAGTCTTTTTGGCCCTGAGACTTCAAGGAACAGGAGGCAAGCTCTATCCAAGCCCTTGGAGAGCACTTTCACAGCCAGACAAGAGTTCAGCAAGGCAGCAGGGCAACAGCAAGGCAGCAGTCCTTTGTAGAAAGCAGACAGGTGAGTCCTTTGAGCAGCCAGGCAGTTCTTCTTGGCAGGATGTAGTTTCTGGTTCCGGTTTCTTCTCCAGCAAGTGTCTGATGAGGTAGGGCAGAGGCCCTGTTTTAAACCCAAATGTGCCTTTGAAGTGGGGGAGACTTCAAAGAGTGGCTAAGAAGTGCACCAGGTCCCCTTTCAGTTCAATCCTGTCTGCCAGGGTCCCAGCAGGGGGTGTGGCAGTCCTTTGTGTGAGAGCAGGCCCTCCACCCTCCCAGCCCAGGAAGACCCATTCAAAATGCAGATGTATGCAAGTGAGGCTGAGTACCCTGTGTTTGGGGTGTGTCTGAGTGAACGCACAAGGAGCTGTCAACCAAGCCCAGCCAGACGTGGATTGTAAGGCACAGAAAGATTTAAGTGCAAAGAAATGCTCACTTTCTAAAAGTGGCATTTCTAGAATAGTAATATTAAATCCGACTTCACCAGTCAGCAGGATTTTGTATTACCATTCTGGCCATACTAAATATGACCTTCCTGCTCCTTTCTGATCAGCAGCTGCCACTTCAACAGTGTATGAGGGCAGCCCCAATGTTAGCCTATGAAGGGAGCAGGTCTCACAGTAGTGTAAAAACGAATTTAGGAGTTTTACACTACCAGGACATATAACTACACAAGTACATGTCCTGCCTTTTACCTTCACAGCACCCTGCCCTAGGGGTTACCTAGGGCCCACATTAAGGGTGATTTATATGTAGAAAAAGGGGAGTTCTAGGCTTGGCAAGTACTTTTAAATGCCAAGTCGAGGTGGCAGTGAAACTGCACACACAGGCCTTGCAATGGCAAGCCTGAGACAAGGTTAAGGGGGCTACTTAAGTGGGTGGCACAACCAGTGCTGCAGGTCCACTAGTAGCATTTAATCTACAGGCCCTAGGCACATGTAGTGCACATTACTAGGGACTTATAAGTAGATTAAATAGTCCAATCAGGTATGAGCCAGGGTTACCGTGTTTAAAAAGGAAGAGAGCATATACACTTTAGCACTGGTTAGCAGTGGTAAAGTGCGCAGAGTCTAAAAGCCAGCAAAACAGGGTCCAAAAAGTGGAGGGAGGCAGGCAAAAAGTTAGGGGTGACCACCCTAAGGCATGTCAGGTCTAACATGTGTCCCCCCCAGCTGAAAGTGGGGAGAGCTACCCGACCTCCTGGGAGCTCTCATCGCTAAGGCGGAAGTATCTGGAGAGACCATCAGCATTGTCGTGGTCAGCCCCTGGGCGATGCTCCACCGTAAAGTCCATCCCCTGTAGGGAAATGGACCATCTCAAGAGTTTTGGATTCTCACCCCTCATCTGCATGAGCCATCTGAGGGGCCTGTGGTCTGTCTGAACCCGGAAGTGAGTCCCAAACAGGTAGGGTCTTAGCTTCTTCAGTGCCCAGACCACAGCAAATGCTTCTCTCTCAATAGCACTCCACTTTTGTTCCCATGGTAATAGTCTTCTGCTAATAAAGACTACTGGTAGGTCTGAGCCCTCCTCATTCAGCTGTGCTAGAACAGCCCCTATGCCATGCTCTGAAGCGTCTGTCTGAACAATAAATTCCTGGGAGTAGTCAGGGGCCCTGAGCACGGGGGCCGTGCACATGGCTTCCTTCAGAGAATCAAAGGCTTTCTGACAGGCCTCTGTCCAATTCACCAACCTAGGTTGTTTCTTGGAAGTGAGTTCAGTCAAGGGTGTCACAATGGTGCCATAGCCCTTGACGAACCTGCGGTAGTATCCAGTGAGGCCCAAAAAGGCTCTCACCTCAGTCTGTGTTCTAGGTGGTTGCCAGGCCTTGATAGTTTCAATCTTGGCCTGGAGCGGCTGCACCCTTCCACCACCTACGAGGTGTCCCAAGAACACCACGGAACCCTGCCCAATCTGGCACTTACTAGCCTTGATAGTCAGGCCTGCCTGTTGCAGGGCCTGAAGCACCTCCTTGAGGTGGAGCAGGTGTTCCTCCCAGCTGGAACTGTAGACAGCTATGTCGTCTAGGTAAGCTGCACAGAAGGCATCTTTACCAGCTAGGACCCCGTTAACCAACCGTTGGAAGGTAGCGGGGGCATTTTTTAGCCCAAATGGTATCACCCGGAATTGGTAATGGCCATAAGGGGTGGAAAAAGCAGATCTTTCTTTAGCCCCCTCAGTCAGGCCAATCTGCCAGTACCCGGAAGTAAGATCGAACGTACTCAGGAACTTGGCAGCGCCTAGCCTGTCAACGAGATCATCAGCTTTGGGGATGGGGTGAGCATCAGTCCGGGTGACTGAATTGAGACCCCGGTAGTCCACACAGAACCGGAGTTCTGGTTTCGCACCTGGGGCAGTAGCCTTTTGAACCAATACCACAGGGCTGGCCCAGGGACTACTGGATTTCTCAATAACCCCCAAAGTCAACATCTTGGAGACCTCCTCCTTGATGCTGGCCTTCACTTTATCTGACAACCTGTAAATTTTGTTCTTTACAGGAGCACTGTCACCTGTGTCAATGTCATGCACACAGAGGTGGGTTAGTCAAGGTGTAAGGGAGAACAGGGGGGAGAACTGCTCTAGCAACTCATAGCAGTCCCCTCTCTGTGTTGGAGTCAGGGAGTCAGAGAGAATGACACCCCCTACTGACCCATCCCCTTCTTTGACAGCGAGGAGGTCGGGGAGAGGTTCACTCTCCTCTTCCATGCCCTCATCGGTGACTAGGAGCATACTGACCTCAGACCTCTCAAAGTGAGGTTTGAGCCGGTTGTGATGGAGGACCCTTAGGGGTTGCCTGGGGGTCTTGAGGTCCACTAAGTAAGTGGCCTCCCCTTTACGCTCCTTGATCTCAAAGGGGCCAGTCCAGTGGTCCTGGAGAGCCCTGGGCTCTACTGGCTCCATCACCCAAACTTTGTCTCCAGGTGAGAACTCAACTAGAGTGGCCTTTTGGTCGTACCACTCCTTCATCACCTCTTGACTGGCCTCGAGGTTACTCTGGGCCTCTTTCCAGAAGCGTTGGGTTTGTTTGCAGAGGGCCAGCATGTAGCTGACCACATCCTGGGGAGGGGCCTGGGGAGCTCTCTTCCAGCCCTCCTTAACGATGCTTAGGGGTCCCCTGACAGGGTGACCATAGAGAAGCTCAAAGGGGCTGAACCCCACCCCTTTCTGGGGCACCTCTCTATAAGCAAACAACAGGCAAGGTAAGAGAACGTCCCACTTACGCCTCATGGCCTCAGTCAGGCCACCAATCATGCCTTTCAGGGTCTGGTTGAATTTCTCAACCAGCCCGTTGGTTTGAGGATGATAAGGGGTGGTAAACCGGTAGGTCACCCCACACTCATCCCACAGGGTCTTCATGTATACAGACATGAAGTTTGTGCCCCTGTCAGACACGACCTCCTTAGGGAATCCCACACGGGTAAATATTCCCATCAGGGCTCTGGTCACCACCTTTGCAGTCACTGTTCTCAGAGGGATTGCCTCTGGATAGCGGGTGGCATGGTCCACCAAAACCAGGATAAACCTGTTGCCCAGGGCAGTTTTGGGGTCCAAGGGACCAACAATGTCGATGCCCACCCTTTCAAAGGGGGTGCCAACGACTGGGAGTGGGATCAGGGGAGCTTTAAGCCGTTTCCCTGCCTTCCCACTAGCCTGGCAGGTGGGGCAAGCTCTGCAGAAGTTATCTGAGGCTTTCCTCATTCTGGGCCAATGAAAGTGGGTGTTAAGCCTGTCAAAGGTCTTGTCTTGGCCCAGGTGTCCTGCCAGGGGAATGTCGTGAGCCAGGCCTAGTAGGAATTTCCGGTAACACTGCGGGACCACCAGCACACGGTGTGGCCCAGGACCTGGAATTCTACGCTCACTGTAAAGGAGATCATTCTCCCAGTAAATATGGTGAGCGCCAGAGGCGTCACCTGCTGCGTGGTCTGTGGCCTGCTTCCTCAGACCCTCAAGGGTGGGGCATTCTCTCTGCGCCATGCAGAATGCTTCCCTGGTTGGCCCCCCCTCTACTTGCCAGCCAGCAAGTTCAGGTAGGTTACCCAGGGCAGCTATGTCCTCCCCGGTTGGCTCGGGGGCCTCCTCTTCCTCAGGGACCTCGTCTACCCCCGTGGGAACATTGGAGGCGGGTTTCCCGCGCCCCGGGCCCCCCTCTTGGGCGGCTGTCTGGGCCATTTTTCCAGGCTCCAGACGCCCTTGACTCCCTTCCCGGGCAGCCATGGACCTGGTGGTCATGCAGACCCACTCAGGTAACCCTAACATCTCCAGGTGAGATCTGAGCTCTACTTCTTTCCAAGCAGTGTGCTCAAGATCATTGCCTAACAGACAATCCACAGGCATGGCAGGACTCACAGCTACTTTCAGAGTACCAGAGACCCCCCCCCCACTCAAAGGGAACCAGAGCCACCGGTAGGTGACTCTCACGATTGTCAGCGACTATGACCTGGTGGAATGTATTAGGGACTATCTGCTCTGGGGACACCAGCTGACTCTGGACAGTAGTCATACTGGCTCCTGTGTCACGCAGAGCCTCCACCTTCTGCCCATTAATGGTGACCCACTGCCTGTACTTGGAAGTATTTCGGGGCATGTGGGCTTTGGGCACCATTTCTCTTTCTCCCAGGGACACTAGGGAAATCTCTACTTGCTCCCCAAAGCTATCTGGGTCCATCTCCCCTCCAAGCGCTACACTAGTTATCCCAGGTGTCTGTCCGGTAGTGGACGGTGCCCTTTTGGAGCACTGGGGGTCGCTTTTATAGGGACCATACTGGTAACACTCCATACATTTGGGGTTGGATCTCCCTGACTTATCAAATGTCCCTGGCTTCTTCCCAAATCTAGAGAAGGAATGGTTGCCACCCCCTCCCTGGGAATTCTTTTGGGGGCCTTTTGAGAGTTCCTTATCTGTAAGTTTATCTCCCCCCTCTTTCTTCTGTTGGGAACCCTGACCACCTTTGTGTGAGTCCCCCCCAGGTACCTTTTTGGACACTCTGGTGCTAACCCAGAGGTCCGCCTCCTCAGCAAGCTTCCTGGGATCAGTCAGCTTACTATCTACCAAGTGCTGGCGCAACTCTGTAAAAGTAGTATTAAGCATATGCTCTCTCAGAATCGAGTCATATAACCCTTTATAGTCATTTACTTTGTTGCCCCGCACCCATCCATTCAGTGCCTTACTGGAAAAGTCAAAGAAATCTAACCATGTTTGTGTGTGTTGTTTAGTGCTGTCCCTGAACCTCTGACAGTATCCCTCAGGGGTCAGCCCAAACTTGGCAAGTAAAGTGGCTTTCTGAAGTGGGTATGTGTTTTGATCAGGTTGATCCAGTGTGAGAAGTGTGTCCCTCCCCAAAGGTGGCACATAACCCCACATAGCTACCCCCCATTGCCCTTCAGGAACCTCATGAGCCCTTAGTGCAACTTCATAAGCAGCTAACCATTTATCTATGTCATCTCCCACCACAAAACTGGGCACCACATTTTTGGGTATACGAACCTTCTTTTCTCCAGCAGGTCCTGTCTGTATGCTGCCACCATTATTGCTGGATTCAGACTGTCTCGCCTTGATCTCCAGCTCCTTGAGACTCAGTTCATGAGCCAACAATAGTTTCTTTTCAGCCAAAGCTCTTTCAGCTTCCACCTGTTTGGCTGCTCTTTCAGCTTCTGCTTGTTTGGCTGTTCTTTCAGCTTCAATCTGTTTGGCTGCTCTTTCAGCCTCAGCTTGTTTGGCTTCTCTCTCTGCCCTTCTCTCCTCCTGTTGAGCCTCAATTTTCAGTTTTGCCATTTGCAATTGGAACTCCCTTTCCTCTCTCCTTTCCTCTGCGGTCAGGCTTTGCATAGAGACACTGCTCCCTGGTCTGGAAGGGGGCACAATTGCAGTGGTAACACCATCCACAGATAGTGAAAATTCCTCTGAGGTGCCATTTTCTGGCTCCTCTTCCTCATCATCCTCTAAATGGGCTTCTGCCCAGGCCCTCAGCCCCACTTGAAAGTCCTCCTTTCTGGAGGCCCCTTGGGTGGGTACCCTCAGTGCCCTGCAGAATCCTCTTAGTTGTTTGACCGTATATGTATCCAACTGGACTAGGTCAAAGTCCCCTGTCTGAGACCCAGTCAGAGACATGTTGAGTGAGGATTTAGTTTTTGAAAATTGTCAGGAAAAAAATCGGGTTTTCAAAAAGAGATAAAGACCAAGTTGACCTTCAACTGTGGGTAGGTAGTGAAATACTTAGCTACTGTATGTCACTGCACAAATACAAGGCCTATCCTCACCGCTGATCACCAATGTTAGAAATGGGGTTTTTGGTTGGCAGTCAGGTTACCCCCTGTCCAAGCAAAAGCCCTCACTCTAGTCAGGGTAAGTCACACACAATCCAAGATTATCCTGTGCCCACCCTCTGGTAGCTTGGCACGAGCAGTCAGGCTTAACTTAGAAGGCAATGTGTAAAGTATTTGTGCAATAAATCATACCATACCACCATATAGCACCACAAAAATACACCACACAGTGTTTAGAAAAATATATAATATTTATCAGGATAATTGTAGGTCAAAAAGAATAAGGTTGCAATGGAAAATTGTAGAAATATCACGGAAAAGTGATATAAAGGGGGTTATTCTAACTTTGGAGGAGGTGTTAATCCGTCCCAAAAGTGACGGAAAAGTGACGGATTTACCACCAGCCGTATTACGAGTCCATTATATCCTATGGAACTCGTAATACGGCTGGTGGTATATCCGTCACTTTACCGTCACTTTTGGGACGGATTAACACTCCTCCAAAGTTAGAATAACCCCCAAAGTGTCTTAAGTCTTTAGAATATAAACAAAGTCTCTTTCAAGCACAAGTACCTGGTTGGGAGTGGAAAAATCTCCTCAGAGGGCCACAAGAGAAGAGGTGCGTGGAAAAAGGGTGTGTGCGTCGATTTCTCCCCAGCACACACGGACTTGCGTCATTATTTTCCACGCGGGGAAGTCGGCGTCGTTTTCCGGCGCGTGGACAGTCTCTTTCTGTGGATTGCGGGGATTACCAGATGTCCCGGGTCAGTGCGTGGATTTTCCTGCTTGTTCTCCGGCTGCGCGTCGGTCTGTGGGGCTGCGCGTTGAAATTACGATCTCACGGCAGGCGTCGCGTCGATTTCTCCTCTAGACTTCGATCTGCGGGGCTGCGCGTTGAAATTACGATCTCACGGCAGGCGTCGCGTCGATTTCTCCTATAGAGGTCGGGCGGCGTTGTCCTTGCGAGGCCGTGCGTCGGATCTTCGATCGTCCCCAGAGCGTCGCGTTGATCAGCGTCGGAGTGCGCCGTTTTTCTCGCCGCGAAACAAGCTGTGCGTCGAAATTTTCGCCGCACGGAGCGTCCAAGTAAAAGAGAGAAGTCTTTTTGGCCCTGAGACTTCAAGGAACAGGAGGCAAGCTCTATCCAAGCCCTTGGAGAGCACTTTCACAGCCAGACAAAAGTTCAGCAAGGCAGCAGGGCAACAGCAAGGCAGCAGTCCTTTGTAGAAAGCAGACAGGTGAGTCCTTTGAGCAGCCAGGCAGTTCTTCTTGGCAGGATGTAGTTTCTGGTTCCGGTTTCTTCTCCAGCAAGTGTCTGATGAGGTAGGGCAGAGGCCCTGTTTTATACCCAAATGTGCCTTTGAAGTGGGGGAGACTTCAAAGAGTGGCTAAGAAGTGCACCAGGTCCCCTTTCAGTTCAATCCTGTCTGCCAGGGTCCCAGTAGGGGGTGTGGCAGTCCTTTGTGTGAGAGCAGGCCCTCCACCCTCCCAGCCCAGGAAGACCCATTCAAAATGCAGATGTATGCAAGTGAGGCTGAGTACCCTGTGTTTGGGGTGTGTCTGAGTGAATGCACAAGGAGCTGTCAACCAAGCCCAGCCAGACGTGGATTGTAAGGCACAGAAAGATTTAAGTGCAAAGAAATGCTCACTTTCTAAAAGTGGCATTTCTAGAATAGTAATATTAAATCCGACTTCACCAGTCAGCAGGATTTTGTATTACCATTCTGGCCATACTAAATATGACCTTCCTGCTCCTTTCTGATCAGCAGCTGCCACTTCAACAGTGTATGAGGGCAGCCCCAATGTTAGCCTATGAAGGGAGCAGGTCTCACAGTAGTGTAAAAACGAATTTAGGAGTTTTACACTACCAGGACATATAACTACACAAGTACATGTCCTGCCTTTTACCTTCACAGCACCCTGCCCTAGGGGTTACCTAGGGCCCACATTAAGGGTGATTTATATGTAGAAAAAGGGGAGTTCTAGGCTTGGCAAGTACTTTTAAATGCCAAGTCTAGGTGGCAGTGAAACTGCACACACAGGCCTTGCAATGGCAAGCCTGAGACAAGGTTAAGGGGGCTACTTAAGTGGGTGGCACAACCAGTGCTGCAGGTCCACTAGTAGCATTTAATCTACAGGCCCTAGGCACATCTAGTGCACATTACTAGGGACTTATAAGTAGATTAAATAGTCCAATCAGGTATGAGCCAGGGTTACCGTGTTTAAAAAGGAAGAGAGCATATGCACTTTAGCACTGGTTAGCAGTGGTAAAGTGCACAGAGTCTAAAAGCCAGCAAAACAGGGTCCAAAAAGTGGAGGGAGGCAGGCAAAAAGTTAGGGGTGACCACCCTAAGGCATGTCAGGTCTAACAACTAGTACTACTGATCACTGGGACTACATGATTGTTGTTGATTCCATGATGTATATTTGTGCAGGAATGTCAATAAACAGATGTTTAAAAAAAAAACTCTGAGTGGTACCCCTCTAGTCATGGACCCTTTTAAGTGATAATAAAGGTGCTCTGCCAGCCTATCTGTGGTCTCCACCAGAACCCACAAAGCATGACACAGCCTCAATGCAGCCCATATCACAGCCCTTGCAGCTTATCAGAACCGCTGCTGCATGATGCAAGTCTGCATGTCAGTGCTTGCAGCCCATCAGAACCACCACTGTGTGATGCATCCTTGATGCAGACATCACATTGTTCCTTGGGAATGCCGCTGCACAACTCTTCACATCCAGAACTTAAGGTATATTTCTCAGTGGGCCTAGCTTGGTCCTTGTAGCTGGTCTGCACTCCATCACAGTCGGCCTGAACATGTGACTTTGTCCCGGTCCGGCACAACCAGATAACCTATGTTTGCGCTTTGTGCTTTTTTTTAGCACTATTATTTACTAAATCCTGGAAATTGCATATCTCCACTTTAACTAATTGGAATTTTGTCATTTTGGTCTCAAACATTTTATTAAAATTCACTGTAGTTTTCTAAATGAATGTGAGATTTTTCTTGTGTTGTGGTTTCACTTTATTACTGTTTGTATGCTGCATAAGTACCATACACATTGCCTCTAAGTTAAACTGACTGCTTTTGTGCTAGGCTACCGGAGGGTTAAGCAATTGCTAATTTAGTCACTTTAGTGGTTCACCATGATGGGGATTACGGCTGTTGCTTGAGGAGAGTTTCACCCCATCAACCAATCACACAATTTCTCAAGCCAATAGTGTCAACCAGTCATCTTGAAACTCTAATACTTTTGAGAAGAGTTCCACTGTGCCTCATGCAATGCATTGAATATTTTGAATGTATCAAAGCATTATTTTCTATACTTTCAAGATGGCCATCTTGTTTTGACCCACCATGTTACATCAGGCAAGCACAAATAAATCCAAAGTGATGGTCTTCCGGAAAGTAAAAGGGAAATTAAAGTCTGGAAAACTGGTCCAGCCAAAATCGATTGCTCAACAACATACAACTACTTGGGTGTTTGGTTATCAGATATGACTAATCCAGTAGCTCGCTTAACAACAGGAGAACAAAAAGGATACAAATCAATATTTGCTCTATGCAGACTAAATGTGAAAATTCACAGACCACCTGCAAGCGCCATGATAAAAGACTGAAGGCCAAACTGATATGAACAGTCTTGTATGGTCAAGCAGCTTTTACAGCCAAAATGGAGGCCATCCTAGACAGGATGCAGTGTACTACATACAGAAGGGTAATCCAGCTACCACAGCACACTAGATGGGCTCAGATCAGGCTGGAACTTGGCCTCGTAAAGCATGACCTAGTATGCAAAGTGCAATTTCTCAGATAGTACTATCGTATAGTACTCAGAAGAGTACTACAGGAGATCGTTAAAGAACCAGAAAATTAATGGTCCAGGTATATGGCCACAGCGAGTACCTTACTAGATCTGAACCTGAACACTCTTAAATTCAGTCTTAGGGCCTGATTTACATCTTGGCAGAGGGAATACTCAGTTACAAATGTGACGGATTTCCCGCCCACCATATTATGACCTCTATAGGATTTAATGGGATCGCAATACAGTGGGCGATGATATCCATCACGTTTTGTGATGGAGTATTCCCCTCCGCCAAGTCTAAATCAGGCCCTTACTTACTTAGCTCCGAAACATATTCTCAATAAGCAAGTCATGGCATTATTAAGGAAATTCGACACTGAAACGTTGCAATCACTCGACCAGTCTAGACCAATCATGCCATTTTCAGAGCTCCCTCATTGGCAATAGTATCTGAAAGATGCACCAAGTCTGGCATGCAGGAGAAAAGGTAATGCACGCAAAATTTCTTATTTTAGACGGAATTCAGAACGGCCCGACGTACATTGCTGAAACCTATGGTCCTACAGAAAGGTATGCGCATCTGCAAGGAGACACTAAGACCCCTCTTTCAACACACAAGACATTACAGTTTTGACCCACTTTGGGAAATACTTTAGAATTATATTCAAGAGTTTCAGGATCTAGACAAAGGGATGAAGTTTTCGGTTTGAGGCTGCAAGATTACAGAGTCTGTGAAAAGCGACCTTTCTGAGACGGCAAATGACCTCCTAGTAAATAATACGACATTGGTACTGATGTCTGTGACGAGTGAAACAGCACCAGTGGTTGCTAAAAACACACTTGAGTCAATTATGATCAACTATCCTGGGATTACAAAAAGTGTTTAAAAGACATGGTAACATTTATAAAACACCCAAAATTTACGTAGAAGGCCTCGTCCACTGAAACCCTAGTAGGCACATTTTTCCTCCTTGAATGTAACCATTTATATTTTTAATCTGGTGTTTATAACTGGTTGTATATGATATTGTAACAATTTTAAATAGTCATGTGCAATAAACATATTCATTCTTTCATGCATCATGCAATGTGGTGGTCATCTTAAAAGAATAAAAACAATACTTTCGAAGAAACAGGTTTTCATAATTGGCTTTTCCAGTGCTGGTGCATTTTAAAAGAATTCAGCAATTCTAAAGCCAAAAGTGGCGATCAAAAAGCATTGGCAAAGCTGTACTGATTAGCTGTACCAATGCTCGACTTATTTGTATGTAGCTGTGTGTAGCACAGTCCAGATCAAATACAGATTCAGATACAAATAAACAGATGTCAGCTGTTGTTGATTATTGTACACTGGTTAATAGAGATAGGCAATTTAAATTAACTTTAATTTCAAGTTAAAGTAGATAAAATAGTCTACAACGACTTTAGAATAGCCTTCTAAATCAATAAGGTGATTTTGTTACCACGCCTTGACCATGTGGCAAATACAACACATTTCCCTGTAACATGCATGATGCCTTCTGCAGCTGTTTGTTGTCAACCATGGTGTGGTAACAATCTATCCCTCTCCCTCACCCTCATCAAGGACCCTGCCACCGCCACCAACCTCCATGGAGGAATGAAGGCCATCACCGAAAGGATGAAGAACAGCTGCCTGAAACTGAACGCTGACAAGACTGAGGTCCTCATCCATGGTTCCACCCCCTCCGCCTGGGATGACTCCTAGTGGCCTACCACACTGGGAACCGCACCGACACCCACCGACCACGCACGCAACCTGGGGTTCATCCAGGACTCATTGCTATCAATGACTCAGCAAGTCAACGCTATCTCTTTCTCCTGCTTCAACACCCTCCACATGCTTTGGAAGATCTACAAATGGATACCCACCAGAACCAGAAGGAAGGTCACCAAAGCCCTTGTAAGCATCAGACTTGACTACGGCAACGCCCTCTATGCGGGAACCACGGCCAACCTCCAGAAAAGACTGCAACACATACAGAACGCCTCTGCACACCACATCCTGGACATCCCCCACTGCAGCCAAATCACAGCCCACCTGAGAAACCTGCACTTCTCGTCAACAAGAGAATCACGTTCAAGCTCCTCACCCACGCTCACAAAGTACTGCACAACACCTGACCAGAATACCTCAACAGGTGACTCTCCTTCTACACCCCGACCCTCCAGCTTCTCTCCGCTGACCTTGCCCTCGCCACCGTTCCACCCATCGACAGAGCGACCGCCGGTGGCAGATTGTTCTCCCACCTCACTGCCAAGACGTGGAACACTGTTCTTATCCACCTACGACAGACACAGGGCCTGCTAACCTTCAGGAGACACCTCAAGACCTGGCTGTTCGAGCAGGAGCAGCACCCCCCCTCAGCACCTTGAGACCCTCACAGGTGAGTAGTGTGCTTTACAAATGCTATGATTGATTGATTGATTGATATGTCTGCTGCTTTTCCCCTGAAAAATCAAACTGCCTTCTAACATAGCAGTAATAGCTGACATGGATGGTATTACCAGGAAAGTCATCGCTGCTCTAAACTGAAGCAAAAATGGGGAATTACCAAGTTGAAATATCAATTCAACCAGTTTAACCACAACTATTTTATCTGACTTGCCACTGGCAAATACAGAATAAAAACCAAAAATTGTTTTCTTCCATGATGTAGCATTCAAAACTTCGGATAAAAATGTCCTCTGCTTGATGTACAGTTGAGTTTACCTGCAGGGAGGGACCCACTGTGAGCTACTGGCATCCTGTTTTTTGTTTTTCGGCCCTTGCCTCACACTAGTGTGTGGACAGAGGCTTATGTTTGACATGAGTGAGGTCCTGGACTTGTGCTGTGACCTTGAGCGGCGCACCAAGCATGCCCTCATTTAATTTAATGGCAGTAGGATACTGTCCATGTTGTGGGATTTGCATGTGGAGCATTGATGACTTTGCGATTTTACAGTTATGACCAGAACCTTTTGTCAATCATAGGTGTGGAGGCCTACTAGTTCACTCTTGTAAAGTTCTGCTTCTGTGTGCTAACCAAGATTCTAGCGCGAACATCCCAAGTGTATGTTATGCATGTGTGGACATGCATTGAGTATGAGGGAGCCAGAGTACCGGAGGTTTGTGAGTTCCAGTTTGGAAGCCCCTGGCCTGTTTCTGTGTACAAGATGAAAGTGAGGTTGATTTCCCAGACAGTGGAAATCTATTGCTGACATTTCTTAAGCAGGACAGAGGAGATGGGACCTGGAAAAGGAAGTGGGACAGAGGATGAAGGATTCTTTATAAATAAATTAGACCTTTGCACAATAGCAGCTGTGATTCTTCATTCTTTTTGCACTGTCATTTGATTGCAGTGAGTGAAGGATGACACTGCAGTCTCTGTTGTTTAGGTGATGGGGATCAATTTGCTTCTTCCCTGATTAATGCATAGTGTGGCTGTTAGTAGGCTTGTGCAGAATGCTCAAACCTTTTTGTGCCTCTGTTGTGGGTGCTCCAGGCTGGAAACTACCCAGTTGGGAGAAGCTTTACTCTACACAAAGTCTGTGTCCTAAAAGGAGCCTGAAAAGAACATTTGAAAGGGGAATCACCCTAATCTGGTTATGAAAGTGCAGACAAAGAATCCACTTTCACTTTCTACCCTGACTGTAAAAAAAGTGGGAGCCACTGACCCATTTGTTGGTCCAGTTCCATGTTCTCTGTCACCAAGGAAGAGAGTGCTCTGAATAGCACTCAGAGGACTGCTGTGCAGCTACAGCTGGCATCTGCCTGACATTCAGCTGCCCAGAGGTGAGGGGACGTCACCTGAAGTCATGCCTGGCAGGAAGAAGCTGTTTTTGAAGTCCCTAGAGCCACCCCTGCTGAAATAGGAAAGGGGCATGCCAACCATGCAGCAGTTCTGACTGTCCATGGAAATCCAGAGCAGCTGGACCCCAATGGTGTGTGAGTCTGCCTGACCATGAAGACTAGGGAGAGCATTCTGTTAGCCCTGAGAAGCATGGGTGTAGTCTCCCCATGTGAATGGTTTTAGGTGGGAACTGCAACAAGAATCTGCACCCAAGCGGACTCTGCTGATGCAGTGAACAACTGTCCTCAAGCATACTGATGAACTGTTCATGAGTGGCCCATTACGCTGTTTTGAAGAACCATTTAGACTATGACGCTGTGACCTCTCAGTCCAGTGGCTCAATCTTTGTATCTGACCTGACCCCGAAGTGCATTCGTTGATTGCAATGACTTCTGATGGCAACATCCAGTGCTCCCTATTGTAGCCTCTGCCTGAAGAAACTCAAAGCAGCAAATCAGATGGAACAAGAGGATGCATTCTCCAGGTTCCCAGAAGTCACCCAAGGTGAACTGAAATAGCTTCATTGTGGTCAAAACTGTAGCTACCACTTTGTTTAAGGTAAGTGAGCACACAAACTGATCACAGGACCTGAGCCTGATGCCTGTCCTAGAAAGCTTGAAACCAGATTGGGGTGGCCTCTCAAATTGCACAAAAGAGGGATCACCAGGATAGGGGAAAAAGGGGCCCAGGACCTAAGGTGCAATAGTACAAGTGCCAGCACAGTAACTCTACAGATTGCTGGTTCTGTGAAGTATTATGTTTTGCATGCATATGAAAGTACTTTTCTTCACCAAAGTGAAGCATTGAATTGGACAATCAGTTATTGTGCTGCAGGGTGATCGTTGACTTCTAAGCTTACATACCCCAATACTTCCTCAATAAGAAGCCTTCCCTAAGAAGCCTGTGACTGCTTGCCATCGCTAGCACTGAGAGTCAAGTGCTGAAAGGGTTGTGCTTGGCTCAGTTTTGCAGAGCCATAGTAGGATGGACCCTGTGACATCAGAGGCAAATTACTTCCGTCCCCATGGCTTCTTGCCAGTAGGCCATCGAATGGCGACTGCCATGTAATATTATGATCCTTATAAAAAATATTGCATAATTCTCATTTATTGAAATGTGAAGGATGTGTAGCATTCCCATTATGGTCCCATTTTGAAGACATTATAAATTAGTGTCATACTGTGGAAAACAGTATAGAAGCTAATGGTTCTGTATAGAACAAAATGAAAATATTGACTGAACACATCCAAGACAAGATACATTTGGCAATCAAGGTAAAATACCTAAAACATAAAACCTGATTCACGAAAGTAATATTGAGTAAGGTGACACTTCCGAGTAAGTTTACAACTTGTTTGTACTCACAAACTGCATTTTTGTAGTAACTTACACTTTTATAGTAAGTCCAGCAATGTACATGGCCATCCTATAACACTGCAACCATGTAGAAAGTAATGGTGGGGAGGGACATAACACAAAAGTGTAACATACTACAAATGTATAAATTACTTCAAAATTGCTGTGTGTGAATACCTAAAAGTAGTAAACTTATTCAAAATGTAACTTTCTACAAAAGTTCAGTTTGTGAATAGAACTTTGTGATAGGTTTTGTAGTATTACTATAGTACAACAAAACATACCACAAAGTGCAGTTTGCGATTAGGGTCCAGGATGTTCATTCTAGTAAGGTATCTTTTCCACCCTGAACATGTGGCATGACTGTTATTGGGAAGGGCTGTTAGGCCCTTGCATAACTTAATATTAGGAATTAAAATTAAAAAGTATAAATGGAAGGGAGTTGTCTTTTAATATAGTATGACAAAGAGGAAAGGCAAGAATTTATCACATGGGAATTGAGCATGTCAGACAATTATCCAGGGTGACAGCAAAAGGTGAATTGTGGGTGGAACGTTTGTGGTGCAAGGCACTGGTGATTAGCTGTGCAGAAAGGGTCAGAGCGGAGGAGTTCAGACGTGGATTAATGCAAAAGGCATGACCTTCCACTTCACTCACCTATGTGGTGGTCTGTAAATCAAACTATGTCAGAGGTGGGAGACACTGGCCCAGATGCACTAAGATCTGGTGCAGGTGTTGTGACGAGGGTTTGATGCAAAGCAAAGCAAACAATAGTGCTCTTCAGTTTTCTCACTCAAAAGGACTTTTGCACTGAAGGCTAAAAAGAACGCAGTTTTAAAATCATTATGTCACTTGAAGGTGCTGATAATCTATGTAGATTGAGTGTAATGGCCCACAATCAGTGCAAACACCCATAGGATTTCACACAAAGGCAGGTCAGCTAAGGTCCTGGAAAGTAGTGCAACATGGCTTTGCATGGATTCACAACCAAATTAAAACAGCTGTAGCTGCAAGCTGTGGGCAAAAGGGATATCATGTGTTGGGATAAAGATATCCTCTGCATGGTAATGGATGTGGACCCGTGCTCAACTGTAGTGATTTCTGGATCCCTAATGATGATTTATATTGTCATAGGCAAACACAGATCATGAGTGTGCACCATTAAATATGCCAGTCTCATGAATGGTGGTCATGTTAGGCTGGAAGGGGTGCCCAAAGTCCTACCCTCATAGTGGTAGAAGGCCACTGCCTTCACTAGAAGTTAAGTAGCTTGAGCATGGTAACAGCATACTGTGTAGTGGTCAGTAGGAATGAACAGATAATTTTTAATCTGTGCCACTGGAGTGAGGCCTACCATCTCACTCATCTTTTTTAAAGTTCCGCTGTTGTGTCCTTAACCCTTTAGCCTATATTGCTTAATGTGAAATGCTGCACAGTACAGTTTTGGTGACTCAGTGCTGAATGTATGTGTGCCTGGGAAGAGTAGAGTACAGGGATAGGGCAGTGCTCTGCAAGCATGCATGGTGAGTGCAAGTACTGGGTGTATGTATACATGAGAGATGTAGTGCTGTGCAGTGCATGTATGGTGAATGAATGTACTGGGTGTAGCTGTACCTATGAGAAGTAAAATACATGAGGGGGTACTGTTATGTAGAGTGCAAATGGTGAAAGTGTGAGATGGCAGTCTGTGTGCCTCCAGCCAGAAAGGCTACAGTACTGAGCAGTGCACTCATGGTGAATGTGTGTGATGAATGTATATGTGCCTAGGGTGGCACGATACATGAGAATAATGGTACTGGATAGTGTGTGCTGTGTACATACACTGAGTGCAAGAACGCCTGTAATGCTACATTACATGAAGGGCCCTGGGTTCTATTTTGGGAGACCAGGCCTGCATGGTGAAGACATAAGGAGGTAGAAAAATCCCCCAAGAAGATTTTTGTATTGCTGCATTCCTGTGAGTTGGGAGGAACACACTGGATATGGGAGTGTGAGACCCCCCCTGTACAGTTCAAAGGGGTTGTCTTTGATACAGTGAGAGATCACTGGAAAGGAACCCGGACACATCTCAGGAAGGAAATGGGCTGATAAGTGAATCATAAGGAGTAGGGCTGGGAGCATTGAATTAATTTTTTGAGGCACATATGGCTGTCATCTAGCTGTGAACTCTAGGCACTCCCATGGCCTGTTTTGTGCGACTATTAGCTTTGGGATCTCTCCTGCCGTGGCAGACTGTTTTTCAAGAGGAAGAAGGGGAGGAGAAATTTGCACTTCAAACGAAGCAGAACTCCAAAATAAAACTTTAAAAACCCAGACCTAAAATCTCACTTGATGTCTGGAAATGGACGATAAAGAAGGGGAGGTTGAGACCCCCAACATTTGTCATCTGCCAAACACCCAGTTGAGCTGTGTGAGGAGGGAAAGCTCTGTAAGACGTCTGCTTGTGACCAGGACCTAGGGCCACAATCTGCTAGTCTCCCTGCTGGGAGAGGGGACATTACTCAGGGAAACCAAGACCACCTTCTCTGATGCCTGTTTACCAAAACCAGTATGGCATGTGAGGAAGAGGAGAGTGTTGGAGGGAGCAAGATCCAATGGGTAGCCTGTTCAGTAAACTCCCAGTGTGAGGTGTGAGGAGACAGCTATTGCAACAAGTCTGCGACCCATGTATGCCCATGTATGCCAGGAGAGGGGCACTATGGAGATCGTCACAAGCAGAGTACTGTGCAGGGAGAGTAAAAGCCTTTGAAGTATCATTGCAGCAGCTCTGTATGTCAGATACTGCTGGATAACGAGAGCGGAAGGCTGCGTAGAACCTTAGCAGCAACCCCGAATGCTAGGAGGGGCTGCTGTTTTACGGATTACCATGCAGTGAGGGCCATTGCCTTGGTTTGTTGTGTTCCTGTAACTCTGTATGCCAGGAAGGGCTGCCAGTATCAAGAGTGTAGTGAGTATCAGGCCATCCAAGAACTGTGAAATAGTGTTTGACTATTTTCTAGAAGTCAGAGTGGACTCTTGAGTAAAGGCTTACTAGTGAGCATTCCATGAATGTGGCCACCAATGAACGGGCCTGGGATTTGCTAGTGAAACATTAGAGCCCTGACCACAAAGGGAAATGTGTTATTGTTTATCTATGTTGTAAAATTTTTTGAATGTGTAGAGTTAGAAATAAAATATTCTTTTTATTATAAAAATAAGTATTTGACTGGACACTGATTTATTGAAACTGCTGTGTGGTCTTTGAGTTATGAGTTGTGCTCACTAAGATGTATTCGCACTCCCTAGTCCCAAGGGAGCCCTTGACTGCTCGTCCACATCTACCAGTGAGAATCAAGTGCAGAAGGGGTACTTAGCCCAGTTGCTTAGGATCCATAGTAGGTCAGGCCCCTGGACATCTGAAGTAAAAGGCCTAAACCACCACTGTTGGACCCAGTAACATCTGCGTGCCCTTGGCTCTCTGAAAGGGGCTCTGACCATATGTTATTTAAATGTGTAACGTGTAATTTTCACAAAACTCCTGACATTTTGTGATTTACCTGTGGGCACTTGTCTCTTTTACCTTTACTCTGTGACATAATGTTAAATCATGTTTAGTCAATGTGTCAGCTGTGGGTGAAAGAGTATTCCTTTGTGCGAAGTAGTGAATGTGAAAAGATATAGGTGGTCATTACAACCCTGGCGGATGGTGATAAAGCGTCGGTAAGACCGCCAACAGGCCGGCGGAAAACATTTTGCTATTACGACCGTGGCGGAAACCGCCAACAAACACAGCCACTTTAACACTCCGACCGCCACGGCGGTACAAACAAACAGCGCGGCGGTCACCGCCAACAGACAGGCGGAGGACAATGTACCGCCCACACTATTATGACAGGCCAATCCGCCACCTTTTCCGGGGCGGATTCACCGCCGATAAAAACAGGGCGGAAACAGGAATCCCGAACGAAAAACGCTCACCTCTAGACACCCCACGAGGAACGAGGACGCCATGGATCCGGAACTCCAAATTCTACCCGCAATAGTCTTCCTGCTCCTCTACCAGGAGCACGAACGCCGGCGGTGAAGACCACGGTGAGTACTGCACCTACGACACAGGGGAGGGAGGAGGGAAAAAACAGACACACACACACGCAACACGCAACACCCCCACCCCCACCCACTACAACACACACACTAATGCATATCAATACATCACAGTTACACCCCCCAAGCCCCCCGGAAGAATGCAAAGACAATAGAAAATGAGTGTAACCATTGTAATATATTAAAAGCAAGTAGGCAGAAATATACATATACACCATGTACAAAATATATACCAAGCATAGTAGTCCAGGTAGTGCTCTAATAAAGTCCGTGGAACACTGGGACCACACGGTATGGGCGAAGCCCACACAAGATCCACAACCATGATGGAGAGAACACTGAAGGGGCATCAGAGAGCAACTAAACAGGCACCTCAGGGGGAAGGAAAGGGGGGCACCTCAGCCGGTTGAGTGCATGATGCCAAATCCACCAGGGGGCCACATGCCCACTGTTCCATCCTGGGGAGTGCAAAGCCACAGTCAGTCTCTCAAGTCTCTACAGTGGGTAGGTTGCCCACTGTTCAATCCTGGGGAGTGCAAAGCCACAGTCTCTCAAGTCTCTACAGTGGGTGGTTTGCCCACTGTTCAATCCTGGGGAGTGCAAAGCCACAGTCTCTCAAGTCTCTACAGTGGGTGGTTTGCCCACTGTTCAATCCTGGGGAGTGCAAAGCCACAGTCTCTCAAGTGGATGACAGTCTCCACTGGTTCTGGAGGGGGCATGGTGCCCAGACTGCTTCATCCTGCTAAGGACAGAGGTAGTGGATGGATCTCTCCACTGGTTCTGGAGGGAGCATGGTGCCCAGAGTGCTTCGTCCTGCCAAGGACTGAGGTAGTGGATGACAGTCTCCACTGGTTCTGGAGGGGGCATGGTGCCCAGAGTGCATCATTCACCCCGTGACGGACTCAGTTGCGTCAGTGCCCTTGCCGCTCATGGGCCAGCAGTGCTTGAGACAGCGGTGCCCTGTTCAGCGGTGTTTGAGACGGCGGTGCCCTGTTCAGCGGTGCTTGAGACGGTGGTGCCCTGTTCAGCTGTGCTTGAGATGGTGGTGCCCTGTTCAGCGGTGCTTGAGACGGTGGTGCCCTGTTCAGCGGTGCTTGAGATGGCGGTGCCCTGTTCAGTGGTGCTTGAGACGGTGGTGCCCTGTGCAGCAGTGTTTGAGACGGCGGTGCCCTGTGCAGAGGTGCTTGAGGCGGTGGTCTCCATTGCAGGGACTCAGCTGCTGGCGGTCCTTCATGGCCCAGCGGGGCTTTTGCTGGTGGTCCTTCATGGCCCAGCAGGGCTTATGCTGGCGGTGGCCTCCTGGGCAGGTGGGCTGGTGCTGGCAGGCCCCTCCTGGGCAGCTGGGCTTTTGCTGGTGGTCCTGTCCTGGACAGCTGGGCTTGTGCTGGCGGGCCTGTCCTGGGCAGCTGGGCTTGTGCTGGCAAGCCTGTCCTGGGCAGCTGGGCTTGTGCTGGCGGTCCTGTCCTGGGCAGCTGGGCTTGTGCTGGCGGGCCTGTCCTGGGCAGCTGGGCTTGTGCTGGCGGGCCTGTCCTGGGCAGCTGGGCTTGTTCTGGCGGTCCTGTCCTGGGCAGCTGGGCTGGTGCTGGCGGGCCTGTCCTGGGCAGCTGGGCTGGTGCTGGCGGGCCTGTCCTGGGCAGCTGGGCTTGTGCTGGAGGTGGCCTCCTGGGCAGCTGGGCTTGTGCTGGCGGTCCTGTCCTGGGCAGCTGGGCTTGTGCTGGTGGGCCTGTCCTGGGCAGCTGGGCTGGTGCTGGTGGCCCTGTCCTGGGCAGCTGGGCTTGTGCTGGTGGCCTGTCCTGGGCAGCTGGGCTTGTGCTGGAGGTGGCCTCCTGGGCAGCTGGGCTTGTGCTGGAGGTGGCCTCCTGGGCAGCGGGGATGATGGCGGTCTTCTCCGCCGTGCTGCTCTTCCCAGACTTGCTGGGTTTCTTGTGGCCCTTCCCCACCTTGGAAGGTGTCACAGCTGACTCCACACTCCCACCGGGACCCCTGGGAGCGGCTTTGGTGGCTGGAGTCTTCCCTCTCTCCCGCCGGGCACTGGCCAACTTCTGATGCTTCACAGGTGGGGGACTGTCTCTGCTGTGGCTCCGTGCCACACTGGCTGCCCTGGTGGCCGGTGCACTCCAGATTCTGGTGACTACAGGCACCACTGGTCCCGGAGATGTTGCGGCTGAGGTGCTAGTTCGGGACCTATGAGACGGACGGGGTTGGGGAGTTATTAGAAAGAGGTCAAGGTTGGACAGAAAAAGTTTTTGGGACACACTGGGACGGGTAGCTAGAGGGGGTTTGGGAGTGGAGGATGAGGTGGTGGTTGTGGGAGGTGTTGGTTTGCTGACTTTGGGTGAAGGTGCATGCGCTGGAGGCTGTCGTGAGGTGGATGGCTGTTGGGTGGATGTGTGCCTGCGTTTGTGTATCACAGACACACTGGGAGAGGACACAGGGGACGTGTGAATGGTAGTGGGGGTGGTGACTGCACATGAGCGGGGTGTGGTGGTGGGTGTGCTGGAGAGGGACGTAGTGGCTGTAGAGGTAGTGCATGCAGGTGTGAGTGTAGACAAGACTGGGAGGGAGGAGGGAGACGAGGAGGAGGGGGACACAGTGGAGGCAGTGGATGTTGGTGTGTCTGCATGTGTGTGATGCTTGCTTGAGTGCCTGTGGGATGTGTGGTGCTTATGTTTGCCTGAGCTTCCCTTTTGTGTTGACGTGTGTGCATGCTGGTCTGTAGGTGTGCTTGGGATAGGCTGAGGTACAGGGGATTGGGTCGGGTGGAGGAAATTGGAGGGGGGAGGCTAGACAAAGGGACAATGGTTGCCATCAGTGCTGAGGCCAGAGTCTGAAAAGCTCGCTGAAGGGCCGCCTGACCAGAATGAATGCCCTCCAGGAATGCATTTGTGTTGCAACTGCCTTTCTAAACCCTGGATGGCATTCAAAATGGTAGACTGCCCAACAGTGAGGGACCTGAGGAGGTCAATGGCCTCCTCACTGAGGGCAGCAGGGGTGACTGGGGCAGGACCTGAGGTGCCTGGGGCAAAGGTGATGCCCACCCTCCCAGGTGAGCGGGCACGGGGCAAAGGCTGAGGGGCTGCTGGGAGGGCGGTGCTGGAAGGGGGATGGCGGCTGTACCTGTAGATGGGAGTGGCACAGATGTTGCCTCCACCACAAGGGAGCTCCCATGAGAGTACGAGTCCGTGTCACTGGTGTCAGCTCCTGTCCCCACCGTGGAGCTCCCCTCCGTCCCACTGGTGAAGTCCGAGTCCGTAGTGTGGCCCTCCATGGCCATTTGGGATGCAGCCCCCTGGTGCTCCGGTGCCACTGCTCCTTCGCCTGATGATGCTAATGCACACAAGAACAGGGAGACCACAAAAAGGGGGACATGTTGAGTGCATGCATTACCGCTACAGTTGGCGGACATGACAGACACAGAAGCCCCCTGCACTACGCCGCGCTCTTGGGCTCCACTGTTCAATTCTTGGGAAGTGGCCTACAAGGCCATGGAGGACATCTGCACACATAGATGACACAGGAGCATGACTAGGTGTACTTGGCACTCTACAGAGGTGGGGTGGGGTGCCACATGGCCTGCCTTACGGAGGGACCTTGCCTACTAAACTCGCCCTGGCCTAGGGAAACCCACAGCCCACCTCCCCACCCAGACACCTCCACTGCGCGCAAAGTCAGCAGAATGAGAGTGTATTCACCCCCTTGTGGCTGCTGTGATGCCCTCAAGTGCCCATCCAACTCAGGGTAGGCCACCTCCAGGATCCTGAATATCAGGGGGGTCATGGTGCGACGGGCACCCCTCCCACGTTGGGAGGCCATCCCCAGCTGAGCCTCCACCGTCTTCTTGCTCCAGCGGCGAATGTCCTCCCATCTTTTCCGGCAGTGGGTGCTCCGTCTGTGGTAGACCCCCAGGGTCCGGACGTCCTTGGCGATGGCACGCCAAATATCTTTTTTCTGGTGGGCGCTGACCTACATGAAATGTACAGGGGAAAGAGAAAGTAATTACCAACTGCACCGTCAAAGTGATTGACCCCCATCCCTACCCTTGCCATGTGGCACATGCATTCACCGTCTTTCATGCACGCCGCACTCTCCCCCTTCCTTCTTACATCCACCCCTCTCCACACAGGCATAGCCCATACAACATGCTCCCTGTGTACTTACCTGTTTGTCTGGAGGACCGTAGAGTAGCGTATACTGGGGGAGGACCCCATCCACGAGTTTCTCCAACTCCTCCGATGTGAAGGCAGGGGGGGAATGCTCACTAGTAAGCCTTTACTCAAGAGTCCACTCTGACTTCTAGAAAATAGTCAAACACTATTTCACAGTTCTTGGATGGCCTGATACTCACTGCACTCTTGATACTGGCAGCCCTTCCTGACATACAGAGTTACAGGAACACAACAAACCAAGGCAATGGCCCTCACTGCATGGTAATCCGTAAAACAGCAGCCCCTCCTGGCATTCGGGGTTGCTGCTAAGGTTCTACGCAGCCTTCCGCTCTCGTTATCCAGCAGTATCTGACATACAGAGCTGCTGCAATGATACTTCAAAGGCTTTTACTCTCCCTGCACAGTACTCTGCTTGTGACGATCTCCATAGTGCCCCTCTCTACATGGGCATACATGGGTCGCAGACTTGTTGCAATAGCTGTCTCCTCACACCTCACACTGGGAGTTTACTGAACAGGCTACCCATTGGATCTTGCTCCCTCCAACACTCTCCTCTTCCTCTTTCCTCTTTATCACATACAGGCTTGACCATGCCACAATCCAGGAACTGTGTACCCATTTGGAGCCAGACCTGATGTCAGCAATCCGCCATCCCACAGGAATTCCCCCTCAAGTGCAGGTGCTGTCAGTGCTCCATTTCCTTACAAGTGGGTCTTTTCAAACAACAGTGGCCATTGCATCAGGGATGTCCCAGCCTATGTTTTCCAATGTATTGTCCAGAGTGTTGTCTGCCCTTCTGAAGCACATGCGCAGCTACATCATTTTCCCTCAGGTGGAGGATTTGCCTACAGTGAAAGGTGATTTCTATGCCCTGGGACACATCCCCAACATCATAGGTGCCATTGATGGGACCCATGTGGCTTTGGTACCCCCCCACAGGAGTGAACAGGTGTACAGAAACCGGAAGAGTTATCATTCAATGAATGTACAGATGGTATGTTTGGCAGACCAGTACATCTCCCATGTGAATGCCATGTTCCCTGGCTCAGTGCATGACGCCTACATTATGCGGAATAGCAGCATCCCTTATGTGATGGGTCAACTCCAGAGGCACCGTGTGTGGCTATTAGGTGAGCACCTGGAAGCAAGACAGTGGAAATGGTTGTCTGGGTCTGGGGATTCCCCTACAGGTTAGTGCATGTCTAACAGTTGTCCCTCGACATTTGCAGATGAATCTGGTTACCCCAACCTGTCATGGCTACTGACCCCAGTGAGGAATCCCAGGACAAGGGCAGAGGAACACTACAATGAGGCCCATGGGCGAACTAGGAGGGTGATCGAGCGGACCTTCGACCTCCTGAAGGCCAGGTTCCGGTGCCTCCATATGACAGGTGGATCCCTATTCTACTCACCAAAGAAGGTGTGCCAGATCATCGTGGCCTGCTGTATGCTTCACAACTTGGCTTTGCGACGACAGGTGCCCTTTCTGCAGGTGGATGGTCCAGATGGCGGTGTTATGGCAGCTGTGGACCCTGTGGACAGTGAAGACGAGGAAGCAGAGGAAGAAGACATGAACAACAGGGCCTCAGTGATCCAGCAATATTTCCAGTGAGACACAGGTAAGAGTACAGACCTGCCATGTACTTTAACACTACTACCTCTCTACTGTCTGTCGTTTTCCTCCAGTGTATGGTCACTGAGTTGTCACGTTCCCTTACGATTTCACTGATGTAGGTCCCACTGTGTGACATCTGCTTAGATTCCTCATGGACTAGAGCTGTGGGACATAGGTATGTTGACATTACAATTGAAAGAGCATTTTGTCACTGTAATTGCTAATACACTATTTCGAAATCACAGACAGACTCCAGATAGTTTTGTGCTTTAGGTGTGTTTATTTAAGTGCTCAATATTGGAGGGGGTAGTAAAATGGTGAAGGGTGATGGTGGAGGAATGTCCATGGCAGAGTCCAGTCTATTAGTCTCACAGGTGCATTGCCAATATGGGCATAGGAAGTGGAGCTTGGGCAGTTTAAGTATGGACAGGGTGATAAAGTGGGACAGTAGGATGACAATCAGGGTGGTCTCATTTCTTGGGGGGGTCTTGGCATCGTGCTCTGTCTTGTTCCTGGATCTCAGGGACCGTTTGCGGGGTGGTTCTCCCTCTGCAGGGGGTGGGGTGCTGGTGTGGTGGTCCTGTGGCAGGGCGTCCTGTCCACTAGAGCCGGCGGAGGTGGTGGGCAGTTCATCGTCCATGCTAGTGTCAGGGGCCCCTTGTAGTGCCGCAGTGTCCCTCCTGGTGTTCACAAGTTCCTTCAGCACCCCTACGATGGTGCCCAGGGTGGAGCTGATGGTTCTGAGTTCGTCCCTGAAGCCCATATACTGTTCCTCCTGCAGGCGCTGGGTCTCCTGAAACTTGGCCAGTACCGTTGCCATCGTCTCCTGGGAGTGGTGGTAGGCTCCCATGATGGAGGAGAGGGCCTTGCGGAGAGTGGGTTCCCACTGTCGGCCCCTGTCGCACAGCAGCCGTCCCAGTTCCCCTGTGTTCCTGGGCCTCCGTCCCCTGGACTGTGTGCCCACTGCCACTGCCCCCAGGTCCCTGTTGTTGTTGGGGTGGTGGGTTAGCCTGGGTTGCCTGTAGTGATGGACACACAGCTGATTGACGTGTCCTGGGGACGGAGGTATGGGCCCGCTGGGTGGGTGCTGTGCTGGTGTTTCCAGAGGGGGGAAGGTCTGTGGTGGCTTGTGACTGGGTGAGGGGAACCGACTGTCCAGAGGTCCCCGATGGGCCGGGCTGGTCATCTAGATCCAGTTGGACAGAGCTGCTGTCATCACTGTGGGCCTCTTCTGTTGGTGGTGTGGACATGTGTGGACCCTCCTGTCCGGTGTTGTTGGGTAGGGGTCCTGCAGGGGTATAAAAGGATGGTTATTGCATCTGTGTGTGCCATGGTGTGCTATGGGTGGGTGACCGTGTACCCCAGTGCTTGCATTCCTGTGTGGGACCTTGTGTGATGATGGTTTAGGGGGTTGTATGGGTATGTGCAGTGGGCAAGCTTTAGTGATGGGTGTCCATGCTTTGTTGTTGCATGCAGGGCTTGGTGTTGGGATGGGTGGTTTGTGATGTTGGGACATATGTGAGGAGTTGGAGTGCTGGGGTTAGGGTGGGGGTATGTGCTGGCATGCAGGTAGGGTGGGGGATGTAATAGTTAAGATTTGTCTTACCAGAGTCCATTCCTCCACCTAATCCTGCGAGACCCTCAGGATGCAGAATCGCCAAGACCTGCTCCTCCCATATTGTTAGTTGTGGGGAAGAAGGTGGGGGTCCGCCGCCAGTCCGTTGAACCGCCAGGTGGTGTCTTGAGACCACGGAACACACCTTCCCCCGTAGGTCGTTCCACCTCTTCCTGATGTCCTCCCGATTTCTTGGGTGCTGTCCCACTGTGTTGACCCTGTCCACTATTCTTCGCCATAGCCCCATCTTCCTTGCAATTGAGGTGTGCTGCACCTATGATCCGAATAGCTGTGGCTCTACCCGGATGATTTCCTCCACCATGACTCTGAGCTCCTCCTCCGAGAACCTTGGGTGTCTTTGCCGTGCCATGTTGAGGTGTAGGTGATGTGTGGGGTGGAGTGTGTGGTGATAAGTGTGCTGATATGTAGTGGGGTGTTGTGTGAGGTGCGTGGAAGTTCTGTTGGTGATGGTGTTGTGTGCCTGTGAATGCTGTTGTTCTTGCTGGTGCTGTCTCTCTCTGGCCTTCTTTCTGAATTTTTGGTAGTAGGGGTTTGTGGGTGATGTGGGTGTGTGTTTTATATTGTAATGGGTGTATGGGAGTGGAGTGTGTATGTGTATCAGGTGTGTGTATTTGGAATTGTCCAATGTGGTAGTGTTTTATAAATGTGTGTGTATTTTGAGCGCGGCGGTGTGTACCCCCAATGGAATACCGCGGTTGAAAGACCGCTGCGTGGATTTGTGGGTCATAATAGTGTGGGCGTATTTCTGTTGGCTTGACGGTGGAGGTTTTGTTTTCGCCAGTTTATCACTAACCTTTGGTGTGGCGGACTTGTGTGGGTGTCTAGATTTTGGCGGATTCAGAACTGTGGGTCATAATAGCTGTGGCGGTATTCCGCGGCCGTGGCAGTGTGTTGGCGGTCTTCTGCACGGCGGTAAGCGGCTTTTACCGCCAATGTTTTAATGAGGGCCATAATGTGATACAACTTTTGTGTACAGAGGCACTAATCTTCCCTCTGACAATAATGTGTTAATCTGGAATACAACGCGAACCTACATATGATATAAATTACTGTGAATGTTTATGAATATACAATTGTACATTATTGAAAACTATATATGAGACAGGGCACATGTTTAATCCCCACTGTCTTCTCAAAGGTGCTGATAGAAGTGACAAAAATATTTTTTTACTAGGCCTTGGCGGTGTGGGCAGAGTCACGCTATGCGGAACTCCGCAAAGTAGAAAAAAACCTCTGCCATGCTACACGGAGTTCAATGGGCGAGTGGAGTTCCTTGTCACACCCATTTGTTTTGCGTTTTACATCAAACGCAATGCAAAGTACATTCTTGCATTCAAAATTGTGTGCAAACGGCACCTCATGGTTCGCATAGGTGCAGCCATCTTGTTTTTAACTTTGTTTATGGTGCTGGGCTTATTTTTCATCCTTCATTAAGTTTTTCAATCATCCACCCTTCTAATTCATTTACCCCTCATTTTTATCTATTATATTACTGTGTCTATTTGTAGCTCACTATTTTAATGTTTTTTCTTTCTTTTCTGCTTTTGGTGACTTGTGTTTTTGTTTATTTTTTCCTTATTTATTTTCAATCATCCTTCTCCTCCTGTTTCTTTTCTTCTTCACTCCACCACCCATCACCATGGCAGAGCAGGGTGGTGCTGGTGAAAAGGAGAGCAGCAGTGCCAGGCAACCGCCTACCTTATGGGCAGCAGCGTCGGCAAGGGGTGCAGCCTTGGCCCATCTTTAGTGAGGAGGAGGTGACAGCAAAGGATTTTTATGTGCAGCGCCACCTCTCCTCCATGCTGTAAGCAGGCAGCAGGACTGGGAGCGGTTCCCCCTGCGGGAGCATCGGCTGCATTGGACTAGGGTGCGCCGCTGGATCTGCCGTACCACCCAGGTCCATCACACCACCCAGCAGCTGATGCACCACTGGGCGGATATCATCGACCATGAGCAGGACCTGCTCGACCTGTTAGGCATTGCGATTCCGGGACTCAGTGAGTATTAATTATATCATTCGTTGAGTTTGTGTTCTACAGTGCTAACTTTTTTCTGAATAGCATACTGCTTACACTCAGAAGTAATCTATGTTTAGTTTACTTTAAGAATATTATTGTTTGATCCACTTTCAGCTAGACAGGTGCTTGCACTACCTAATTGTACTCGTCGGTGCTCGCTTTGGCTGATTATTCAAAAAGCCATTGCAATGCATACGCCTGTGTCCTCCTGTCACCACAGTGAATTAATGGAATCAGTGACTTAGCTTTCTCTGTGACTTTCTTCATCTAGCTCATAAAGCCCCAAGCAATTTCAAAGTGATGAGTGGTACTAGTATGCATCTCTGCATTGCAAAAAAGGGAGAATGAGATGGTCTATTTGGGGGTTGAGAAATGAGAATAGAATCAATCAAAGATCATTCATTGCAATGAAATAGTTCCAAATGTCATTTTTGTTAAGGAAATTTGGAAGAGGGATTTTAGGTTATAGCCAACTTCATGATAGTTGATCATAATAGTACCATAGACAATGTGATTTAGATAAGTACAATGTTACTGCATTTGCCTGTTATGATTTTTTGTGTGGAGATTACCTGTACCATTAATCCATTTTGTAATCTTATATCAGCATCCAAGGGCAAGAAGAGGGGCACCACAGAGGCGGATCCCGCAGAAGCTGGGGATTCACTGACCATCAGCACCAATGCTGTGGGCTCTTCTCATCCCAGTTAGTCCTATTATTTAATGTTATTATTTCCCTAACTTTTATCTCTGTCCACAATTATGCTACTTTTAGTTTTGCCTTTTTTCCAATTCCCCTATCCAATTTTTGGTTAGTTCCAGTTATCCCTGCATTATCTTTTTTCTGTCTTTCATTGACAATTTTTATTCCACCCCTTCATTGAGCTTCAGTGATTCTTTCACTGAGACTAAATGATTCTAACATTGTGGACCAACAAAATGCTCAGTGATGTTTTTGATAGAAGATACAGAAGTGCTAAACAAACTGTAACAATGTCTTGCGGTTGCATTTCATTGATTACAAAAATTAGGGGAGGTGTACCCCTCATCTAAAAATTGTATAATGTTTGTTTCTAGCCACACCGACCAACAGTGGAGCTGGCTCAAGTTCTGCTGCAGGACCAGATGAAGCAGAGGGAGAAGCGGCTGCAGGGATGGGCGGTGGTAAGTCACTTGCTTGCTTATTGACAATTACGCACCAGCTACAAGGGTGTCATTGTGATCATGAACTCCCCATGTTACAGCTTGATGGAAACGAGAAAGGACAGAAGGTGGGTGAAATAAGTGAACGGAAAGGATGCGTAGATGGGTGAAAAGATGCATGGTGAGTATTGGGCAAGTGGATGGATGGGTGAAAGTGTGATTGAAAGAATGGGTGCATAGTGGATACTGAATGGATGGATAATGATAAATCTTAAATCATGGTGGCTATGGGGGAATATAGTAGAAAAAATGAAAGGATGATTGAGTAATTGCTTGTATGGATAAACAAGGAAGTTCATCTGTAGAGTGGCATGCTGCTCACCTACTTCACTTACTTTATGTGTTATGGTTATCAAAGCTATGGTTCAAAGTGTGGGATATTTTAATTTGTGTTCTATCCCTTGACTCACTGTATTTGTTAAATGAGGCAAATATGTACCCAACCCATCATCATCATTCATTAACCCCCTCCCTGCCTATGGCATTTCACCACCCATGACTGAAGAAGTGTAGTATGGTTCAATTTGTGCCAGCAGTGTTGGCTGTGCAATGTGCGTCTACTTCATCAAAATGGCATTTACAAAGTTTTCAATGCATTGCAAACCAAACATACAAGGTATGTTGTTTTCCCTTAAGAATCTCAGTCACCTCTTAGGACTTCACTCCTTGACTCTTATTTATGTTCTTCTGTTCCAGCCTATCAAACAAACTGAAAAATCCATTCTTGGCATGTGCCACATTTTTATGGCTATGTGAAGTGTTTCCAAAATATATTTCAAGGTTTCTCATAATAATTTTCCCTTCACACTTTTGTCTACAAAGTGACTGAATAAGCCAAAGCCTAGGTTCATGAATCAGTGAACACTGACACCCCTATATTCTATAACAAACGCTCTACCTACCCACCTACTCCCTATGCCTTACTCTGCAGTAGGTTAAGTCGTTTCCTTTCCTTACTGCCCAGCAAATGAATTTGTTGGAAAGCATTTGTGGTGATGGGTAAGGTCAGTGAGTAAAGCGGGACTAGTAAGTGCTAGATTTGATTTCAAGTTTCGAATAAGGGATACAATCAATATAGCCTGTTCCTTTCACTGTAGTGCAGTGCATATTTTCCCCACCATTCACTAACGGAAGATAGGATAAATAATATAGATGCAATTTTAAACATGACGTGTGATGTATTTTATTTACTCACCTGCCTCTTTGGAGTCAGGGTAGAAACTAAGTGAAAGGAATTTGGGGAACAGCAGGGCCATTAGAATTTAAGATAGATAAATGTCAACAACAGCTGCCCTAGCTGCAGACTGTAGCAAAGTACTCAAAGTGCTGGCTAGCATGCCTCCATTAATTTGGCACAAAACATTGTACTTCATAGTCCATCATACCTTACTCATAAATGAAAGGCAATTCTTTTTTATTTTTCCACTAAAAGAGTTTGCTTAGTTACTAGAAAAGCCTGTGGGAAAAAAATGAAATCCCTGTTTTTTTAATCTGGTGTTATTCTGCCTTCATTCATGTGAGGCATGTGTGAGTAAGCAAATAAATTGACTCTCCTAATCATAATCACATCAAATTCCAATGTCCTCAGGGCACCAGCAATGCAGTGCTATTGTGCCACCTATAACCTACGTTTGAAAAAATGTTTGTTCAGAGCATTGTTTACAATTTGTCTTTTTTATTTTGTTTTTTATTGATATAGCTACTCCTGCTGGACGACCACCAACCAGGCAAGAGGTAGCAGCTCACCTGTGGCAGCAGAGGCTGGAGAGCATACAGGCTCAATACCGATGGTTGATGGTCCTAGAGGAGGAAGAAGCTGAAATAGCTGCCTTGGATACAGGACCCAGCCTAGTAGCATGCCAGTGCCAGCCTCCAGTCCCGAGTCCCCAGCCTCCTGGCCACTACATAGACAGTGCCGCCGCCAGTGGTCATGGTCCCCGACTGCCACTGCTGCCACCCCGTCCCGCTAGGACAGGCTATTCCAGGTCTGTGCCCTGCAGTGGCTCGACCCAACTGAAAGCCAGCAAGGGAGCATAGAGCCGAGCCTGGACCAGCTCCAGACCCATATGGACAATGCCCTCTTTTAAGCCCTTTTTAATTTTTTTGTTTTGGTAGGAGGGACTTGTTGTGGGTGGAGAGGATGGGGAGGAAGTTGGGGCTGGGCTTTACCTTGGACTTTTGTTGGACTTTCCAGGGACAAGCTATTTTGGGAGGGAGAGGGGCGGGCCTGTTGTGGGTAGAAAGGGTGGGTTTTTGTCTTTGTTAAAAAATAAAAAAAGGGATAATTTATTTTACTTGATTTATGCCTCAAATGTTTAGTTTGGTGTTTTAGTTTGCACTACTTTCTTTTAGTGTACCCTTCTTTCTAAATGTGCTAAAAAAAGTGTATTTCATTTACTTATACCCTTGCACTACCACCTTCTGCAACTATATTAACCACAAGAGAATGATTGCCATTGCTTACAAAAACATGGATTCACACAGACATCTTCTTCAGTAGGAGTTAATTACAAATTTAACAGGTTAACTTCATAACATCATTCTTAATAGATGAAGTGAGGGAGTATTCTTACTGCAAGATGTTTCTCAAGGAGGCATCTTAGTGGGTGATAGGTAGTAGTAGTAGTAGCAGGCTAGCATGTTAAAAGGGAAGACAGAAGGTGCCACTCCCACCTAGACAAACTCCAACTGCAGGATTAATCAAAGGGTTATTCCGTCACTGTCAACTAGATTTAATGAAAACAGTTAGTGGATCATATTACATCATAACTTTAAGAAGACTGCGGCCAGACACCCAAAATGACAGTATTTGACACACAACAAAGAATATCTGATATGATAATAAAATCTATCAATATCAACTTCTTCTGATAAATGGTGGGCAGCTAGTATGTAAAAACTACACTTAGGAAATGACATCATGGAGTCAGGATAATTTGGCTCAGAGTCAAGAGTGGTTGGACAAGGTTAAGCTTTTATCCAACACACAACATAACAGGCCTTAATGATGATGTTGATGGGACCTTTGTGGAATATTGCTCCGGTAATGGAAGGTCATGCTGTCAGTATTTGTCGCTTTCACCACATCCACCCCAGCAAGTGTTTGATCCATTTATAATGTAAAATTAGGTCACACTTCAATGAATCACACAGCCTGGGGGAACAGGGTTAGGGGGGCTCGATGAATGGATGGGAAAGGGGGTTTGGGGAATGGTGTGACAAAGACAAACAATACACAATAGAAACCATGACAATATTCATTTTTACGCCAAGCAGCATACCATCAACAATCTGTTGTGGAAGGAAATGATGAAGGGACAAGTTTGACACAGTACAGTTAAATGCATTGAAAACCATTCTTCTTCTGCAGCAGAGAGACCTATGATAGTATATCCCTAAATGTTATGTCTTCTAGGTTTGAAAAATAAAACGTTTGGAGGACTGAAGTTAACCCTCCCAGTTCTAAAAATAATTATTGTTAAAAGGAAAATGATACTGTATTGCCAAATTAGGTGGTGCATCTCCAATCTTCTTGGAATGCCCATCACTCTTGGGTGCCTGCTGAACCTGTCCAGTAGGTAAGCTGGAGTCTTGAGCTTTTACCAAGTTTTGTTCATGCAGGAGAGACCTGGGAGAAGACCTGCATATTGAAAAAACAGTAACTGTATCACAGAGTAAAGGAGAAGGACAAAAGGAAGCAAGGAGTCAGGGGTGTGCCAAGAAGACCCAGGGGCAGAGTTTGATGTTTGGGCCAGCAATGCAGCAAACACATACTCAACAGCAACAATGCACCTCTCTCCAGTCTGCTGAGCTGAGTGATTATTAGGCCTCAGAGTCTTCGCCATCATCATGGTTTCCCTTTGA
Organism: Pleurodeles waltl; assembly: GCF_031143425.1. Lineage (NCBI taxonomy): Eukaryota > Metazoa > Chordata > Amphibia > Caudata > Salamandridae > Pleurodeles > Pleurodeles waltl. The sequence continues at coordinate 1,426,545,407 of NC_090447.1, forward strand.
AGTTGATAACTTTCCAGCTGTTTAGTTTGTCCCACACTGAGTCCTTCCATCCTCCTCCTCTTGATTCTGAGGAACTCCGTCCCAATTTCAGACCAAGCGAAATAGACTGTGTAGTCAAGTGCACCGCTGTTAAAGAACAAATAGAGAAACAGAACTGGAGTATTTTGTGCAGATGTGTGTTTGTTAACTAGAGTGACTGGTCTGGTCTGAGGAACAAGAGAAAAGAAGTGGACCCTGCAGGTAAAGTTTAAGTTTGAAAGACCAATCACTTTCTGGATTTTTTTTACCCATCAGCCCTCAAATATTACAAATCATCATAATCAGGTTTACAAATTTTTTGAAGTCCCTCCCTCACTGTCAGCCACAACATACATCTTCATTCATCACTCACAATCACTCAAAATACCTCCACTCATTGGTGCAATAGTCAGTAGTTACCTGTTCCAATCCAAGCATGTGCTGAACAAAATATTATCTTCTCCATTGGTAGCAACTAGCATCACATTGGAATTTGGCACTGGCACTGGCAGTCTTTTAATCAATGATCCTCTGGGGCAGCCTTGCTAGGTGATGCAAACAAAAAAAAGGACAAACAATGGCCTGTGAAGGAGACAGGCATTGTCTCCAATGTCCTGATGATAATGTGGGGGCTTCTTCAATGCACACGGGCCCAAGTCCAATCCGGCCATGTAATAATATGTGACTAAAAAATGGTGGGTCAGCATAAATCTGACACAAACGTAGCGTTCCACTAGCATTGTTTTTTTTTAATGAGAAATAATTCAAACGTTCTATGATGGCACTGGCCTACTCAGTCCAGGAAGTAGAGTTGATCCTCAAACTCAGGTGGTTCACCCAGAAGTTGGTCCGCAAACACACTTGATTCTGACCAATCATTCTCTTCCTCCTCCGGTGGTGTTTTGGGAACAGTGTAATCAGGTGGTATAGCATGCTAGTTCATTTTGATCATGGTTAATCTCCCCATGTTTTGAGGCAAGAGACTAGTCCTTCTTACTGTAACAACTGCACCAGCTGCCCTGGACACACGTTCAGTAGACATGCTGGATACAGGACAAGACAGAAACTTTATTGCCAGCCTGCTGTGCTCTGGTCATTGCTGCATCGTCCCAACCCAATACACCAATGGGTTTTGATCCACATACACCTATTGTGGGTCCTCCAGAGACTTCTGGAACACTTCTGAAACATCCTCTGAAGTGTCATTGGTGCTGACACTTGCTCAACATCTTTTGCCTTCACCTCTGCACTGGACTTAAGACTTGTCACTTGAAACCAAACCAATGCAGAGCTTGGGTCAGATTCTTTAGATGCTGTTGTTTTCAGTGTTCTTGTTGCTGGTGTTGGCTGCTGTGAGAGAAAACTGCCCTCTCTAGAAGTTGAAGGCAGCACCACTGAAATGCAGAGTTGTACTGTAAGTTCCAGCCGTTCTTGTTCCAGTTCTCCGGTTTGCTCAACAATCCACCTTTCGTATTTTGAAACAGCCCCTTCAGAACAAGGTATGAAAGAGGAAAGATTTTTTTCATAGTGTGGACCAAGTAGGGTGGCACAGATGGATGTACTCTTTGGATGTAATAATATCATTTTGCAGCATTGCATTACAAGTCAAGTGATAGCTTAGGCTCTTAACCAAGGTATGCCCTTCTGGCTTTTCGTTCACACTTCTGAGTGCAAACATTTCGGTCCTGCAGAAGATGCAACAATGGGATAGCTTGCCCCATCGTACTATCCTCCTTGCTAACTTCCTGCATAAAAACCTCAAACCTTAAAGGCTTTAACTGGTACTCTTTTACCACTCTGAATAATCCACAACTGTTTCTGGGCTTTAACGAGGTTGATGCAGTGCACAAAACACAGGAACCTGAAATAGCCAACATCTGCCATGGCGTTGACTATGTTACTGCCATTGTCTGTGGAAATAAATCCAATTTGGAGTCCTCTCGGTCACAGCCATTCAAACCCTTGCTATTAAATTCTTCCAAGACGTTTGCAGCTGTGTGCGATTTCTCCATGGCCAACATGGCTACTGTTGCATGCCAACAAACTCTGTTAAAACTTTCTTCAGGTCCAAGACCTGTAGATACCTTTTGCTTTACCCCACAAAAGAGATCCAGTGTAGAGTGAGGCACATGTAATCCGTTGCCTGACAACTGGTTGACACGTACGTCCTCAGGTGGATAGTGAGAACAGATTTATGCTGAAAAGCTTGTTCAATCAGTTGCAGCACATTGTGATGCAGGGCTGGAACAGCAACTCTGGCAAAATAGATCCAACTTGAACCCTTCCATTTCAGGCAGATGGCTGCCATCAACTCTAAGAATCCCACTCCTTCCACAAAAGAAAAAGAGAGGAGGTTGAGTGCTAACATTTCTGCCAGCTTCCCGTTGTACAACTTTGCCATTTGGTGGTTGTGGTCGTAGGGCCCCTTCAGCCTAAAGATATCCACAATTGTTGCCTGGATTTTCTTCTTATATGGGGCCATTGACCCAGGCCACATTTCAGATGTAGGTGGTGGCAGACTCAATGTGCGTTGTGGGACAGTCACCATATGCTGTGGTGTCTCTATCTGGCTTTGAGTCTTCCTGTGCCTTTGTGAGCTGACTGAGATGGGTGATCTTAGCACACTGCTGATTACAGGGCTGCTTTGCGTGAGGGTGTCACCCTCTTCTTCCTCACCTTCCACTGTGATTTGACCAGATGTAGCTGATGTTTCCTGACTCTCCTCACATTCACCACCTTGACCACGTTCATCAATTTTTTAAGGTTCTCCTCCCACCAGATTGGGTGATTTTTTTATATGGGTGTCACCCTCTTCTTCCTCACCTTCACTGTGATTTGACCAGATGTAGCTGATGTTTCCTGGCTCTCCTCACCTTCACCACCTTGACTACATTCAGCAATTTTTTGAGGTTCTTCTCCCACCAGATTGGGTGATTTTTTTTATATGGGTGGTCTGGCCTCCAGTGCTATAGTGTGAATCCGGCTTACCTCAACGAACACTCGAGTGGCAAATGGAGCATATCGTAATGTTTTCCTCCTGCTTGCTAATTGTAAAAAAGTCCCAAACTTGGGAGAAGTACTTTCTTAATGGGCCACTGCCAATGCCTGAAGAAGAACTGGAGGTAGGTGGGTGTGTCAATTGCTTCCCTGCAATGCATATTTCTACTGAAGTATGGGTTGGTGCAGGTCTCTGTTGGGGCTTTAAAAATGTGGGAGCTGGTGGTGCTGCCTGTGTCTCGTCCCTCGGAGCAGGTTGGAAAGCAATGTCAGACTCCTCTGTGTCAGCTTTCACAATGACTGGCTCATCATCATCATCGCCTCATCATCATGTCCTTCCATGATTCTAAGACTTTCTGGAACTTTTCTTTTCCCTCGCCTCTCCTGGTACTTCCCAGACTCTGCCGGGGTCTACTCCATGTCCTAATCATCGTCATCAGGAGTGGTGCTTGGAGAAGATGGTAGAGTAGTGCCCTTCCTTTTTCTTGCTGGAGATCTGTGAGCCATTGATTCTAAAAGAGGACGATCTTGCTCGGCAGGAAGCTCTTCCTCGTTTTCTGCTCCAACTTCAGGAAGATCAACTATTGCTGGCTGGGGTTCTTGCCTACTTTGCTCTGTTTCCTAAAACAATCGGGTCCTACTTTGTGAAAGGGACAAATCCAATTCAACGTCACTGCTTGTTGGTGTCACCAGGATTGCAGTGGCTTCCTCACTGACAGACATGGTCTTGGGCATAGGTTGGGGTGGTGCTGTTGAACACATGCAAGCCTATGGCAAAGGAACACTGCCTGCATCCACAAAATGGCTGCCAACAACAAGGTCGAACAACAAGGAGTAAGGAGAACAAAGAAGAACACATGCAAGCCTTTGACAAAGACACACTGGCTGGTTGCGGAAAATGGCCCTAGCCGCAAGGTCAAACAACAACTGCGAACAAGGAGGCATAGAGCACATGCAAGTCTATGGACATGGACTATACAAAAAGGCCCCCTGGCCACACGGCATGGAGAACAAAGACAAATGGTGGACGATGACAAAAAACAGACACAGACACAGACACAGACACACACACACACTATAATAAGGAGGAATGGTGGTAACACTAAAGAAAACACTAACATTAATTCAGCAATGCAAAATGCGATAATTAACTCAGCTATAAAAATAAAAACAACAGTGCACTCATCCTCCTATGTCATCAAATGTTACCATACAACTTTAAAACTTTTAGCAAAAAAAACAGAAATGTACAAAATGCCCAACATTTTTAATTTAATCCAATGTCATCCCTGCCCTAAATGAAGCTCCAATTTAGCTTCAGATTCATTTATGTGATGTAGACAATGGCTGACAAACACCAGACAAAACCACTTGAAAAAAACAGTATGTTGAAAAGCAACGTGGGGTCTGATGGAAATCTATCTACCTACACGAAATAAATGAACTTGGATTATGAAGCCTCCGCGAGTGCAAGACTTCTTTGTTGTTCTTATGATTCGAGGGTTATGGTCTTAACCCTTTGACTGCACCAGCGATTAGAGTGCGTCACTGTTCAAAGACTGAATGATTTACAACTAATGTACAGTGACAGCACCCTGCATCGACAGGAATTGATAACATCTTGCTAAGAGTTTTTGAGTGGCCGAGGAGATACTAATCTCCAGCGTGTGCACTGAGCACTTGAAGACTTTTGAACTGGGATGTTTTACTTCTTTAATGTCTGGCGCAACTCTAAACTAACTGGGACAACCTCAGCGGCAAACCACGGTGAGTGTTCTGTCCTTTAACCCCTTCGCTGCCAGGCCTTTTCCCCCTCAGGTGCCAGGCCTTTTTTTGGCTATTTGGGGCAGTTTGCGTGTAGGTCCTCATAACTTTTTAAAATTTGTGTCCTTTTTTTCCAACATCCAAGGGGTTCTAGAGGTACCCAGAGTTTGTTGGTTCCCCTGAAGGAGACCAAGAAATTAGCCAAAATACAGCGAAAATTTCATTTGTTTACAAAAAAGGGAAAAAAGGGCTGCAGAAGAAGGCTTGTGTTTTTTCCCCTGAAAATGGCATCAACAAAGGGTTTGCGGTGCTAAAATCACCATCATCCCAGCTTTCAGGAACAGGCAGACTTGAATCAGAAAAAACCATTTTTCAACACAATGTTGGCATTTTACTGGGACATACCACATTTTTACTATTTTTTGTGCTTTCAGCTTCCTTCCAGTTAGTGACAGAAATGGGTGTAAAACCAATGCTGGATCCCTGAGAGAAAAACATTTCTGAAACGTAGACAATATTCTGAATTCAACAAGGGGTAATTTGTGTAGATCCTACAAGGGTTTCATACAGAAAATAACAACTGAAATGAAAAAATATTGAAATTGAGGTAAAAAAACAGCCATTTTGCTCCACGTTTTACTCTGTAACTTTTTCCTGCAATGTCAGATTTTTGACAGCAATATACCGCTACGTCTTTTGGACTCTTCTGGTTTTGGGGATATAAAGGGCTTGTAGGTTCATCAAGAAACCTAAGTACCCAGAGCCAATAAATAAGCTGCACCCTGCAATGTGTTTTCATTCTATACTGGGTATACAGCAATTCCTTTGCTGAAATATAAAGAGTGAAAAATAGGTATCAAGAAAACCTTTGTATTTTCAAAATGGGCACAAGATAAGGTGTTGAGAAGCAGTGGTTATTCGCACATCTCTGAATTCCGGGGTGCCCATACTAGCATGTGAATCACAGGGCATTTCTCAAATAGACGTCTTTTTTACACACTGTCTTACATTTGGAAGGAAAACATGTAGAGAAAGGCAAGGGGCAATAACATTTGTTTTGCTATTCTGTATTCCCCAAGTCTCTCAATAAAAATGGTACCTCACTTGTGTGGGTAGGGCTAAAGCTTGCAACAGGAAACGCAACATAGACACATTAAATGTTTACATTGAAATCTAAAGTGTTTTTTGCAAAGTACCTAGCTGTAGATTTTGGCCTCTAGCTCAGCCGGCACCTAGAGAAACCTACCAAACTTGCACATTTTTGAAAACTATACACCTAGGGTAATCCAAGATGGGGTGATTTGTGGGGCTCTCACCAGGTTCTGTTAGCCAGAATCCTTCGCAAACCTCAGAATTTAGCCAAAAAAACACTTTTTCCTCTCATTTCGGTGACAGAAAGTTCTGGAATCTGAGAGGAACCACAAATTTCGTTCCACTCAGCGTTCCCCCAGGTTTTCAAATAAAAATGGCACCTCACTTGTGTGGGTAGGCCTAGCGCCCGCAACAGGAAATGCCCTAAAACACAACGTGGACACATCACATTTTCCCAAAGAAAACAGCTGTTTTTTGCAAAGTGCCTAGCAGTGGATTTTGGCCTCTAGCTTAGCGGGCACCTAGGGAAACCTAGCAAACCTGCACATTTTTTAAAACTAGACACCTGGGGGAATCTAAGATGGGGTGACTTTTGGGGCTCTCACTAGGTTCTGTTACCCAGAATCCTTTGCAAACCTCAAAATGTGGCCAAAAAAACACTTTTTCATCACATTTCGGTGACAGAAAGTTCTGGAATCTGAGAGGAGCTACAAATTTCCTTCCACCCAGCATTTCCCCCAAGTCTCCCGATAAAAATGGTACCTCACTTGTGTGGGTAGGCCTAGTGCTCGTGACAGGAAATGCCCCAAAACACAACCTGACACATCAAAATGATCAAATACAAAACTACCTGTTTTTGAGGGGAGGGGACACCTGCGTTTTCGGTCCTGGGCTCAGCAGCCATCTAGGGAAACCTAGCAAACCCAGACATTTCTTCTTACCCCCACCCTCTTATTTTGAAAAAAAATCTTCCTTGGTCTCTGGTGGGCTTTCTGCCCCCCCTTGGGGGCAGATGGGCCTTCCAAAAATAGGCTGATCTGCCCCCAAGGGGGGCAGATATAATCAACAGTAATGTGCCCCCATGGGGAGTGACCCTTGCCCAAGGGGCTGCCCCCCCAACAAAACACACACATACACACACACCAATCCCTGGTGTCTAGTGGTTTCTGCCCCCAAGGGGCAGAAATGGGCTAAAAATGATTTGGTCCCCCACCCAAAATTTTTTTATCACTGGTGTCTAGGGGTTTTCTGCCCTCCCTGGGGGCATATCGGCCTAATTAAATTAAGCCGATCTGCCCCCAGGGGGGGGGGGGGCAGAAATGGCCTAAAAATATTTTGACCCTTCTGGGGAGAAGCCCTTCGCGGGCATGTGAGGGGTTCAAATCTGTTGATGCCAATGTGGCCCTGCCATTGAAGAAGGATTCAGTGGCATTTGGTCCGGTTTCTTAAACCATTGTTTCAGGAAGTATATATGGATAGCAGATAAAATTACATCATGGCATGAAAACGGACTGGCAATGATTTAAATGCAACTGAGTTTGTGGAGCGATGTGAATGACACTTAACATACAAGGTGCTATAAACACGGAAATACTCAATTTCAAGCACATCAAGAATTACTGACTACAAGAGTGAAAACGCTATAATTAAATTATAAACATGCTCAGGTGTGGCAAGTGATTAACTACTAATTCCAGAATCCAGTATAAAAGCCTGTCATGTGGACAATGGCTGACAAACAGCAGACGCAACCACTTGAAAAAGACAATGCGGGTCATTACGACGTCAGCGGTCTTTTTGCAAGACCGCCGAGGTACCGCCGTGCTGGAAGACCGCCAGTGGTGGCGGTCTTCCGCGCCGCGTATTATGACCGCTGGCAGGCTCCGCCCTTTTTCGTACGGAAAGCCGCCAGCAGCCATACTGGCGGACAGCGGGAAAGTGGAGGTTGCTCAACCTCCACCGCCAAGTCAACAGAACACCACCCACTGAATCACGTCCCATGATTTGGTGTGGCGGTGTTCTGGTGATGGTGTTCTGGTGGCGGAGCTGCCCCCATGGATCCCGTCCCCTCCTGGAGGATCAACGGACAAGGTAAGTTAATCCTCCATTAGGGAAGGGGGTTGGGGGGTGTTGTGTGTTGTGTGCGTGCATGGGGGTGTGGGTGTGAGAGTGTAGAGGGGGTGAGTGAGTGTATGCATGCGGGGGTGCTGTGTGTATGGGAAATGTGTTCGGGTCAGACAGTGTGCATGTCTGTTTGTATGTGTGCGGGTATGTGTTGTCGGGGTGCATGTGTGCGTGTAGGGGTGTGTATATGTGCATGTTCAGGGTGTGTGCGTGTAGGGGTATGTATATGTGCATGTTTGGGGTCGGGGTGGGGAGGGGTTTGTGCCACCTTTGGGGGGGTGGCAGGGGAGTGGGGGGGTGGATGGAGGATTTGTGGGGGGTAGTGGGGGGTGGGGGAGACCCCTATCAGTGCCAGGGAAGGAATTCCCTGGCACTGATAGTGCCTACCGCCATGGATCTCATGGCAGTTCCCAACCACCTGAGATCCATGGCGGTATGCAGGGTCCTGATACCGTCGGTGGTCTAGTGACGACTACCGGGCTGGAGACCGCAATCTCCATGGCGGTGGGAATGGTGAAGTGGCGGATGACCGCAGCAGTAACCGCCGTGGTCATAATTCCATTTTTTTTTCCGCCTGCCTGTTTGCGGTCTTACTGCCGCTTTACCACCGACCGCCAGGGTCGTAATAACCCCCAATATGTTGAAGCTGGTCGTGGGGTCTCATGAAAATCTATCTATCTGCATAAAATAAATGAATTTGGATTATGAAGCTTCCTGGAGTGCAGGACTTCTTTGTTGTTCTTATATATGCATGTATATATACTGTTTATGATTATTTACAACCTTTTCAATTTAAAAAGAAAAAGAAAAACACTAAGTACATTTTACCACATTGACTATAACTATTAAAATTAATTCAATTAATAAAGCAAGGAATGAATCCACACTTGACTTGCCAGTGCCACCAACATGAAAAACATAGGTTAAAAAAAAACACCGACAAGTTAAAAAGACTCATTGATAGCAGCAAAATTATTAAGTTAGCGGTTCACAACAATTATTCAGGGCCTACTATCAGGGGGGGTCGGGTTTAATGGATATCTCTATGTAATCCACACCTTGTAAAATTAGTGTGTAGTGCCATGATCCATGTTTACATTAAACAGGCAAGAAACATGTCAACTTTATTCCATTCATACACCTGAGTCAGAAGGATTTTTGCGTCCACTACTGACTTACTCTTTAGCTTTTAATCATGACACGGGCTCCTACACAATAAACTGATTTTAGATCTCCCCTAGTAGTTTTTAGTTTACCTTTCCTGCACCAATCTACTCATTCTTATAACACCACACCTATACTGCACTTCACCATTCACATTAGCAACCTGAAAAGATCTCCACCACTGGGGCCTGTGGGCTATTGCAGCACCGGCTTAATGTGGAGCTGCCTGATGATGAAGCACGATACCCCCTGGGGTGTGTAAGGGATCTTACTCCTGAAACAGGCTACCCCCATGTGGGGTTCTGACCTGCATGCAGTGCTTTTGTTTTTTTGTAGAAACTGCATACTTACCTTTAGTAATAGTTAGGTGGGGGCATGTATGCTGGACCTTTAACGGCCCTCTGTCCCTTTTTTGTTGTGAAGTTGACTTTTAACAGTAGCCTAACTAGGATCCCATTCCTTGAAAGTAGTCTTTTATTATGCAAAGAAGACCTGGAGTAGAAGTGTGTGCTCTAAGGGTCACAAATTGTCCACTTTTAGTGTTGTTTTTAACATTTTTACGTTACCCTACTAACTCATCAACATGTTTCAGTCCTTCCAAACAGGGATCAAGACAAATTATTTCTAAAGATTGACTGAGTAAACCATACATGTATTAAATATTCGTTGCATGATTGCTTGCCCCCCTTATTCAGAGGTAGACAGAAAATAGACTCTGGGGGCCCTGTTATTGTCCTTATTAAAGCCCTAGACCCTAAGAGGCCGTTATCAAAGGGTTGAAATATGCTAGTGGATTAGTAGGACAATAGGGCCATTAGAACCCCCATCTTACCCTTACATTGATTTTTAATTATACCTATTAAAGGGATACCTTGGCTGTTCATGGTATTTCTATTCTTAAAAGTCCCAAGCTGGAATTATATCAAATTTTTTGGGGACCAGGATGAGACCTGATAATGAAGTACGCCACTAATAGAGTGGATGAGGGTCAAACAAAGCATTTAGGGCAACAGGTACATAGCTTTTTGTTGGTCGCAAATGAGTGAATTCACACAATCGGTCTGTTTGCGACCAAAAAAAGCATTTCCCTATGTACAAATCCCTATTTTGAGAGTCGGTATGCAGTTATTGAGTCTCAAAATGGATTTGCAACTTGCAATTAGGAAGGGGCGTCCCGAGGGTGTCCCTTTCTAATTGTGACTCACAGGGGGATGTATGATTATTTTGTGACTGTGAATGCGGTCCCAAAACAATCACACTTAACACCAATTTCAAATTGCTGGTAACCCATTCACAATCGGGAAGGAGTCCCCAAGAGACCCTTTCCCCTTTGCGAATGGGGGGGTCCAACATTTTTTCAGAGCTGGTATCACTGCCTACTGTGAACAAAAGAAACTGAAAGGTTTCATTTTTATTTTTGAAATGCATCCTGCTTTCCTTTAAGGAAAATGGGCTGTATTTTTTTTTAAAGTGCTTTATTTAAAAAGCAGTCACAGGCATGGTGGCCTGCTGACCCCAGCAGTCCACCATCAGTGTGAGTGTGGCCATTCCCAAGTGGGCTGCAAATTACAACCTGCTTCATGAATATTAAAGAGGCAGGTCCCTTCAGCCCATCTGGGAATCGCTAACAGTGTCTCAGTCGCTGTTGTACATTTTGTTATGTGACTCGCAATTTGCAATTTGCAAAGGAATCGTAAGTTGCAAGTCACTAAATAAATGGTCAAACATCTGGCCCGTGATCTTCATGAGCCAAAAAAAGAAGGAAAAATCTAACCTTGTGTAATGTAATCTGGTGTTCATGTAATGTGCTCTGAAGCCTTGGGGCTATGTTTGTGCTATGTAAAATGGAAACAAAAAAATAGGGAAAGCGTTTGCCTTTGGAGGGATATGATTTACTATTCCCACTCCAATATTACCAAAAATAAAGGTAAGTGCTGGATTTCAGACAGGTTAGATTTACTATTCTCAATCTAAATAACAATACAGAAAGTGTGGACAATATAGGTCTTAGATTTACTATTCTCGCTCCAATTTGAGCAACAATTGAGAAGGGGTTAAATTTGCTACTTCCACTCCATAGTGCACCATAGTTCAAGGGTGCCTGCATTGCAAGGAATGATTGTTTATGTGTGGGGAGGTGTCCCTTCCTGCACAGAAAAAATCAATAATGGCGATTTGTCACTTCTATGTGTGCTGCATAATGCAGCACACAAAGAGAACACAAAAACAAGGAGAAATAAAAGTATTTCTCCTTGTTACAGCATGCTAAACGCCACCCCTGCTTCAGATTTACATTTCCTTCGAAATCTGGGGCAGTGTCAAAAAGCAATGTGTTGCGCGGGTTCGCCCATAGGAACACACATGAACACCCCTCTGCCACAGAAAAGTGCATTGAAGGACTATATTTACAAGGTGGCGTTAAGGCACAGCACCACAAGAGTGTGCAAAAAGTAATGCTTCGGTGGCGCTATGGGCTTGTAAATATGCCCCTAAGCTCACTAGTACCTTAAAACACCAATAAACAATTAACAAACATCATCCAAGGGCCCACCTTCAACTGGATCTGCTCCTTCCACACAGAAAGAACACAAAGGGGGTGATTCTGATGTTGGCGGGCAGCGGGAGCCGCCCGCCAAGCGGGAACCGCCAGAAGACCGTACCGCGGTCGAAAGACCGCGGCGGTCATTCTGGGTTTCCCACTGGGCTGGCGGGCGACCGCCAAAAGGCCGCCCGCCAGCCCAGTGGGAAACAGCCTTCCCACAAGGACGCCGGCTCAGGATTGAACCGGTGGAGTGGGAAGGTGCGACGGGTGCAGTGGCACCCGTCGCGTATTTCAGTGTCTGCAAAGCAGACACTGAAATACAAGGCGGGGCCCTCTTACAGGGGCCCCTGCAGTGCCCATGCCATTGGCATGGGCACTGCAGGGGCCCCCAGGGGCCCCGCGGCACCCCCTACCGCCATCCTGTTCCTGGCGGGAGACCCGCCAGGAACAGGATGGCGGTAGGGGGTGTCAGAATCCCCATGGCGGCGGAGCGCGCTCCGCCGCCATGGAGGATTCTCAAGGGCAGCGAAAAGTCGGCGGTACACCGCCGACTTTCCGTTTCTGGCCGCGGCTGAACCGCCGCGGTCAGAATTCCCAGCGGTGCACCGCCAGCCTGTTGGCGGTGCTACCGCGGTCATTCGCCCTGGCGGTTTTTACCGCCAGGGTTAGAATGACCACCAAAATGTTTACTTGCCACTCTATACGTCAGTGGACACGAAAGTCATATGCAGAGAACCCCAATGATCATATTTCAGTACGATTTTATTCAATATCTTCATGACCCCACTTGCAGAACTGATCAGAACACACCACATCAACATTCTCTCCTATGCAAATGACAGCTAACTGATACATTCCCTGTCAGACAACACCCCAACTACAAAAAACAACTTTGCCACCTATATGACACGGTAGCCACCTAGATGAAATCCAGCTGCCTCTAACTCAACACAGACAAAACAAAAGTGGTAAAAAAGCCTCATCTTGAGACTCCACCTGATGGCCAGCTGTACCTGGCCCCACACCTACCCCCACAAACACACGTCAGAAATCTGGGAATCTTCCTAGACTACAAGCTGGACATGACAGCCGAAGTAAACAGTGACCACCTGCTGCCACATCCTATGCATAATGCAAAAGATCTTCAAATGCTTACCAGACAACACAAGGAAAACAGTTATTTGGGACCCAATCACAGCAGACTTGACCATGGAAATGCAATCCACATTGGAATCACAACGAAGGTCACTTCAAACCAACCAATACAACACAGCATTGCTCATCCTTAATCTAACTTACCATACCCACATCACCCCACGTCTCAGAGAACTCCCTTCATTAACCCCATACACAAACACACTCAGTTCAAAATTTTCCTACTCACACACACATACAAAGCACTACACAACATTGGTCCAGACAACTTCAACAGCTGCACACACTGCTACCTAACCCCCTAGGCACCTCCGGTCAGCCGCACTCTCACTAGCACACATACCGCACATCTGGAAACCACAGCTAGAGAACGTGCCAGCTCCTACATATCCTCCAAAACTTGGAACGACCTGTCACACCACATCAGAGGCTCCTTACGCTTCTTGAATTCAACAAGAAGCTAAAGACCTTGCTTTTTGAATAACCTCTCAAAGGAAACAGTTGACTAACACCCTGCACAGCACCTGGATACCCTCATGGTTCATTAGCATGCCATACAAGTGTTCATAGCAACATAACATTACATAACAATAATATTAAAACAATTTTAGAAACAAACAAATATGTTAAAATTGTTATTAAATACAATTAAAATTGAATTATTAAATATAAAAGTAATAACCAAAAGTAAATAAACTTATCGAGAAATTAACATGCAATTAAAAACGAACAAATAATTAAAACTGCAATTAAAAACAATAAAAATATGTACATAATTGAACTTACATAATTACATTAAATAAAAAAGAATTATAAATTAAAGTCAATAATTAACATCTCAAAAAACTTTCTGCCCCTTTCTCCTGCAAGCCCAAAAAAACTCACTACTAAATTAACTTACATTTTTAATTAAATTTAAAAAATAAAATAGATATATAAATGTACAAACTATACAGAAATAGTATAACAATCTATAATACTAAAATATCTAATATTTACCAAACTAATTAAAAAACAATATTTAATACAACTATGTATAAAAATGATATTCTATGCAACTATATTTAAAAAAGAACACAAAACACTTAAAAACAATCGTCTCACTTTAAATATGACGCCCCATGATATTTTTGAATAAACAGTATTTGCTTCTTTTCCCATAGGATAACATTACCGCCTTAAAGTCAATGCAAGCGTATTTGCTGTTTACTTCAAAACTGGTTACATAAAAAATTCTTAACCAATAATGAAGTTCTTGGTGTTACAAAATATATACAAATACAGTTATATTTCTAATTTGATGTGAATCTCCTTATTCAGTGTGTGTGTGTGTGTGTGTGTGTCATTTAGTGACTGTGTGTATGAAGCAAAAATCTAACACTCCCCTTTGATTAATCTAAGCTGCTCTACCACCCTAGCACAAATAGAGCACTTGAGATTTTTAAAGAAAGCCCTGTCCACTTATAAGGGGATACCTAGACTCTTTACACAGCATACCTCTTTTTGGTCGGCTATATAACTGGCCAGCTTCCTACAATGGCAAAACTATGTGCTGAGTTCTTCCCAGCAGGTAGTGGTGGGGATATTGGGATGTGGACACCTGTAACTTTGTGGCATTTATTTAAAATTAAAATGACACAATCCACAAACATAAAAAAATTAAGGCTGCTTATAGTTATCTATTATGATCACCTAGTAATCCTTACAATAAACAAAACCTCAACAAATCCTTGAAAGATCTTTCATTGAAGATTCATCATGCTCTTCATCCAAAACCTAAAATAAATTGGAATTCCACTGTTATGATTAGCATGTAGCCATAATGCCCACTGTATGCACTGTGCTGAGATCTCATGTGCCATCACAGAAGACTTCACAAGTAAATTCATTGATGATATCACTGGTGAAATCTCTTATAACATCACCAGAAGCATCATCTATGACATAGAAAAAGCTGCAAATAATGTAATCTTTTCAAATCTGTTTGCTGATGGGGGGGAAATACAGCCTTGTTCCCCTACACTATTTCTTCAAGAACATTTAAATGTTGCCAATGGTACTGCAGTCTTACAAATTTGTAATTATATGTTTAATAGCTTTAGCATATATATCACTCATAAGCATAACCTCAGCAGCATGTATTAACTATTTATGCAATGCCATCAAATTGTTGACAGTGGTGCTGCAGTCTTACTTCTCCTTTTAATGTCTGTGGAGATATGTAGTCAGAGCTTTGTGCTAGTCTGTCCTTCACCACCGACAATTTTGAAACAAAAGAAGACCTGCCTAAGAGAAGCATTTACATGCATACACCACTCACTTTCTGATGCATGCTAATACCATGCAACTTCTAATCTTGATAAAGAAATTCACTGTCCTTGTTTACAGGCCAGAGCCACTGCAGAGATTAACCCCTTCGCTGCCAGGCCTTTTCCCCTTCAGGTGCCAGGCCGTTTTTTGGCTATATGGGGCAGGGCGTGCTTAGGCCCTCATAACTTTTTGTCCACATAAGCTACCCATGCCAAATTTGTGTCCTTTTTTTCCCCAATATCCTAGGGATTCTAGAGGTACCCAGACTTTGTGGGTTCCCCTGAAGGAGACCAAGAAATTAGCCAAATACAATGAAAATGTTGTTTTATTTTAAAAAAAATGGGAAAAAAGGGCTGCAGAAGAGGGCTTGTGATTTTTTTCCCTGAGATTGGCATCAACAAAGGGTTTGCAGTGCTAAAATCAACGGCTGCCCAGCTTTCAGGAACAGGCAGACTTGAATTAGAAAACCCAAATTTTCAACACAATTTTGGCATTTTACTGGGACATACCCCATTTTTATGATTTTTGGTGCTTTCAGCCTCCTTCCAGTCCGTGACAGAAATGGGTATGAAACCAATGCTGGATCCCAGAAACCTAAACATTTCTGAAAAGCAGACAAAATTCTTAATTCATAAATGGGTAAATTGTGTACATCCTACAAGGGTGTGCTGCAGAAAATAACAACTGAAATAAAAACATATTGAAATTGAGGTGAAAAAAACAGCCATTTTTCTTGACGTTTTACTCTGTAACTTTTTCCTGCAATGTCAGATTTTTTAAAGCAATATACCGTTATGTCTGCTGGACTCTTCTGGTTGCGGGATATATAGGGCTTGTAGGTTCATCAAGAACCCTAGGTACCCAGAGCCAATAAATGAGCTGCAACTTGCATTGGGTTTTCATTCTATACCAGATATACAGCAATTCATTTGCTGAAATATAAATAGTGAAAAATAGATATCAAGAAAACCTTTGTATTTCCAAAATGGGCACAAGATAAGGTATTAAGGAGCAGTGGTTATTTGCACATCACTGAATTCTGGGGTGCCCATACTAGCAAATAGACGTCTTTTTTACACACTGTCTTACATTTGGAAGGAAAAAATGTAGAGAAAGACAAGGGGCAATAACACTTGTTTTGCTATTCTATGTTCCCCAAGTCTCCCGATACAAATGGTACATCACTTGTGTGGGTAGGCCTAGCGCCCGCAACAGGAAATGCCCCATAACACAACGTGGACACATCACATTTTCCCTAAGAAAACAGAGGTGTTTTTTGCAAAGTGCCTACCTGTGGATTGTGGCCTCTAGCTCAGTCGACACCTAGGGAAACCTACCAAACCTGTGCATTTTTTAAAACTAGAGACCTAGGGGAATCCAAGACGGGGTGACTTGTGGGGCTCTCACCAGCTTCTGTTACCCAGAATCCTTTGCAAACCTCAAAATGTGGCTAAAAAAACACTTTTTCCTCACATTTCGGTGACAGAAAGTTCTGGAATCTGAGAGCAGCCACAATTTTCCTTCCACCCAGCATTCCCCAAAGTCTCCCGATACAAATGATACCTCACTTGTGTGGGTAGGCCTAGTGCCCGCGACAGGAAATGCCCCAAAACACAACGTGGACACATCAAATTTTTCAACAGAAAACAGAGGTGTTTTTTGCAAAGTTCCTCCCTGTGGATTTTGGCCTCTGGCTCAGCCGGCACCTAGGGAAACCTACCAAACCAGTGCATTTTTGAAAACTAGAGACCTAGGGGAATCTACGATGGGGCGACTTGTGGGGCTCTCACCAGGTTATGTTACCCAGAATCCTTTGCAAACCTCAAAATTTGGCTAAAAAAATACTTTTCCCTCACATTTCGGTGACAGAAAGTTCTGGAATCTGAGAGGAGCCACAAATTTCCTCCCACCCAGCATTAACCCAAGTCTCCCGATAAAAGTGGTACCTCACTTGTGTGGGTAGGCCTAGTGCCCGCAACAGGAAATGCCCTAAAACACAAAGTGGACACATCACATTTTCTCAAAGAAAAAAGAGGTGTTTTTTGCAAATTGCCTACCTGTGGATTTTGGCCTTTAGCTCGGCCAGCACCTAGGGAAAACTACCAAACCTGTGCATTTTTTAAAACTAGAGACCCAGGGGAATCCAAGATGGGGTGACTTGTGGGGTTCTCACCAGGTTATGTTACCCAGAATCCTTTGCAAACCTCAAACTTTGGCTAAAAAAACACTTTTCCTCACATTTCTGTGACAGAAAGTTCTGGAATCTGAGAGGAGCCACAAATTTCCTCCCACCCAGCATTAACCAAAGTCTCCCGATAAAAGTGGTACCTCACTTGTGTGGGTAGGCCTAGTGCCCGCAACAGGAAATGCCCTGAAACACAAAGTGGACACATCACATTTTCTCAAAGAAAAAAGAGGTGTTTTTTGCAAATTGCCTACCTGTGGATTTTGGCCTTTAGCTCGGCCAGCACCTAGGGAAAACTACCAAACCTGTGCATTTTTTAAAACTAGAGACTTAGGGGAATCCAAGATGGGGTGACTTGTGGGGTTCTCACCAGGTTATGTTACCCAGAATCCTTTGCAAACCTCAAACTTTGGCTAAAAAAACACTTTTCCTCACATTTCTGTGACAGAAAGTTCTGGAATCTGAGAGGAGCCACTAATTTCCTTCAACCCAGCATTCCTTCAAGTCTCCCGATAAAAGTGGTACCTCACTTGTGTGGGTAGGCCTAGTGCCCGCAACAGGAAATGCCCTAAAACAGTGGTTCCCAACCTTTTGACTTCTGTGGACCCCCATTTTATCAATACTAGATCCCGGGGTCCCCCACTGAATCATTATTGGAACACGGGGACCCCACTGAGTCATTACTGATAGCTGGGAGCTAATATTATTACATTTTTTAAGCAGTCGCGGACCCCCTGAGGAGGCTTCGCGGACCCCCAGGGGTCCCTGGCCCACAGGTTGGGAACCACTGCCCTAAAACACAAAGTGGACACATCACATTTTCTCAAAGAAAACAGAGGTGTTTTTTGCAACGTGCCTACCTGTAGATTTTGGCCTCTAGCTCAGCCAGCACCTAGGGAAACCTACCAAACCTGTGGATTTGTGAAAACTAGAGACCTAGGGGAATCCAAGATGGGGTGACTTGTGGGGCTCTCACCAGGTTATGTTACCCAGAATCCTTTGCAAACCTCAAACTTTGGCTAAAAAAACACTTTTTCCTCACATTTCCGTGACAGAAAGTTCTGGAATCTGAGAGCAGCCCCAAATTATCTTTGAACCAGCATTCCCCCAAGTCTCCTGATAAAAATGGTACCTCACTTGTGTGGGTAGGCCTAGTGCCCGCGACAGGAAATGCCTCAAAACACAAAGTGCACACATCACATTTTCTCAAAGAAAACAGAGGTGTTTTTTGCAAAGTGCCTACCTGTGGATTTTGCCCTCTAGCTCAGCCGGCACCTAGGGAAAACTACCAAACCTGTGCATTTTTTAAAACTAGAGACCTAGGGGAATCCAAGACGGGGTGACTTGTGGCACTCTCACCAGGTTCTGTTACCCAGAATCATTTGCAAACCTCAGAATTTGGCTAAAAAAAACACTTTTTCCTCACATTTCGGTGACAGAAAGTTCTGGAATCTGAGAGGAGCCACAAATTTCCTTCCACCCAGCGGTCCCCCAAGTCTCCCAATACAAATGATACCTCACTTGCGTGGGTTGGCCTAGTGCCCGCGACAGGAAATGCCCCAAAACACAACGTGGACACATCAAATTTTTCAACAGAAAAAAGAGGTGTTTTTTGCAAAGTGCCTACCTGTGGATTTTGGCCTCTAGCTCAGCCGGCACCTAGGGAAACCTACCAAACCGGTGCATTTTCGAAAACTAGAGACCTAGGGGAATCCAAGACATGGTGACTTGTGGGGCTCTCACAAGGTTCTGTTACCCAGAATCCTTTGCAAACCTCAAAATGTGGCTAAAAAAACACTTTTTCCTCACATTTCGGTGACAGAAAGTTCTCGAATCTGAGAGGAGCCACAAAATTCTTTCCATCCAGCGTTCCTCCAAGTCTCCCAATAAAAATGGTACCTCACTTATGTGGGTAATGCCCCAAAACACTATCTCGACACATCAAAATTATCAAATAGAAAACTACCTGTTTTTGAGGGGGGAACACCTGCGTTTTTGGTCCTGGGCTCAGCAGCCATCTAGGAAAACCTACCAAACCCAGACATTTCTGGAAACTAGACACCCGAGGGAGTCAAGGGAGGTGTGACTTGCGTGGATCCCCCAATGTTTTCTTACCCAGAATCCTCAGCAAACCTCAAATTTAGCTCAAAAAAATCACATTTTCCCCACATTTCTGCCTGGGATCACCGCACCAGGACACATTTCCTACCACCCAACGTTCCCCTCAGTCTCCCGGTAAAAAGGATACCTCACTTGTGTAGGTGGGCCAAGTGTTTGTGATATGGAAGAGCCAAAAACACATCAAAATTGAGGGGGAACCAAAGTGGGTCCAAAAGGGCAGTTTGAAAAAAAAAAATTATGGTGACAAGTGCAGCAGACATTTTATCGGTATAGATGAGACAATGCTGGGTGGTAGGAATTTTGTGGATTCCTGCAGATTCCGGAAGGTTCCATCACAAAAATGTGGGAAAAATGTGTGCTTTCCAGAAAAGTTGCAGGTTTGGAGGGCATTGTGGGTAAGGAAATGGTGCGGGTGCATTTGAAGCACACCACCCTGGAATCAACTACATGTTTAGTTTTCAGATGTGCCTAGGTCTTGTGGATTTTTCTACATGGCAGTGTCCCAAAGTTAAAAAAAAGTGCAGCCCTCACCATTCCAATTGGGACGATTTTGAGAGTTACCAAGCTCTCATGGCCCAAATGTAAAACAAAAACCAAAAATAATGAAATGTCCTCTTGCTTGCCATGGGATAAGATGTTTTAGTGTGCGGGGGAGAGCTGAAAGACTGTTAGCCCCTTCAGTTCGGGTGGGGGCATAACCAGGCCCATACTGGTTGGTAACTACCACCCCACTGTTTTCTTTTGTTTCCCTGGCATCTAGTAGACTTTCTTTCGCACCGGGGTGTGGTAATTGCCCAATCTGCCCACTGGTGGGCAGAACAACTTTGGCCCCATTTATTTGGGGTGGGGTAGACTGTTCTCATCTGACACCCACAACCAGACATTTGAAATCATGACTGATTCCAAACTTTTCTTGGGTGACCATATGGGGCTAATTCAGAAACCTGTTTGAAGCAAATCAAACTCTTAATATATGCCTTGCCTTTAGAGTCACTCATTCATCGTCTGTTACTAATACCTTTATCTAGTCTAGAATGGACAATGACAATACCATAATATCCCATGTATATGTAGAGCTCACATTTTCGTGCCTTGGAACCTAGGGGTGCTAAAAACATATGTTTATTGTTACCCAACTGAATGGTATTCATTTACTCAATCTCTGAAGAGCGAAAGGCTGAGAAGACCCATATGGATTCCAGCATGTGAAGAGGACTTCAAAGACAGGCTACTGGAGTGGCTCTAATAGCTCACTGAGTCATCAATCATGCACCATGACTCCATAGTTTAAGCTGACCCAAGAACACCACTACATGCCTGCTCCTTTGACTTTGCCTGTGAGAACATGCCATCCTTCCATGACTCTTTGTATTGCTTTCTTTAAGGAAATCAATCCTCTTTCTGTACAGGCTTCTTGCTCACAGTATTTTCTATAATTTGGCACCATATTTCTTCTCGAGGGCATTTGAAAGCTAGACTTTGAAAGCCTCTCTGGGTCACGCAAATTTGTAAACCCCAAATTAAACAAAATAAAGTGTTGTATCAGACCCAATAGAGTCAAGACCTCTGCCATTGGAAAGCCTTTCCATAGAACCCAAGGAAAGAATTCCATCATCCAAAATTCGCAGAGGCTTCTTCCTTTTCCCACCAGAATTGGTCCACCAAGTGCAATTATTCTTTCTTAGTGTAAGTAAACTATGGGGCATATGTGTGCTCTATACAATTTTAACACAACAAGTTTTATCAGGACAGGTAGTGATAATGACTGTATCTAAAGCGTCTTTTATATAAACACAGATGATATTAGATATAGACATTGTTGACATCACTGATAACATTACATATCACATTATCCTGAGTATCATTGCTAACATCACTGTAGCTGAAGGAGAGTACTCTTTTCTAAATCTGTAAGCTGACTATGCAAGTACATGGTTCCATACCTTGTACCAAGAGCCCAATCGGGTTCTGAAAGTAAGACTGAAACTAAGGGACAAATGTATCAGGCTCCCAGTTTGCATTTTTTAAATAGCAAATTTTAAGAATTCGCTATTTTAGAAATGCAAAATGGGATGTATCAAAATTGCGAGTCGGTAATAGCGATTTCTTAAAATTTGCAAATGCAATTTGCGCCTTGCAAATACCGAATCGTGCAGAAATAGCGAATCGGTATTTGAAAATCGCAAATTGTGAAAACGGCAAACCAGAACAGGCTGATGACATCACAACGATGAAGTGAGTCAGCCCATGCCGTTTCCAGGAGCCACACCCACAAGAGCAGGCGGAGAGGCACAGCCCAGCACCAGGGAGGCAGTTGTGTGAGCCAGCCAGGACCAAAGAGCAACATGGCCAATGATGGGAATATGAAGAAGAAAGGAGACAGGAAGCGCAAGCTCATAATCAGTGAGTAGAAATTGGAGGTGCTCACTGACAAACTTTTTGGGAAGAACTCACTCCAGGTACCTGAAAGTGAGAAGAGGAAACTGTGGTCAGAAAACCACACCAAAATATGCGCAGTGGGTGTTGTGCAGCGCTCTGTTGAAGAGATACGCAAGCGATGGTACGACTTGCATTCCCATGCCACAGAGAGGGTGGCTAGCAGGCTAAAGGAGGCAAAGAGCACCGGAGGAGGACCACCCACCGAGACACCGTCTACAACAATGGAAGACATAGTGGAGTCGACACTGTTTCCTGAAGCTGTCAGTGGGGTCACTGACATTGACACCTCAGGGACACCCAGCACCAGAGAAGGTAAGGGCAGTAATGATGTGTATCCCTGTATGTGCATGTACAAATGCCCCTTAGAAAATAGCTATTAGCTTGAAGCATTGTGATAGGTAGCCAATGCCACATCTTACAAACAACGCAACAATGCCTTATGGGAGGGGGAGCCCACACCCCTAAAGTGCTAATCCCACATATATAGCAAGTTAGTGTACAGCCAGACAGAGGAACAACACAAACAACTCTGATACGATGTTAGTGTACATTCATTACTATTGTGCAACATTTTGTGAAATATTCATAAATGACATGCTGCACATTGCTGTTGTAGAATGTCCCGGGCCCTGACTCAGCAGAAGGTGGAAAGGTGGGAGATGGCAAAACACAGCCACAGTCTGACTCAAACACCAGTGAGTCCTTCAGTATTGCACCAACTAGACGCAGGGCAAGGGTGTTACCTCTCTCAGAGTATAACCTGGACTCAGATGAAATGCCGGATGAAGTACCCACACCAACCCCAGAGGCTAGATCCACAGGAAGACAGCAGTCCCTGCTCCAGCGTCAGTCAACTTCCCTCAGGATGCAGGCAGACAGTGCACAGATGAAGGAGAGGGCCCATCAATCTTTGGCAGCCTTGGAGCGTCCATGCTGAAAGTGCAGCGCCTGCAATGCAAACACATGAGGTCAGTGCACAGGCAGTTGGTGTCTCACAATGACAATATGGGAGTACTGCACAAGCAGATGGATGCACTCAATAAAAACATGGGATCCATGCACAAGCAGTTGGAGTCTCTGGATGAGTGACAGCAAAAAGCAGCAAAAAACACAAAGGAGTTGACAAACGCCATTAGGGAACTCTGCACTGAGATTCCGCACGAGCGTGTCAGCCACCATCGGCATCATCACCAATTTATGGGAAGGTTTGATGGATTCTGCAGATTAGTCAATCAGATCGCTAGCTCAACTACCTTGATATCACGACGTCCTGTGTGCATACAGGTTGAGATGCCACATTGCAGTTGAGACGTTGCACAGGGATTGGTGCAAATAACCAATGTACTTGATGCAATGCAGACAGCACAGAGTGCTACAAACAGCGAACTTGGTGGTGGGGATAGTTAGGAGCTTTCTAGCCTCAACAGTCTTACAACCCCTGTGATGGATCCTAGGCGTTGCAGTACCAGACACAGTACTGTCTTGGAACCCATTACAAGAGGTGCCAGAGAGGCCATTAAACACTCAAGTGGAGTGCGTGGATGTAGGAAGTAATGTTGAGGGCTACAGGGGGCTACCTTAACATGTAGCAATACAGTCATACTATGATGCTAATAGTGTTACTCGCACGTTTGGCTATAGTGCATAGCTATGTCCTACTGACACATATGTTACTTGAAGTCAAGGTAATAAAGATGCTAACTACAGAAATACATAAAATTGAAGTGATGTTGTCATTACTTACATCAGAAATGGTTGCACGTGATGTCAGCACGTCTTAGCCTGCCCTCTGCTGCACTGCTCCTGTCTACTGGGTGAAGGGGTGGTAAGGGATCACCGTCCTCATCTGAGTCCAGCTCCGTGGGTTCTACAGGTATGCCCCTTGTCATTGGAATGTTGTGCAACATAGCACATGTATCCACAATTATGCAGGTTGTCTCTGGGCTGTACTGTAGTGCACCTCCACTCTTATGGATGCACCTGAAGCGGCTCCTCAGCAGTCCGAAGGTCCTCTCCACCACACTGCGTGTTGCCCTGTGTGCAGCATTGTAACTCCTCTCAGCTGGCATTGCAGGGCTCAGGTAGGGCGTCAGAATATAGATCCACACTGCGTAGGCACTGTCTCCTGGAATTAAAAGAGAGTAAAATGAGTACTTGTGATATTTGCCGTCACATTTATATCAATGCAACATTGTCAACTATCAAATTACCCAGTAGATATCCTTTGCCAAAATCCCCAGCTAGTAGTCTTGTGTGAATTCTGCTGTGGCAAAATATGTACAAGTCATGTGTGCTATCTGGGTATCTGGCCACTAGATCGGTTATGATGTTGGAGGCATTGCTAATTACTTGTATGTTCATGGAATGATGGTTCTTACGGTTCCGATTAACATACTCGGTGGCCGATGGTGGACAGATTGCTGCACGTGTCCCATCGATGACACCTATGACATGTGGGAATTGGGCAATCTGGTAGAAATCAAATTTTGTCTTTAGTAATTCCTGTGGGGTGTTGTGGAATATTATGTGCAGTTGAATTTTGCTCAGCATTGCATTGAGAAATGCATTGAAAAATCGTGAGAGTGCACTCTAGGAGACCACTCCTCCTGCTGCTATGACCCTTTGATAGCTCCCTAAGCCTAATACGTGAAGGGAGCATAATACCTGGATATGGGTGGATATACTATTGGTCCTGTATGTGGTGCGCTGCAGAAGGGGTTGTAGATCAGCTATCAGGTCAAGTCACATGACTGAGCTTAACCTGTCCTCCACTGTCTGGTCAAAAAGGGTTTTGTGCACTTTGAAAATGCATTCCTGTCTACTTCTCCCTCTCCTTAAACCTGCTAGGATCCTCATTCTCCTGGTCACCATTGTGGAAAAGAGGCTGAGTCATTCTGGCCCTCTTTATATAGGTTGCACCTGGTTACCACCTGATTTTGTTTTATTTTGTAGTTAATTGCATGTGCAAAAGGCCATTCTGCGAATATTTGCTATTTGCGAATTTTTGTGCATCGCATTGCAAAATGGAATTCGTGTGTCGAAATCTGCGTATCACAAATAGCATCATGATTTTGCAGATCGCTATCAGCGATTCGCAAATCTAGGTTGCTATTTGCATAACGCAGATTATGATTCACTAAATCATGTCGCTTTTTGCGATACGCAGATGGCAACACGTAAAATCATGTTGCAGTCACAAGGAATCGATATTTTAGTGATTCATTATTTCCGCACAGCGAATGTCTTTCATACATCGTATTTGCCATTGTTGCATGCGCAAATGGATGATTTTTGCGATTCGCACCATTAGCGAATGCAAAGAAGTTTGATACATCCGGCCCCAAAACTTGAATATTGGCATGCTGGATGTTGTTCTACAATAGATGCACATTGTCCAGACCTCCAAGCAGGAGAGTAGCTATCGGTAGTGCAGCAAATGTAGTAGCACCGTGGCCCAGTGCATGAAGGCTCTCTGGACCGAAATCATGGCTGTCTTTTGCTACCCAACTATTGGAGTAGGTAGGATCATTTTCCTTGTTAGCTTCAGGGAAAAACGAACCCTTGTTACACAACTACTCAAATTTGTATAGGTTTTTTTTATCTGCAGAATGTTCTGCATTGTTTAGTCTTCTCTTTTCCGCTTTCAGTGGTAGGAATCCCTGTAATGATTGATCTGTCTTTGTACAGAGACTGTATTTCACAGATACCTAAGGTTACGCCTTCTTGCACTACTGCTTTCCTTTCTGCATAGTTTTCAACTTTTGCCCTTTCAAAGTTACAAGAATTAAGAAAAAGAAAGTGGGCAGGTATATACCCTCACATAGGAGATGAAAGGCCTGATTCAGAGTGTGTTGGGCTGGGTACTCTGTCACAAAAGCAACGAGTACCCTGCCCACCAAACCCTTGGTCCATCTGGCTCATTTAGAGATAAGCAGACCTTAAGTATTTTATCAGCAGAGCCCCCGTTGGCTCATTTAGAGATAAGCAGACCTTAAGTATTTTATCAACAGAGCCCCCGTTGGCTCATTTAGAGATAAGCAGACCTTAAGTATTTTATCAGCAGAGCCCCCGTTGGCTCATTTAGAGATAAGCAGACCTTAAGTATTTTATCAACAGAGCCCCCGTTGGCTCATTTAGAGATAAGCAGACCTTAAGTATTTTATCAACAGAGCCCCCGTTGGCTCATTTAGAGATAAGCAGGCCTTAAGTATTTTATCAGCAGAGCCCCAGTTGGCTCATTTAGAGATAAGCAGACCTTAAGTATTTTATCAGCATGGTCCCATTGGCTCCAACAGCCCAACAGAGTAGGAGCATATAGGAGGAAATACATTATCCCATCCACCCAATTTAGGGTGGATGAGGTAATGGCTGCTTTTTCTTTCTGTTCCTGTCAAGAAAAAGGTGGTGGTGAAGGGCAGCTAAAAAATGCATAATGACCCCACCTCCTGGGAGAAAACCCCCAGGGTATGGGAGTCAGGAGTTTTTTCTTTTTCAAACACAAACTCCTTCTCTGGGAGTTTATTTCTGAAAAACAAAAAAAATTTAAAAGCTTGATAGATGGCGTTCAAATCTGGTGCCAGCCGTCTACCAGTCGTTTAGTGCATTGAAAGGAATTGCTATGACTGTGGTTATCTTCGAAGTACAGAGATGACCGCTGGAGTAGCAGTCATCTCTAAATTTGACGGGCAAAAGCCGGTCAGGGTGGTGGTGGTAATATCCTCCACCACCCTGGCAGATTTTACTCAAGGCACCAAAGGCCTGATTTTAAAGTTTGTCAGATGGCTTACATCACAAACTTGAAGGGTGCATTACTACGATGTATATCCAATAAAACGTGATAAGACAAACTCTGAAAAGTCTCTAAATCTCCTAACACCCCACGATTTGTTTGGGACAGAAAATATGTCTGGGGACCAAAATAAACATGTCCCTCATTGGAGAACCAGATTGCTAAAAATCTGGTCCACATTTGCAAATATTGCAGTTTGATCTAGTTAAGAAATCCTGAGGCATCAGCTGATACGCCACTTTTCTTGTGCCTCCCTCTGCCCCCCTAATGTCACCATGGTAGCACCGTATTTATAATATGGCGTACCATGGCGGACATTAGCACAATAGCGTCAAACTTTTTGATGCTATTGTTGGGCATTGGTCGACTAGTGACAAAAATGATGACGATAGTCTAGCAATGCGTGGGGAGACCCCTTAAACCATAGGAGCGTCACTTTAATGCCTGCCTTTGGCAGGTGTTAAAAATGATGAGAAAAATGGCGCAGTGAAATCTTGTAAACTTCACTGCACCATTATTCGCGGCCTACTAAAGGAAGAACGCCCCCCTTGCATACATTATGCCTGGCGCAAACATAATTTGGCGCAAGGTGTTACAAAGTGGCGCACTGCTTGCATTGCGCTAGTTTGTAAATCTGGTGCCGGGAAAAGGCCTCCATGAAGCCGCCATAGCATTAAAAAAATGACACTAGGCCGGCGCAAGGAGCCACTAGGGGCTTGTAAATATGCCCCCCCCACGTACTGGTGTTTTGAAAGGTCTGCATGCACTTGTGCTTGCTACAGGCGATGTTTGTGGTGCGATGCGGGAAATTAACAGTAACAACTGAACCACCAGACAAAAAGACAGGTCCACAAACCTCCACAGAACTGGCTCACACCTAACCTATTAGACCCGCCCCTCGGGCACTGCCTGACTGACCTACAGGCCAGTCCGACCGTGGAACACCCTATGGAAAGTGATGTACAAGGTTGAGGAAGGGAGTCGCCCGAAAAATAAAAGCCCTCCTACTTTGAACCACAAGGCACTAAACATGAGAGCAAAGTGAGAGATCGCAACCACTTCTATACGGACCTGTGACAGTTGTTTCACCCTTCGAAATAGAAGAAAGAGTGCAAAATGATGCTTTATAGGACAGTTCTAAACTAATTTGGCCAAACAGCTTCATCTTTACTAGACTTTCCTTCTTTCATCCTTCTTTCCTTTCTGCCTTCCTACATTAACGCTGTCCTTTCTTCCTTAGTCTCTCTTGCCTTTTATTCTTCACTCATTTTTCCTTCTCTTTTTCTCTCTCTCATTCAATCATGCATCCTATCTTTCTACCTTCCTTTGTTTCTTTATGGCATTCTTTCTTTTCTATTGTATAGCGTTCTTTCTTTCCTTCTTTCTTTTAATTCCTTCTTTCTATCTTGCTTTCTTTCTGTCCATTTTTCTTTCCTCTCATCTCGCCTTCTTGCTACTTTTCTGCCCTTCTTTATTTTCATTTTCTTTCTTTCTCTCTATCTTTGCTTCATTCATCTTTTTCCTCATTCATTTTTTTGTTATTTACTTACCTCCCTGTCCTTCCTTCTCACCTTCTTTTCACCATGCTTTACCTTCTTTAATTCTTTCTTTCTTTCCTTATTTCTTTCTTTCTCTTTATTCTGTCTTTTCATTGCCCTTTCCTTCTTTTACAAAATTCTATTTGTTTTCCTACTTTCCTTCTTTCTTTGTCTCCTTCTATTTTTCTTTTAAAATGTTGTTGTTACTTCTTTTCCTTCCGGCCACCATTCTTTCTTTTTTTTAACTTTCTTTCCCTTTAGTTTTTAATCTTTCTTTCTCACTTTTTTCTCTCTTTCTTTTTCTCTTACACCTTCCTTTTCCCCCATTCTTCGCGTGTGCCTTCTTTTAGCTATGCTTCTTTTCTTTCTAACCATTATTCCTTCTTTTCAGTCTTAGGGGCATTTTTACAAACCCCTTGCACCTCCTTGCACCACCCTAGCACCATTTTTTTTTATGCTAAGGCTGCGTTAAGGAGGCCCCCACCGTGCACCATATTTACAATTGTGCCACTTTGTATCCCCTTGCTCTAGATTATACCTGCACCAGGAATAATATATGCAAGGTGGGGTTCCCACGCAGGGAGGCCCAAAAAAATGGTGTAGTGAAATTTGCTCAGTGCAGGCATTAAAGTGACGCTTCCATAGAATCCTGTACTTTGCTGGATCAGTGCCATTAATAGTGTAAAAAATTATGGCGCTATTGTGCTAACGTGAGCCCGTGGTGCGCTGTACAGTAAATATAGCGCTACCATGGGGACGATGGGGGCCGCAGGGCACGCGAAACAAAAGTGACTATTCAGAGCTGTTCTGCCACTTTCTTGTAAATATGTCCTTATTTCCTTTTGTCTTTCATGTTATCTCCCTCTAGCACTCCCCCCCGTATTTTTGCCAATTGTCATCATTTATTGTTCTTTCTGGCAGGTATTTCTCCCCTTTGACACCCGTTTGGTCGACCCCAAAGCTTTGCTATGTATCTTCTTTCCTATGAAACTTATTAGCTTCGGCTTTCGTCTTGCGACCAACAAATCACAGATAAAAGCCAATAATGGACACTAAAAAACAAGTTATTCAGACCTGAAGCTGGTAGAGGGGAGTTTTACTTCACCCTTGAGGTTAAGCCCTTTGTTACTGTAGTCTGAAAATCAGACTTTAGTACATTGTATTGCACTTTTAATAAACAGCATGCAAGGATGGTGCAATATCAACTTACAATTCTCACGCCTGCAGGGCATTAGATGTTTAATTTTCTAAGCGGTTCGGCATTTTCTACAGGGAATGGATGCGCTTTCTGTATTGCAAGAGTAAAGATTTCATTTCAAGAATAAGTTTTATGCAAGTTATAGGTTGCATCACGAGCATGGTGGGCTTTTTGCATAAGGCCCGAATTTAAACATTGAAGAGACGTTCCACAAAACAGTTGAAAAGCCATAGGCTGCCATCTAGTGGATAGAGCGCGAATTTACTGAAAATGAGGAAACTTGTCATTTCGAGTTGCAGTTTAAGAAACAAAAATGCTTTTGTGACCTGTAACTGTTGCTGAGATATGTTACAAACAATAAATACATAGGCAACATTTTTCTGATTTGGTCAGGTCCTCGGCAGGTATTACAGTTGTTTGTTGAATATTTGCATCAGTTCCAGGAACATCTCCATTTCACTGTTTCCAAAAGTAACTCAGAAATTGCTTGTGTTTCTTTCATCAATAGTGTATTTCCCTTTCGCTTGTCCTACAACAGATTATTAATGCAATTGTGCCAATTTACACTGAGTATACACACATTGTCAGTTAAGAACCATTGTTTTGAAAAATACTGTATGACCCAGGTTCTTATCAGGTAGGGCAGCCTTTGTTGCGCTTTACACACACTGTAACTGTTGCCGACAGTTTTTTCAGCAGACCTCGGATTTTGAGTGATGTATTAAAACTGCATTCCCTTTTAATAATCGTCCCCCCTCTCATGGCAGACACAGCCCAGGGGTTCACTCCCACCCGTGCCACATGGCACATTTTTGATGAAGATGAGACACTGAAAATAAAAATAAAAAGAGTTGGATGGAATGTTCAAATTAATCTCAACCACTGGTAATTATATTGGGCGCATCCCAGTCCATTGTTATTTTTCACACAATGCTTGAAGTTCCAGACAGGTCCTCCCTAAAGCAGCACACAAGCAACCCAAGACCAGTTTTGTCCATATTAGGGTTAATCCGTTGGGTATAGCTGGGCTACAGTGGCATAGTGTGAACGCGACTCATGTTTGGTCATGCCAGTCCCATAGTTGCTGCCTTGCGTTATTCTGCCCCTGAGAGGCACTCCTAGGTTTGCCAAGACTGGTAAACTGGGGAATGTGTCCAAATACTACACCTTTCCAGAGGAAGCATAATGAGCAAGAATATCTTTATTTCTCCTAGTTTTTTCCTCTTACTACTTGTGCTGCATTACGCAGCATGTGTATACATAGGAAAAAGCCTCCTAGGACTGTTTTTGTGCAAAAAGGTGTCCCTTCCTGTACAAAAACAATCCTGTGTGCAACGCAGGCACCCTTGCACAATCTTACAAGGGTGCCTGCATTGGCGCTAGGCAGCAGTTTGTGCTCCAGCACAGGCAGAATGCAGGAATGTGCCAGATCTTGATAGATACGTTGCATTCCTGGACTCTCCCTTCCACCCATTGTAGCAAGGTGTCTTGATGCGTTGCATTGTGTGAAATCATGATAATTATGGCACAAAAAGTGCAGTTAAATTTGCTTCATTCCATAGTTTAACTTACCCCTGTATGAAAAACTGTGTAAACTAACCGAGCAGCAAGATGTGTGTGTAGTTAGAATAGTAAATACCCACTCCATTATGTGTATATGTATAAAATGGGCATATGTGTTTCCAGACATGCATGTGCATGTAAAGAAAGTGTTTTTTTAGTTGTGGAGAATGTAATCCCTTCTCAAATAATAGGTCCAACATCATATCAAGTTAAGCACACAGTTTCAACTTGTTAAAACTAGCCCAACCACAAGCAGATATGGCACATCGTACAAAGGCTTAGCTGTTGGAAAATGTTTTAAGTACTCAGTAGTTCCAAAACAGATAAAAGGTACAACTTCCAAAACCAATTTAGGCATAAGAAGAGACACAAAATGTATTCAAATCCAATCAGAGGCACTAGAGATGCAAGGTTTCTTAAGTTTATAAAGCTCCAAGAAATTGCATAGAATCTATGGGTGTGGTTGATTGGGACGTAGTCTCACATTGAGACCAACTGATGTGTGTCAGGTGCAGCTAAGCCTAGTGAGTCACCCTAATCAAAGATTTTAGTTTCACATTTACAAATCTTTTTGTAGCTTGAAATCCACCTGTGGGGCAAGGCTGAAGGCTACATCTGATGAAGTTCTCTCAAAGTCAGTTACTCATTGGATGATACCCCACTGAGGACACTTGGGGCCAGATTTACATGGAACTGGCTCAGTGCGACGCTATGCCAAAATTGTCAGTGCCACACTGTTGCTAAATTTAGCTGCCTAGTGCCAACGCAGACCTACTCGCACCAAAGTGCAAGGGTGTCTGCGCTGAAGGGAATGATTGTTTATGTGCTGGAAGGTGTCCCTTCTACGATGGTGATTTGCCACTTCTATGTGTGGTGCAGGACGGAGCACATTCAGAAGTAGCAAATCGTCATTATTGAATGATTGTTTATGTGCAGGAAGAGACGTCTTCCTGCACATAAACAAACATTGATGGCATTTTCCTCTTTCTATGTGTGCTGCAAAATGCAGCACACATGAAAAAAGCGAACATGAGGGGAAATAAAATATTTCTCCTCGTTGCACCATGGGTTGGCGTTAGTTTGTAGTGCTGCCCCAGATTTACAATTCCTTGTAATTCTGGGGCAGCGTCAAAAGCAATGGGTGTTGCGGTGGAACGCCCACAGCAACACCCATTGCACGCCCCACTGCCACAGAAAACTGCGTCAGAAGGGCCATATTTACAAGGCGGCGTAAAACCACAAAAAATGTCTTAGCACTGTCTTGTAAATTTGGCGCAGTGCACATTGCCACTGGAGCGTCCCAAAATTTGATGCTTCAGTGGGGCTAGGGGCTGGTAAATATGCCCCTTGGTTTTTGTGGGAAATTCTCTGAGGGGGGGAATTCAGATTTCGCACTTACTGAAGTCCACTAGTGGGCCAGATACCTAGACCGTCTTCAACAATTCCTGATTTCTGAATGGGATTGAGAGCCTGATTGAGATGTCCTGCTGTCAACTTTTTGACTGAAAGCTGGCCCGCCACTGCGATGGTCTACCTGCAATATTTAGA
The DNA here is from genome assembly GCF_031143425.1 of Pleurodeles waltl. Lineage (NCBI taxonomy): Eukaryota > Metazoa > Chordata > Amphibia > Caudata > Salamandridae > Pleurodeles > Pleurodeles waltl. The sequence goes on from NC_090447.1 coordinate 1,426,577,954, forward strand.
TTGTGGCTGTCCCATAGCCAAAAGCCTGCATTCAGACCACCACCTCCACCAAGAAACACTGCCCACGTCGACAGTGGGAGGGGGAAAAGTGAATGCTGGTCAGATCCCAGCCACCCTTCCCACCATGGAGATTTGGTTATGCATTACCACAAGCAAAACATGGTGATCCGACCTCCAAATCTGAGTAGGCTGATTAGGGGGGAAAATGGAAGAAAACTCACCTTTTTTCCCCACTCCAACTTTGTCTACGAGTGGACATGAGTGGACAACATCTGCCATCGTTGCTGACACTGTCCTATGGAGGAAACATGACCTCCTGTCACCGGACTCCCAGGTAGGGATGCCAAATTGCCAGGGCCTTTGGGTGAGCACTGCAAGGGAGGTCTGGGCCACTGCACATTTCACAGTAATTCTTTAAAATCACTGTGACATTGATATGGCTGGGGACACACTGGTACACAACATGCATATCGCACACATATACAATTGCCATTGTGGTGTCATCATTCATTGCCAAATGAATGTTGGCACCACAATGACGGTACATTCACACTTGACAACAGTGTCCATGTGTGCACATTGCAAGGAGACTGGGACTGGTAGGTTTGTGCTATCTGTTGTGTATGTGAGTCAGTATGTATGTGTGTGTGTGTGTGTGTGTGTGTGTGTATGTGTGTGTGTGTATGTAGATTGGCTGGTTGAGGTGGACTGAACTGGAGTGGCTGGTGTGGTTGTGTCAGTATGTGTGTCACTTGCATATGGGAACAATGTTGTATGTTGTGTTGCTGTGTGACATTTTCAGGTGAGTGTTGTTGTTGTTTGGCAGATGTTTTTGGGATGTTTGTAGTTGTGCTTGTGTGTGAGTGTGTTTGTGTAGCTGAGTGCGTAGTTATGTTGATTGTTGTGGTTGCGTTATGTGTGGGTGCAATGTCAATGGTGTGTGTGTGTGTTGTGTCATAGATGTATGTCAATGTGTGTTTTTGGCATGCACAGGTTGTTTTGTGTTGGAATTGTGATGGATGATGGTGTATATGTGGTGTGTTGTGCAGGTTATAGTGCAGGGGGCACAATGGTAAAGGTACAATGTGTGTCTGTCACTTACCCCTATGCCATAGCCCTGAAACGTATGCAAATTCCATTGGGTTCCGTCGCCATCTACCTCCATCAGCAATCTGTCGCAAGTCCTCTGTTTGCAGAGCTCTAACATCTAAATACGGAGGATGGAACCCAGTCAACTTGACAGTCTTTTCGGGTCCACTGTCAATATGACTTGCCGATAACACTTCCAAGATCTAAATCAGACTCCTACCATCTTTTTTGCAGCTTAATTTTCAATTTGCATGTGGTCACATGTTTTTCAGGTGGCCTCTACTGTTCGTCCCAGTCCTCCAGAGATCAAAATGTTTCTAAGTTCCAACTTTTCCTTTATTTTGGAGTAGCTCCTGCAGGTCACGTCCCAGGGCTTTCAATATCTCAGGAACAGTGCCTAGAGACCAGAACCTACTCCAACAGAAGCCACCAGGAAGATCCAGTCAGGGTCCATTAGTAACTGACCAACTGGTTGGTTCCAAAAAAGGCATCTTTCAGATTATTGTATACCCATAGCTACACAGGACATCAGACACTTACCCTTCATGTCCACTTCTCAGTCCTGGGTAAACGTGAGAGCAGGTCCAGCCCTTCAGGCCTCTTTACAGGTCACAGACAGCAGGTTTCTTCCTCTTATTTTCATCCAAAGGTCCAGAGGTGTTACACCTCCATTTTATAGCATATCCTGATTGCCATACTGCAAACTAGTCGCAGTGTCCTAATCTCAGGGAAATCAAACTGGCAAAACAGAAGTCTTGTGGCATGCCCATATCTACGTCCATGGTAGTGAAGAGGGTCTGCCTACTCATCCACACTATGCTGTTTCTGGTACCAGTTTGCCTCCAACTGTGAGTGGAGTCAGGATGGCTGGAGTATATCTGAGATCAAAAGGCCTCTCTTACCCAAATGTTTCAAGTTAAGGAAGTTCCTTAACTCTCCCAAAAGGCCCTTGCTAAGATAAAACGAGTTGGCAGGTCATCTGGCCAAAAGGCCCGAGCCTTTGTTCCTATTCAAGGAGTGGTATTACACCTACACAGATGCCAGGGAGGGCAGCTGAGGGGAGGCTAATGCTGTATGTATTTATTTAGAAAAAACAAGCTCACACTTACATTCGATTAAATTAAATTTGAAATTTTTTTAAAACAGTGGTTGAAAGGACTCTGCAGCTTTTTTATAAGGCAGAGTTGGAATAGTAGAATTTTAATTGTACTTTAAATTTCTCAAAAAAGAAGACAAGTCACTGTAGGAACATGCCAACTTTTAATACCTACATGTTCCTCTTTTAAATACTAGCACCTTCCTTGTGGACTGCATGGCCTACTTGGGCATTTCTCCTGTTTCAAAGGGTTTCTTTCATGTTATGTTTCAGGTCTTAAACTTTAGCAGTAAGGCTACCTGGTAAGGCTCCACACCTAGGCCTGAAGAAATGTTTTCATGGTCCTGCATGCCGCTATCTACAAGTGACATGCTCTGCTGATGACCACTCATATTACATCGCTCGTGACATGGTAACTGACATCATTGATATAAATGGTGAATCCCATTCATGAGGTTACCTGCAAACAGTGTAGGTATACAGCTCCACGTGTGGAGATCTAGTATGTACACCTACTGTGGTGAATAGGGATTGAGCACACTTGTCTCTGATCGTATATGGAAGCATTTGAAGCATATGAAAAAAACATAACTTCTAAAAGCAATTACCAAAATCAATCAAAATGTCCCATTTCCAATTTGTGTTGATGCTGAAAGAATTTATTTAAATTATCTTTGTTAGACCTGACATCCTTGACATGGTATCCCTCCTCCTGTTTGCCGAATATTTTTTTGTTGGCCTTACTACCTGTAAATTAAATGCTACTTTTGGGCTACTGGTAAGCGGCAGCACTCCTTGTGCCACCCACTAAAGTAGTTCTTTAAAACACCTTCGGCCTGCCACTGCAGCCTATAGCTACAGTTTTAAACTGCCATTTATTGTAATTACTTATAAGTCACTCCTAATGTAGGCCCTACAGGCTCATTAGACAGAGTGCATGGCACTTAAAAAGGAGGGCATGTGTGTTTAAGTTTTACATGTCCTGACAGTGAAAACCCCCTGAAGTTGTTTTTCACTGTAGCATGGCTATCTCTCCCATAGACTAACACCTTATTACACTTAATAAGTGACAACTTCAGTTTGAGAACAGATAAAAAAAATTTTCTTCAACTCATTTGAATTGCAATATAAAATCCTCTGGAGTGGTGTAGTAGTATTTTAAGTTAGTATATTGAATGTGCCACTTTTAGACAGTTGCCATTTTTCTGCCTAAGCCACATGTGGCTTTCTGACAGTTTTCAGGGTCACATGGCTGAGAATGGCTCTCCGGTGGTGTGGTGTGTATCCCTTCTAGACATGGTAACAAAAGAGCCTGGAATGTGGGGCAGGGTGTTCCTTTCCTGAGCAGAAGGTCCTGGCGAGTTGTACTCAGCCCTTCCTGAATTTCAAACTGGTAGTCTGAGGGCTGTGTCCACCCCCGTCCTGACTTCTAAGGCTGGTGTTTATTACTTGAATGCAGCTCTCACCCCTCCCAACTAATAACCCAATTTCCTACAATTATCACAAGAGTACAGACAGGAGGGTGATTACTAATCTTAACAACAATGATAGTTCGAAAATATAATTACTTTGGGCAGTGATAAATAGCATAACAGGACTGTAGCCCTTTTGGACACAATTGGCTTCTATGACATATATAAATATTTACTGTAAACCTGCTCCAATGTGTTTTTCAAAGACAGTATTTATCCATCTGTATTTCCAATTCATTACATGCTTAGAACAAGCTATATATCCAATGGATTTCATTACTTCCAATACTTTCATCAGGGAAATGGCTCACATACAAAACATTTGCAGGGGATACAAGGAAGAGACAGAACCACCATAATTGCTTAGCAGGTTAACTCTGAGCTTTCATCAAGTCAGTTTCTATTTGTATATTCAATAAGTTAAAGTCCATACCTAAAGGATAATCAATAATGGCAGCCACAAAATATAAAAGTGCATTTATCGTCCTCCTAATGGTGGATAACACTTTAGTTAGGACGTTTTTACATATATTAATTTGCAGTCCCTGCATCAACACTTTGCACATTCTGCCACATCAGCCACTAATTCATTGTGTGCTTCTTTATGTTATTTCTGCTGGTATGCCTACTACCACCCCAAACCAGAGCTCCACATCTAGGTAGCTAGTCATCACAATGGTGTTGTCTTTCCTGCTTCTTTGCTTGACACACCCAGCAGATTTCCAAAGCTACAGGAGGAAAAGTATATATCGCACACTAAGTAAAATGCTTGACTGGAAGGTGCCTCTCCTGTCTCTGCTGAGTTATGCTCTTTAAAAAGGGAAGTCTTAGGGGCCAGATAACCCAGTCAGGGGATCTCCTAACTGGCAAGAGGTGTAGTAAATACAGAGCCCCACCCTTGTTCCAATGAAGAGTAGACATACAATAGCTGGTATTTTACTACATATGATTATTTGTTATGTATTGTTCGTCTACAGGTCATCTGTACCAGAATGATGATAATTATTGTAAAATTCTCAGCAGTCACAACAAAAATAGGAATAATTGCTAGAAAAAGCTCCAATCATGTTTCACAACACATCCCTACTCTGTATTAGGAACAGCTGTGCCGGAATGCAATACTTGTGATCAGAGCAGGAGAGGATTTGTTACAAGGAGGAATCCAGGAGGATGGACATAGTCGTTAGGTACATTTATGGCTTCTGGTTGTCATTTAAAACACTGTATGCTTGAATATGAATTTCACATATTTAATATTGAATGCACACTTGAGGAATGTTCTATAATGGAACTCAGAATGGTCACTGTCTGGTGTATCGTTTCCAAAGCAGGACAGCACATAGTGTAGATTTCATTCCAAACAAGAACAGTTGTGAATTAGAGTGTGGTGGTTGTCTTTGAACTCGAAAATAGCAAGGGACGTATCCTGAAAAATAAGGTTCCGAATGGCGATTTTTTGTTTGCTTGAACTTTGCTCAGTTTAAAGATTCAATTGTTCTGCAAACATTTCTGGAAATCCTCTTTATTTTATCAGCCATAATTGCTCAGGGAACTGATTGTTGTTGGAGCGCTGCCAGGAGCATTTGTATAAACTTTGACATTTCTTCAGAGATGGTATTGTTTCATGGTTGATTCTACTCAACTGAGTTAGGTTTTCGTACGTGAAGTGATAATCTTCTGTTACTTCTAAAGACTTGGATCATATTCTTAATTTGATTTTCTGAGTTTTATAATCTGCAATCAATCTTATTCTAGGCAGTTGAAGAATTCGTTTCTGCATGCATATATCATCACACCACAGAACAGTTAGACTAACATTTGATGTTATATGGTGCATTTGAATTCACAAGCACATATAACTGCAGAGTACTACCCAACTATCAAACATATATCATGTACAGTATTTTAGAAAGAAGACTACATTGCAGTATTGTTTATTTACTGTTTTCAGGACTCAGGAGACAAATCCATATCAAGTAGAAGAGAGCATGCTATGCAGTGATGGGTGTTTTTTCAAGCCACCTTTGCCCCGAGCGGTTTCCTACCCTCAGCAGAGTACAAGGTGGGCGAGACAGAGCGACAGTCTAGACTTCCCCACTGTGGACCCAATAGTCTCACACTCTTTTAGTCAAATCTCTACCTAATTTGAATATATGTGTTTAGATCTAAGAACGAAATTATGTTATGCCAAACCATGAAAGTTTCCCTGCAAACCTTATAAACAATGTTGGCAGTCAGATATCAGTTCTTTGGCAAGATCCCTCCGCAACCACGCCCCATGTGTGCCCTCCCTTTCTCCCTAATTCTAGCATCCTTTCATTCCTTTGTTTCCAAAGACTCCTTGTGGAGAGGGGACATGGCACTCCTGCTCAGCTCTTAAGTTGCTTCTTTGGGACACTGACAATGAGCCTTTTGCAGAAGTGTACGGAAGGCTAATAAATGTAACTTTTTCTGATTCCTTCCAGGTCAGATTCATACAAGGCAGTATGACACATGGTTCTGCAGCTTTAAGAGTTTGTAAAGTTTTCAATTTTCTAGTGTTGTGGTAACACGGCCTATGGCAAAATGCAGGTCAAGAAGTTGGCATTCTTGCCCTATGTCTGTTATACAGACACTGTTAGGAATGAGCGCATTCATGCTGGAGTAGAATCAGACCTGCCATGTATGTAACATCTTTGTATTACCAGGAAAGCCCTGTCACATATAGCAATAGTCTTGATTTTCTCATACTCCTATATGTCAAATAGCGTAGGTATTGTTTGACAAGAATATTACAGGATCCATGTGTGTCTTGTGTAATCTTTTTATTTTACTTTCCTTCTGCCGTACTGTATGGGTGTTAATTGGCCATATCTATCTATCTATCTATCTATCTATCTATCTATCTATCTATCTATCTATCTATCTATCTATCTATCTATCTATCTATCTATCTATCTATCTATCTACCATCTGGGGTTCCTCAGGGCTCCATCCTAAACCCAACGCTTTTTAATGTGCATGTAAGGACACTTGTAGATATTGTAGAAACATGTTGTCTTATGAGGACACATACACAGATTGTGGTCTTCCTGTCCTCTCATCAGAAGCGCAGTGCAGAGGCCTTGATGAACTGCCTCAATTAAGTGTGTATTTTAATGAACTCAAATACGCTGTGTTAGACGTGACATGCCTTAGGGTGGTCACCCCTAACTTTTTGCCTGCCTCCCTCCACTTTTTGGACTGATTTTGCTGGCTTTTAGACTCTGCGCACTTTAATACTGCTAACCAGTGCTAAAGTGCATATGCTCCCTTTAAACATGGTAACTTTGGATCCTACCCAATTGGACTATTTAATTTACTTATAAGTCCATAGTAATGTGTACTATATGTGCCTAGGGCCTGTAGATTAAATGTTACTAGTGGGCCTGCAGCACTGGTTGTGCCACCCATTTAAGTAGCCCCTTTACCTTGTCTCAGGCCTGCCATTGCAAGGCCTGTGTGTGTAGTTTCACTGTCACCTGGACTTGGCATTTAAAAGTACTTGCCAAGCCTAAACCTCCCCTTTCTCTACATATAAGTCACCTCTAATGGGTGCTCTAGGTAACCCCTAGGGCAGGGTGCTGTGTGGGTGAAAGGCAGGACATGAACCTGTGTAGTTTACATGTCCTGGTAGTGTAAAACTCCTAAATTCGTTTTTACACTATTGTGAGGCCTGCTCCCTTCATAGGCTAACATTGGGGCTGACCTCATACATTACTGAAGTGGTAGCTGCTGATCTGAAAGGAGTAGGAAGGTCATATTTAGTATGGCCAGAATGGTAATACAAAATCCTGCTGACTGGTGAAGTTGGATTTAATATTACTATTCCAGAAATGCCACTTTTAGAAAGTGAGCATTTCTTTGCACTTAAATCTTTCTGTGCCTTACAATCCACGTCTGGCTGGGTTAGGTTGACAGCTCCTTGTGCATTCACTCAGGCACACCCCAAACACAGGGTACTGATCCTCACTTGCATACATCTGCATTTTGAATGGGTCTTCCTGGGCTGGGAGGGTGGAGGGCCTGCCCTCACACAAAGGACTGCCATACCCCCTACTGGGACCCTGGCAGACAGGATTGAACTGAAAGGGGACCTGGTGCACTTCTAAGCCACTCTTTGAAGTCTCCCCCACTTCAAAGGCACATTTGGGTATAAAACAGGGCCTCTGCCCTACCAACTCAGATACTTGCTGGAGAAGAAACCTGGACCAGAACCTGCATCCTGCCAAGAAGAACTACCTGGCTGCCCAAAGGACTCACCTGACTGCTTTCTACAAAGGACTGCTGCCTTGCTGTTGGCCTGCTGCCTTGCTGAACTCTTGCCTTGCTGCAGAAGTGCTCTCCAATGGCTTGGATAGAGCTTGGCTCCTGTTCCCTGAAGTCTCAGGACCAAAAAGACTTCTTTCTTTCAACTGGACTCCTTGCGTGGCAAAAAATTCAACACACAGCTTGCTCCGCGGTGAAAAATTCACCGCACGTCGAACCGGAAAGACGCCGCTCGACCCCGCGAGGAAAAGATCAACACGACACCTGCGGTGCGACCAGAACTTCAACGCACGGCCCGCCTGGACAACGCGGCCCGACTTCCAGAGAGGAGATCAACGCGGCGCCTGCCATGAGGGAGAAAATTCCACGCACAGCCCACCGGAACGACGCGCAGCCGGACAACAAGCCCAGGATTCCACGCACAGACCCCAGGGCATCTAAAAAACCCACGACCCACAGAGGAGACTGTCCGTGTGCCGGAAATCGACGCAACATCTTCCCCGCATGAAAAATAACGACACAAGTCCGTGTGTGAAGGGGCGAAACCGACACACACACCACTTTCCACGCATCTCCTCCTCTGCGGCCCTCTGCAGAGATTTTTTCACTCCAAACCAGGTACTTTGTACTTGAAAGAGACTTTGCTTTTTAAAGACTTAAGACACTTCATATCACTTTTCAGTGATATCTCTATAATTTCTTATTGCATCTTTTATTGTTTTGATCTGCAGATATCCAGATAAATGTTATATATTTTTCTAAACACCGTGTGGGGTATTTTTGTGGTGCTATATAGTGTTATTGTATGATCTATTGCACAAATACCTTACACATTGCCTTCTACGTTAAGCCTGACTGCTCAGTGCCAAGCTACCAGAGGGTGGGCACAGGATAATTTGGAATGTGTGTGACGTACCCTGACTAGAGTGAGGGTTCTTGCTTGGACAGGGGGTAACCTGACTGCCAACCAAAGACCCCATTTCTAACATTGGTGATCAGCAGTGAGGATAGGACTTGTATTTGTGCAGTGACATACAGTAGCTAAGTATTTCACTACCTCCCCACAGTTGAAGGTCAACTTGATTTTTATCTCTTTTTGCAAATTCGTTTTTTTTTCTGACAATTTTCAAAACCTAAATCCTCACTCAACATGTCTCTGGCTGGGTGTCAAGCAGGAGATTTTGACCTAGCTGTGGCGGAGACATATACTGTCAAACAGCAAAAAAGATTCTGCAAGGAGATGAGTGTACCCACCAAAGGGGCCTCCAGAAAGGAGGACTTTCAAGTGGCACTGAGGGCCTGGGCAGAAGCCCATTTAGAAGAGGATGTTGAGGAGGAGGAGGAGCCAGAAGATGGCCTCCCAGAGGACTTTTTGTCATCAGTGGGTAATGTTACTACTGCAATTGTGCCCCCTTCCAGACCAGGGAGCAGTGTCTCTGATCAAGGACTGACCACAGAGGAAAGGAGAGTGGAGAGGGAGTTCCAATTGCAAATGGCAAGACTGAAAATTGAGGGTCAACAGGAAGAAAAAAGAGCAGAGAGAGAAGCCAAGCAAGCTGAAGCTGCAGCTGAGAGAGCCTTGGCTGAAAAGAAACTTTTGTTGGCTCATGAACTGAGTCTCAACGAGCTGGATCTCAAGGCAAGACAGTCTGATTCCAGCAGTGATGGTGGCAGCATACATACAGGACCTGCTGGAAAGAAAAAGGTTCATATACCCAAAAGTGTGGTGCCCAGTTTTGTGGTGGGAGATGATATTGACAAGTGGCTGGCTGCCTATGAAGTTGCACTAAGGGCTCATGGGGTTCCCGAAGGGCAATGGGGGGCGTCCTTGAGGTTCTATGTACCCCCAGAGGGAAGGGACACACTCCTTACACTAGACCCATGTGATCATTATAACTATCCTGTCATGAAGACTGATTTACTGGCCAAGTTTGGACTGGCCCCTGAGAGATACCGTCAGAGGTTTAGGGACAGTACCAAACTTTCCACACAAACCTGGGTTGATTGTTTTGATTTCTCCAATAAGGCACTGAACGGTTGGGTGCGGGGCAGCAAAGTAGATGATTACAAAGGGTTATATGACTTGATTCTGAGAGAGCATATGCTCAGTATTTCTTTTACAGAGTTGCGCCAGCACTTGGTAGATAGTAACCTGACTGATCCCAGGAAGCTTGCTGAGGAGGCAGACCTCTGGGTTAGCACCAGAGTGTCCAGAAAGGTATCTGGGGGGGACACCCACAAAGGTGGTCAGGGTTCCCAACAGAAGAAAGAGGGGGGAGATAAACTTACAGATAAGGAACTCTCAAAAGGCCCCCAAAATAATTCCCAGGGAGGGGGTGGCAACTATTCCTCTTCCAGATTTGGGAAAAAGCCAGGGACTTTTGATAAATCATCAGGGAAATTCACCCCCAAATGCTTAGAGTGCTACCAGTATGGTCACTCTAAGGGCGACTCCCAGTGTTCCAAGAGAGCACCGTCACTACTGGACAGACACCTGGGTTGACTAGTGTAGCGCTCGGGGGGAGATAGACACAGATAGCTTTGGGGAGCAGGCAGAGGTTTCCCTAGTATCCCTGGGAGAAAGAGAAATGGTGCCCAAAGCCCACATGCCCCAAAATACTTCCAAGTATAGGCAGTGGGTCACCATTGATGGGCAAAAGGTGGATGCTCTGCATGACACAGGAGCCAGTATGACTACTGTCAAGAGTCAGCTAGTGTCAACAGAGCAGATAGTCCCTAATACATTTCACCAGGTCATAGTCGCTGACAATCGTGAGACTCACCTACCGGTGGCCCTGGTTCCTTTGAGTGGGGGAGGGAGGTCTCTGGTACTCTGAAAGTAGCTGTGAGTCCTGCCATGCCTGTAGATTGTCTGTTAGGCAAAGATCTTGAGCATACTGCTTGGAAAGAGGTAGAGCTCAGATCCCACCTGGAGATGTTAGGGTTGCCTGTGTGGGTCTGCATGACCACACGGTCCATGGCTGCCCGGGAAGGGAATCTGGAGCCTGGAACAATGGCCCAGACAGCTGAAAAGAGGAAGGGCAAGAGGCGCGGGAAACCCGCCTCAAATATTCCCACGGTGGTGGACGGGGCCCCTGAGGAGGAGGAGGCCCCTGAGCCAACTGGGGAGGACATAGCTGACCTGGGTAACCTACCTGAACTTGCTGGCTGGCAAGTAGAGGGTGGGCCAACCAGGGCAGAATTCTGCAAGGCACAGAAGGAATGCTCCACCCTTGAGGGTCTGAGGCAACAGGTCACAGCCCAAGCAGCAGGTGACGCCTCTGGCTCTCACCATATTTACTGGGCGAATGATCTCCTTTACAGTGAGCCTAAGGTTCCAGGTGCTGGGGCAGCCCGTGTGCTGGTGGTCCCCCAGTGTTACTGGACCTTCCTACTTGGTCTGGCTCACGACATCCCCTGGCAGGACACCTGGGCCAAGACAAGACCTTTAACAGGCTTGTCACCCACTTCCATTGGCCCAGAATGAGGATAGCCTCAGATAACTTCTGCAGAGCTTGCCCCACCTGCCAGGCTAGTGGGAAGACAGGCAAACAGCTTAAGGCTCCCCTGCTCCCACTCCCAGTCGCTGGCACCCCCTTTGAAAGGGTGGGCATCGACATTGTTGGTCCCTTGGACCCCAAAACTGCCTTGGGCAACAGGTTTACCCTGGTTTTTGTGGACCATGCCACCCGCTATCCAGAGGCAATCCCTCTGAGAACAGTGACTGCACCGGTGGTGACCAGAGCCTTTTTGGGAATATTTACCCGTGTGGGATTCCCTGAGGAGGTTGTGTCTGACAGGGGCACAAACTTCATGTCTGCCTACATGAAGTCCATGTGGGATGAGTGTGGGGTGACCTACCGGTTTACCACCCCTTATCATCCTCACTGGAGCCATGAGGCGTAAGTGGGACGTCCTTTTACCATGCCTGTTGTTTGCTTACAGAGAGGTGCCCCAGAAAGTGGTAGGGTTCAGCCCCTTTGAGCTTCTCTATGGTCACCCTGTCAGGGGACCTTTAAGCATTGTTAAAGAGGGCTGGGAGAAAGCTCCCAAGACACCACCCCAGGATGTGGTCAGCTACATGCTAGCCCTCCGCAACCAAACCCAATGCTTTTGGAAGCAGGCCAAGAGTAACCTCGAGGCCAGTCAAGAGGTGCTGTAGGAGTGGTACGACCAGAAGACCACTCTGGTTGAGTTCTCACCTGGAGACAAAGTTTGGGTAATGGAGCCAGTAGAGCCCAGGGCTCTCCAGGACCGCTGGACTGGCCCCTTTGAGATCAAGGAGCGTAAAGGGGAGGCCACTTACCTAGTGGACCTCAAGACCCTAGGCACCCACTAAGGGTCCTCCATCACAACCGGCTCAAACCTCACTTTGAGAGGTCTGAGGTCAGTATGCTCCTGGTCACAAATGAGGGCATGGAAGAGGAGAGTGAACCTCTCCCAGACCTCCTCTCTGCCAAAGAAGGTGATGGGTCAGTGGAGGGTGTCATTCTCTCTGACTCCCTTACTCTAAACCAGAGAGGAGACTGCTATGAGCTGTTAGAGCAGTTCTCCCCCCTGTTCTCCCTTACCCCTGGACTGACCCACCTTTGTGTCCATGACATTGACACCGGTGACAGTCCCCCTGTGAAGAACACAATTTACAGGTTATCGGATAAGGTGAAGGCCAGCATCAAGGAGGAGGTCTCCAAGATGTTGACTTTAGGGGTTATTGAGAAATCCAGTAGTCCCTGGGCCAGCCCTGTGGTGTTGGTTCCTAAGGCTGCTGCCCCAGGTGCAAAGCCAGAACTCAGGTTCTGTGTGGACTACCGGGGTCTCAACTCAGTCACACGGACTGATGCTCACCCCATCCCCGGAGCTGATGAGCTCGTTGACAGACTAGGTGCTGCCAAGTTCCTGAGTACGTTTGATCTTACTTCAGGGTACTGGTAGATCGCCCTGACTGAGGGGGCTAAAGAGAGATCCGCATTTTCCACACCTGATGGCCATTACCAGTTCCGGGTGATGCCATTTTGGTTGAAAAATGCCCCCGCTACCTTCCAACGGTTGGTTAACGGGGCCCCTTGCTGGCAAGGATGCCTACTGTGCAGCCTACCTGGACGACATAGCTGTCTACAGTTCCAGCTGGGAGGAACACCTGCTCCACCTCAAGGAGGTGCTTCAGGCTCTGCGACAAGCAGGCCTGACCATCAAGGCTAGTAAGTGCCATATTGCGCAGGGTTCCGTGGTGTACTTGGGACACCTAGTAGGTGGTGACAAGGTGCAGCCACTCCTGGCCAAGATTGAAACTATCAAGGCCTGGCAACCACCTAGAACACAGACTGAGGTGAGAGCCTTTTTAGGCCTCACGGGATACTACCGCAGATTCGTCAAGGGCTATGGTACCATTGTGTCACCCTTGACAGAACTCACTTCCAAGAAACAACCTAGGTTGGTGAATTGGACAGAGCCTTGTCAGAAAGCCTTTGATTCTCTGAAGGAAGCCATGTGCACGGCCCCCGTGCTCAAGGCCCCTGACTACTCCCAGGAATTTATTGTGCAGACAGACGCTTCAGAGCATGGCATAGGGGCTGTTCTAGCACAGCTAAATGAGGAGGGCTCAGACCAACCAGTAGTCTTTATTAGCAGAAGGCTATTACCACGGGAACAGAGGTGGAGTGCTATTGGGAGAGAAGCATTTGCTGTGGTCTGGGCACTGAAGAAGCTAAGACCCTACCTGTTTGGGACTCATTTCCGGGTTCAGACAGACCACAGGCCCCTCAGATGGCTCATGCAGATGAGGGGTGAGAATCCAAAACTCTTGAGGTGGTCCATTTCCCTACAGGGGATGGACTTTACGGTGGAGCATCGCCCAGGGGTTGACCACGCCAATGCTGATGGTCTCTCCAGATACTTCTGCCTTAGCGATGAGAGCTCCCAGGAGGTTGGGTAGCTCTCCCCACTTTCAGCTGGGGGGGACACATGTTAAACCTGACATGCCTTAGGGTGATCACCCCTAACTTTTTGCCTGCCTCCCTCCACTTTTTGGACTGTTTTTGCTGGCTTTTAGACTCTGCGCACTTTACCACTGCTAACCAGTGCTAAAGTGCATATGCTCTCTCCCTTTAAACATGGTAACTTTGGATCCTACCCAATTGGACTATTTAATTTACTTATAAGTCCCTAGTAATGTGCACTATATGTGCCTAGGGCCTGTAGATTAAATGCTACTAGTGGGCCTGCAGCACTGGTTGTGCCACCCACTTATGTAGCCCCTTTACCTTGTCTCAGGCCTGCCATTGCAAGGCCTGTGTGTGCAGTTTCACTGTCACCTCGACTTGGCATTTAAAAGTACTTGCCAAGCCAAAACCTCCCCTTTCTCTACATATAAGTCACCTCTAATGGGTGCCCTAGGTAACCCCTAGGGCAGGGTGCTGTGTGGGTGCAAGGCTGGACATGTACCTGTGTAGTTACATGTCCTGGTAGTGTAAAACTCCTAAATTCATTTTTACATTATTGTGAGGCCTGCTCCCTTCATAGGCTAACATTGGGGCTGCCCTCATACATTATTGAAGTGGTAGCTGCTGATCTGAAAGGGGTAGGAAGGTCATATTTGGTATGGCCAGAATGGTAATACAAAATCCTGCTGACTGGTGAAGTTGGATTTAATATTACTATTCCAGAAATGCCACTTTTAGAAAGTGAGCATTTCTTTGCACTTAAATCTTTCTGTGCCTTACAATCCACGTCTGGCTGGGTTTAGTTGACAGGTCCTTGTGCATTCACTCAGACACACCCCAAACACAGGGAACTCATCCTCACTTGCATACATCTGCATTTTGAATGGGTCTTCCTGGGCTGGGAGGGTGGAGGGCCTGCCCTCACACAAAGGACTGCCACACCCCCTACTGGGACCCTGGCAGACAGGATTGAACTGAAAGGGGACCTGGTGCACTTCTAAGCCACTCTTTGAAGTCTCCCCCACTTCAAAGGCACATTTGGGTATAAAACAGGGCCTCTGCCCTACCACCTCAGATACTTTCTGGAGACGAATCCTGAACCAGAACCTGCATCCTGCAAAGAAGAACTGCTGGCTGCCCAAAGGACTCACCTGGCTGCTTTCTACAAAGGACTGCTGCCTTTTTGTTGGCCTGCTGCCTTGCTGAACGCTTGCCTTGCTGCAGAAGTGATCTCCAAGGGCTTGGATAGAGCTTGCTTCCTGTTCCCTGAAGTCACAGGAACAAAAAGACTTCTTTCTTTCAACTGGACTCCTTGTGCGGAGAAAAACTTGATGCACAGCTTGCTCCGCTGAACCGGAAAGACGCCGCTCGACCCCACAAGGAAAAGATCAATGTGACGCCTGCGGTGCGACCGGAACTTCGATGCATGGCCCGCCTGGACAACGCCGCCTGACTTCCAGAGAGGAGATCGACGCGGCGCCTGCCGTGAGGGAGAAAATTCCATGCACAGCCCACCGGAACAACGCGCAGCCGGACAACAAGTCCAGGATTCCACGCACAGACACCGGGGCGTCTAAAAATCCCACGACCTACAGAGGAGACTGTCTGTGAGCCGGAAATCGAAGCAACGTCTTCCCCGCGTGAAAAATAGCGATGCAAGTCCGTGTGTGAAGGGGCGAAACCGATGCACACACCATTTTCCACGCATCTCCTCCTCTGCAGGGATTTTTTTCACTCCACACCAGGTACTTTGTGCTTGAAAGAGACTTTGTTTGCTTTTTTAAAGACTTAAGACACTTCATATCACTTTTCAGTGATATCTCTACAATTTCTTATTGCATCTTTTATCGTTTTGATCTGCAGATATCCAGATAAAAATTATATATTTTTCTAAACACTGTGTGGTGTTTTTTTTAAGGTGCTACATAGTGTTATTGTATGATTTATTGCACAAATACTTTACGCATTGCCTTCTAAGTTAAGCATGACTGCTCAGTGCCAAGCTACCAGAGGGTGGGCACAGGATAATTTGGATTGTGTGTGACTTACCCTGACTAGAGTGAGGGTCCTTGCTTGGACAAGGGGCAACTTGACTGCCAACCAAAGACCCCATTTCTAACATGCTGAAACTAAATGGAGAAAAGACTGAGGGCCTACTGTTCGGCAATGGTCACCATCTCTGGGGGGCCAGTCCGTGGCCTGATGTAATGGGCACACTACCAACTCCAGTAGTAAAGAATCTTGGAGTCTGGCTGGATGAGAACCTGTCTAGGAGACACCAAATCACCAAAGTGTCGGCGACCTACTGGGGTATTCTTAAATGGCTCAGAAAGATTTTAGGTTGCCTTCTGTTTCGGGCTCTAGTCATGTCAAGGTTTGATTACAGAAATATTCTCTACCTGGTGACCTAAATATCTTCTTAGGAGCCTCCACGTAGTGCACAATGCCGCCACCAGACTTCTATTACATCCCCTCAAGTTCCATCTTCTGGCCTGCTTGCTGCCTGAGCTGCACCGGCTTCCAATTGAACGTGGAGTGATATTTAGAGCACTTTGCTATGTGTATAAATGTCTCTCAAATTCTGGTCCTCTGTAACTAAGATCTTTAATTACATTTTATATACCTCTTCAATCTTTGCGTTCAAGTAATGCGGATTCAGCTGCAGTTCCCAGAGTTAAGAGTACGAGGCAAGGAGGCAATGCCTTTTACTTCATAGGTCCAAAGCTGTGCCATTCTCTCCCTCCCGAGCTGGGAGCATGTAGATCTCTCTCTCACTCTTCCATAAACAGCTCAAAGCCTGGCTGTTTTAACCATCTACTTTAGGATCAACAATTGGGCACTATCCAAATCCCAGTGTTGTGATGTAATGCTGCAAAACCCTCGATTGGGCAGCCTGGCGCTTTATAAATTTCAGCCTATCTGCCTGTCTGTCTATGTATCTACCAAGAACGCAGAACTCCCAGTCGGTAGACAGTTTTGTTGCCATGAACAAAAGTGGTATTTTGCACTCTACTGTCTTGTGTGGACATGCTTTTTTGTGTGGGGTTTGTCTACATGTAACTATTATCGGCCTCGCTCCCCCTCGGTCTAGCCATCCCACAGAGCCTTTCTAATTCATTTAGTCACCATGTGATCAAGTAAGATAATTTTTCTCATCGATCTCAATAATCTTGGGACATGATCTACTATTCACAGTTACATTTGTGACCCAGTACAGGGGCGAAACAAAGGTCCCTGCAGCCCTAACGGTGTGGGGGTCCCCCTCAGCACCTACTGATGTGAGACTGGGGGCCCCTTCACCTATCTTGTAGGGGGCCCTCCTCACGTTTTCATTATACCGCTGACGCTGTATTTGCTTGCTACTCATGAACTAATTTGCTTTGTAATTATATTGCATTTTATGCTCAATAAGTCTCATTTTAACACTTCCTGTGGTCTGTTGAACATACAAAGTGATACACGGGCAGCATGTAAAATACATCACATGGTCTAAAGTGAAGGTAAGAAAACTGTGACTCTGATAAGCTTTTTCTACATATGGATGATAGATGTTATCGGATTTTACTGTATATACAATATCAAGAATTGAGCAGAGCTACAGCCATTCTTACAGGCAGATATGGCTTATATCGCTGCTCTCGCTGTGTAATTTCTTAAATTTGGATTGTTCTTCTGTGGAAATGTTAAGCCAGTTTTGATGACATGTGTAACTGATTTTGTCTGAACTCAGCACTGCAATTTTTTCTACTGTTTTATAACTGCTGTTGACAGTAGTGAGAAACTAAATATAAAAGTCTTTAATTCGTTGGCTGTTATATTTTCCGGGTTGAAAAGAATAATATTTGCTAATATTTTATAATGTTATTAATGCCATATGGAGCATCAGCCCATACAATGTTCTCAATTGAAACTGAATTCACTATTGTGCTAAAATACGTGATCTCACGAAATAATCGGCCCAACTTAAAAAGAGTGGTGCTGCACCCAGTGCAGCGCCACTTTTCTTGTGCCCCTTAGCGCCTCTCTAACGCCACCAAAAATGTTGACGCTAATCGTACAAAGCCCATTCAGGCCAATTGTAAACAATGGTGTACCTCCTTTTAATGCCTGCTCTGAGCATGTCTTAGATTTCTTTGCACCATTTTCTCGGGTCCCCTAATGGGGGAACGCCCCCCTTTGCATACATTATGGCTGGAGAAGGCATAATGTAGCGCAAAGGGTTACAAAGTGGCGCAATGAATGCATTGCACTACTTTGTAAATTTGGCACTGCGATTTTGGACTCGTTGGGCCACAATGATGTAAAAAATGAAATGGCGCTTATGTGGCGCAAGGATCAGGAGTATACATTTAAATACCTCTATTTTGAGTTGAAATAGATGGAATAGCTAGAGGTACTAAATAGCAATCTCTTTTGAAGAACCTGTATTTCTTATTTTTTCAGCTGGTTGTCAGAAATGTTAATAATTAGGTTTTGAGAGGAAGTTGGGCGACCCTTAAACTCACCTGCTTTTTTCTGTTGTTAGAAAATCTACTCAAAAAGACACCTCGCTGTAGAAGGTGGATAGAATTTATTCTTGAACCGTTACATAACTCAGGCATGTATTTTGTTTTCTGTCCTCTGTTAAATCCTACTGTGCTTCATTCACTTAATTGCAGGTGGTATTGTAGGGTCTATTCGTGTTTTGACCTTGTATCTTTAGAGTTTTGCTCTCAACTGGTTGTATTACACTTAGAATAATTGTCAATCAACCCTCCAGATTGTTTCAGATAAAAAACATGAATTTGGTTCAACTTGTTTGGCTACATCTCCAGTAGAAAACACATTTATCTAAGGTTAAGTCTTCTACTGAATAATAGTGATAGCTCCATTTAAACGAAGCAAGGCAATGCTAGATGTGTGTGGGATGGTTAAGTTGGTATGGTGTCTGCTTTGGTAACATGCTACATTTGTTATTTGATTTTTTAAAGGAAACTATTTAATATCATTTATGATTGGAAGTTGTAATACATTAACCATGCAGTTCGTAGGCAGATTAGAACTGCTCTTTTGTTTGAATTCCTGGAAGAGTGGGTCTTGTCTGATCAGGAGTATACATTTAAACACATCTATCTACTTGAAGTTGAAGTAGAGTTGTATAATTAGTGGGACTAAAAAGGCAATCCATTTTGAAAAACCTGTATTTCCTACTTTTTAAGCTGGTAGTCAGAAATGTTAAAAATCAGGGGACCTTGGTCGACCCTGAACCTCTCCTGTTTTTTCCTTCTTTTAGTAGACAATCCACTCAAGTAGGCACCTCTGGTGTAAAAGGTGGATGGAATTTATTATTGAACTGTTACATAACTCAGGTAGGCACTTTGTTTTCTGACCTCTGTTAAATCTCAGTGTGCTTCATTAACTTAATTGCTGGAGGTTTTGTAGGTTCTCTTAATTTATTTGACCTTGTATCTTTAGAATTGTGCTCTCAATTAGATGCATTACATTTAGGATAGTCTTAAATCAACCTCCTAGATTGCTGCAGATGAAAAAAACATAGATTTGGTCAAACTGCTTTGCTGCACCTCCAGTCGACACTTTTATCTAAAATCTAAACTTGTTTTGTACTTCGAAACAGTGAGATTTCCATTTAAACAAAGTAATACTTTCAAGTACTCAATACATTTATTAAAGAAATCAGTTTAATATTTACAAAATTCTGTGTACAGGATGACTTTTTTTTGGTTTAGTAATTATTTAATTGATTCACATAATGTTGTACATTGTAGCACTTACTTTATAACGTGGACTTCTCTAAAAATGTACATACCCAGAGGACATGCCAACACATGCAATCATGAGGTAGTAGAAGTCCAAGTCCATGAAAGCAGTCCCGCTAAATCATTTCCCACTACAAAGAATACAAAAGTGGAAGTGATCCGAGGAATTAAAGTTTATTTTTTAAGGATCTTAACTACTACCAGGAGGCCATATATACCCAACTGATGTCGTAGCAGAGGATCCAGCATTATCCATGCCTTCTAGCAACAATGCAATTGAGTTGGTCTCTGCACCACACACAGAGAAATGCAGACAGATGTTTATCTAACCAATGTAGGGGTGTCCTCCGGGCAAAAGAATGGGGGCCTATTAGTGGACTCTCACCCGACTGTCATAAGGCATTGCTGTATTTCTCTTTTGTTGCAGAAAGGTCAATCTCATCACATTATTGGGTGAATTGTGAGTAATACAATTACTCTACCTATTAATGTGACGAGTGCAATAATTATGTGATGTGCTCTTGTAAGAATCCAAAGAGCACTCCTTTAGTATCTGGCTCTCACTTTAGCCATTCCTTTATATGTAATAGCTTTTGACCTTTGCTTTGTAAACCTGGTCCAGAATACACTTCAAGATGAATAGCCTTAATTTCTATTCATAGTGCTTACATTTTTCTGTTTCAAACTATTTTGGTGAAAACAAATGCAGAGAGGTTTTTCTTTAGTATGTTTATAGCCCTTTCAAATGAAGTTATGATCCTAAATATCTCCTTTTTTGTGTAAATTATAATTCTAAATTACACTAGCAGATGTGGAAGTATCCAGTTGTGCAAAATTTACAATACAGTCAAATTTAGTTTGGAATAGGAATTTGGATGTTTCCTTGGGTGGTTTAGGTGGGAGTAAATGAAAGTTATGTAAGGACTGGACTCACAAAGACACAACTATGGGATAGTCACATGTATTTTCAAACGGGTATTCCAACCCAGCTAAGCATGTAAAACTACTGGAAAGTTCCTAACCCACCCACATGTTTTTCCGTAGAGGTGTGGAGGAAAAGAAAACATTTGTATGCACATATGGACACTTTTACCAAATTCAATCATGCAGATTTTGCATCTGGTGACAAAATGTTAAAAGTAAATAGTAAGAGGCAGGAGTACAACTGAAAAGCTATGACTGACTTACATTTCAAGGGGTACTACTTGTAATATTTGTGAATTTCAGAAAAGCCTGGAATCTTCTTCAAATGGATGAGAAACCCTACAGGAGTAGATTTCCAACTTTCCTCAAACAAGCTTTGCGAATCAGGTCCTAACCAACCCGACAAAACCTGAATGAGGGCTCTGAATGAGAGGAAAAATTGTCATAATTCTATGCTCAAACTCCATGTTCCACAGATTTCCCCTATTCCAAGGGCGAAACCGAACTCATCAAGAGGGTGTTCTACATCTGGCCATTACAAGTCCAGCGATATCAGTAACTACATGGGCAAGGCTTATGACCTTATTACCAGGGCACCCGTAAAGCATAGCAAACTGACAAGAGGCAGCTCCTCCATTAAGGCAGAGGAGCTTTGCCCCTCTCATGTTCCAGTCAGTAGCGGCAGCTGCAAACTTTTTACCAAAAACTATAATAAACCATGTTTATTATAGTTTTTTGGTAAAAAGGTGGGGCCACGGGGGTGACGAGCAGTGAGAGGGAGTGCCCAGCACTCCCCCTCAGATCGTATGTGTGTTTGGTCAACTGTTTCGGGCCGGCCAAACACACATGCGCAGTAGGCCCTCTCCACCCCAGCGACACAGTTCCTGGGCTGGAGAGAGCCTGCACAGGCTCCCAGTCTGCCTGGGAGTGCCCTAGCTGGGTGCTCCCAGCCAATCCTGATGCTCCTTTGAGCAGCGTCAGGAATGCCCGCAGGCTGGGAGCCTGGGCCTGCAGCGAGGAGACAGAGTAGCGGAGTGGCGAGAAGCATCCAGGTAAGTGTTTTTTTTAAATTATTAAATTATTTTTTATTTAATTTAAATCTCCTGCACCCCCTTCCCTCTCCTTGTGCGCGCCGCCCGGTCCCTCATGCTTGCCGCGTCTGAAACTGACGAGACTGAAAAGCTAAGATCTGATCTAGAAGTGGGTGGCAATTCCAGTTTGTCGTGGAGCTGTGAATCTCTGCTGGTGGTTTCTCATCTTATCCACTGGCCACGTCATCCCCAAGCACACTAAGCCTGTATCAGTCATACAAAAACTAAATCAGGAATTTAATGGGTTGACAGCAGTGAAAAGGACATAGATTGTACTCTGTAAGTGTGAAACTTCCACTGCATGTTTGCAAGTTGAATTCAGAGGAAAAAAGTGGAGTTGTTGCCCTCTTTCTTAGATATTTGTCTGTGCACTACTGGGTCTATAATCAAGATGCTCGACTACAATATCCAATGTCACTTGCCTGACAACTTTGACTCACACTTGTCAAAAAGACGCAACTAACAATCACTCGTTTCCGCATACTGTTTTAGAATTTTACACAAAGTAATAAAAGCAAAACCATAGATTGTTTTTTGCATTTTCTTTTGTAGACTCTGCTTCTCCTGGTCATTGTCTGAAATGACCTTGTTTGTTAACCCTGAGTATAGTTTCAGGTTCACAGAGAGAATGAACAAAGTATTAGGTTGTAGAACGTCTGTGCCCCATGGGTGTTTGTTACTCCAAGTCACTCTCACTTCATTAATCACACAAGGGCAATTTTGACACACAGACCAAAAGTAATAATTAAGGGAGTCTTTCCAGCGGGAAGTCTTAAGCACTGGCGACATGTGTGCGTATCAACAGGTGTCAACTCTGTATTTTTGAGTAAATGCGAGCTGGTACATGACGTTGACACCTGAAAGAGATTTTATCTTTTTTGTTGTAATTTTTGTGATTCCTTAAGTATACCTAATTCACCCAGCAACCACAACGTGTATGCTCACCAATGCATTCCACGGCGATTATTGTCTTAAAGCCTAGGTTGCAACTTGTGAATCCGCCTTTCTCTCCCTCCCCATAAAAGCAGTGGTGAAGAGATGTAATCCTAATTGTAATTTTCACTGGAGGTGGCTCTGCCTGAGGAATTATATTCATGCTTCACCTTGATTTGCTAGTAATCTATCATGTTATATTTCCTGGCACATTTCAAACAACCTGTTGTGAATATCATTAAGTGGTGAGAGATTGAAGACTATTCATTTGGAAGGGCGTTCCCTCCAACGTAATACAATGTTTTATGCAGAATACGATTTTAATGAGAAAGCCTGGGTGTGACCCCAGGGGATTAAGCAGCACCAAAACAGTATTAAACACAAAACCAGAGAACAGAATTCCCCAACCAGTTTAGTAAGAAGAAAGACATTTCAATAAACAAATTAAGATAAGACTGACACAACTGTAATTAAAGCACAGAAGACCTACATGTGTAAAGTTCTTAGTCCACAAAAGCCAATAAAACATAAATCTATATGTTTTTACATGCCCGATGCATTGCATTCTTCTACCTAGACCCAGCCTCGAGAGAGAGGGACCCCACTACCAAGCTGTGTGTTAATTAATGGAAAACGAAAACTGAGAAACCACATTGAAGAAAATCAAATCATGGAAAAACAAAGTTAAAGAAAGCCAATTTTAAGGAAATAGAAGAAATCGAAAATTAAAGGAAACATTTCAAAAGAAAGATAACTTAAGGAAAAATCAAATATTACATTAAACTTGGGTGGAGTTTAGGACTACTGGTTGGTTTTTGGGTTCAGGGATTGGTAAGGCTTAGGATAACGAGGGGCTTACAGGGGTCAGGAATAATAGGAGTTTCGGCATAGAAAGGGGTTTTTAGGGTTCAGAGATCGAGTGGAATGTATGGGTACTGAGGGTTTTTTAGGTTTCACGGATGAGTGGTTTTAAGGTGTTTGAGGAATTTTTAGGTTTCAGGGATGGGTGGCGTGTTAGAGTACTGAGGAGCTTTAGGGTTCATGGATGGGTGAAGTGCCTGTCGGATTTCACCAGGAATTTTTACACACTAGCAAAAAAGCACACATAGTCACTCCCTCTCTCTGTTTGGAAAGTCTTCCAAAATGTTGGTTATTTCACAAAATAATGTGCATTCTCTCACTTAGTATACCTACCAATCCGCAGTCCTCTCCCTTTTCACTGTCGCTTAAGCCCCTCTGATGTACCTTGCTTGTTGTAAAATGTATCTTAACATCATGTGAAAGCGTGATTATCAGGAAATCTGAAGCTAACGCCCTCCCCCCAGTCATGCTGACCAAGCTATGCCCCTGGGGATGGGTGGAGTTTGGGTTTGCTGACGTGTTTTAAGGGGCATGAGATGGGTAGGGATAAAGTGTAGAAATGGGTTTTAGAGTTCAGGAATTGGTGGAGTTAGGAGCAATGATGATTTTACAATTCACGAATGGTGTATATTTGGGGTAGAAACAGCTTTTAGGCTTCAGGGATGAGTGTAGTTTAGGTGTGTTGAGTGGTTCTAGGGGAAGGGATTGATGGTATTTAGGGGGGTTGTGAGGGGTCAGCGATGGATGGTATTTATGCGGAGTGGTGATGGGTCAGCAAGTTAGAAGCATCTGAAGTAATTGTATGACAAAGTAAAAGATATGAATATGAAATATTGTCCCCTGAAGTAGAGCACTGAAATAAATATTTCCGACAAAACTGTTTCTTAAAGTAAATCCTGCAACTATTTCTTTTATACCTAAAAAATAAGCATTCAAAATCCAAATATGACCAAAAAGATATTTTATGAATTGACTTCTATGAAAAGGTAAATGCCATTCATTCTGAAAATTCCCATTGAACAGTTTAGATTAAATGGTTTCTCAGTAATGGTATTCTATAGAATTGTTTTTCTATTAAATTATATCCAACCCTCTAAGCACCTCTCACAACCTACCATCTCCCACATTTGCATCGCATGTGCTCGCATCCTGGCTCTCTGAGCCTTGTTCAGAAAACACAGTGATGGCTGCTGGCTCATGCTGAACTGAGCCTCACTACCTCAGGCCCTCAAACACCAGCCTCATAGTTCGATGGAGGGATGGTATGCAAGCCCGCAGCCTCCTCTGCCATATTGTGCTTTTTTGTAAGAATGGAATGGCAAATAAAGTGCCAAAATGCCACATGTCATTGACTGACAATTCCCACACTGACTATCTTAGCGTAAGACGTTCCAAAATGTGAATATTTCCAACAAACAACGGCGAAAGTAGACTGACCTCTACACCCTCTTTGTATAGTTTTTGTGCTGATGACATGTCATCAGACTAAACATGTCTTTACAGAAGACCTACAATTCTGCATAAGACTGATGTTCTCACTATAAACAAAATATAAACATAGAGCCCCTTATTGCAACCTAGCTGGAATTTAACGTGGGCTGAAATCTTCAATTCGGGTCAGTATCCCTGCACCAAATTCCAGAAATTCTGAGATTTCCCAGAATGTGGAACAACAGCTTGGACCCCACAATAACAGGTGCTTTAATGGGCAGTTTTTACTGATTGCGGCAAAAAAACACTGTAATTATCCACCTTCTCGGAGCAGGCAGAAAATTTTCATCGGTGGGGCTGATGGTGGGGTACGGGAGAAGGAGTGCATGTCACAATTTTTTTTGTGTGGTGGGAGCATTGTCAACTCCCCTGCGATGCTGCAGGGGTAACAAGTGGCCTGTGCTGTACTGTGCGCACAGCGCCTGCAGGAGAAAAATACAGGCCCGTGTGCCTCCAGGTCCTGAGTTATTGGTTTTGTAATTAGCGATCCTGATACCTCCAGGTGTGGAGGTAATTGTCAGTTCTGGAATTTCAACAAGAGTTATTGTTCAGTATTGCCTTAACTCATAATTAGGGCTTCCGGTTTTATTGTAATATTTTTTTAAACATTTTTTTACCCGTATTTATCCATATTTATTTTTTGCTAATTTTTTCTGTATTTGTCCATTTTTATTTAGTGTTCACTGTGAAATGAAGCTGCAATAGGTGTTTTTCCACATTTATTTAACTTACAAATGTATACTCGCGTTTGAACGTCCAAAACGTTTCAGCAGTATACAGTGGAAAAAGCATTTTGTGAAAGCACTTGCATTGTAGAAGAGCATAAATATCTGTAGATCTGCACTTAATTAGGGTAAATTGGAAAATCTGTTCTCTTTTTTCATCCCCCTTACTCTCAATCTGTACACCTACAGACCTGTCTGTCATGAGTGACAGTAGAAAAAATCATCAGAAGAAGGCCTATTTTTTGTATTCTTTTGTATTTAAAAATAAATACAGACAGGGAAATATATCGTTTTCTGCCTTTATTTATCTGTAGAAAACAATGAAAACAGAATACTGGGAGCCCTACTAATATTTAGGGCAATACTGTCAATTTAGTGTAGACTCACTTTTTAAAGGCAATTGGCTGGCACATCTGGAAATTACTGCAATATCAGAGGAAGAAACAAAGGGGCAGGATGCCTGAGAAATCACTATGATTTTGGAGCTGGAGGTGACAAGTATTTCACAGATATAATACTTATATTTATCTGTAAGACATGCTTATAAGATGAGTGCAGGCCTGCAAGATGAGTGCTTGTTAAATAGCTTAGTTAATCAGCACCTGTTTTTGACCGTGAAACATTTGTGAGACCATCAATGGAAGTCCCCTTTGCACTAATCCTGATTTTTCTCCACATTGCCCCCACTCAGGCCCCCGTGTCCCGCAGCTGCTTTCCAAGCCTTGCTCTCCTCTGGCCCTCTGCGTCCCACCCCACAGGACCTACTTAATGGCGGTCATGTGCAGCGGTTGTGCCAAAGGCAAGCCTGTCTGCGCCTGGATCGCACCCGGCTCCAGCGCCAGGACCATTGGACCCACAACATAGTACCGGTATTCCTCTCATGAGACCAAGAACCTCAGGCCTAAGACACGGAACCCCAGATGCAGCATCACCTCACTGCGTTCCACCAAGGGCCCTTTCTCCTGCCACAACTGCCAATTCTTCTGCAACATTGGACCCACCCCAATCTCCACCCAGGAGATTCCGATCTACAAACCTCAACTCCAATGCGTACTTCTCAGTGTCCGATCCATTTGCAAGCATGCCACAGAAATCTGGGACACAATCACCCCCTTTGCACCCGACTTTATGTGCATCACTGAAACCCTGCTCATCCCCACCTCTGCACCAGACATTGGCACCGGCACCCCGTCCCCAGATACAAGATGATCCACCGCGACCGCCCCAACAGGCACAGCAGAGGCATCAGCATCATCCAAAAGGACTGCTCCACTGCACCGCCTCGGACGCCGACACAACACCAATCATGGAACACCTTAACTTCCAGATCAAACCGATGCTAAAACCACCATCAGAGGAACCGTCATCTACAGAACCCCTTGGCCCCCGCCACAGCTTCTGCAACATCATCCTGGACTTCATTGCCCCCGGCAATCAACTCCAACCACTAAATCTTCCTGTGGAATCTGAACTTCCAACTATAAGACCCGGACAACACCAACTTCTCCTCACTCCTCAAAAACATGAGCATCATCGACCTCTATCAGCTGGTCACCGCCCCCATTCACAGTGCTGGAGACACACTCAACCCCATTTTCTCCTCCAGTTACAAAGTCAAGTTCTCCCACACCTCTGAGGTAACATGGACCGACCACAGCATCATCCACTTCACCATCGAGGGTCTGCCTGGATCCCTGACGACACTCCCCAACCTCCCCCACCACAAATGGAGCAAAATCACTGAAACACCTTGGATCGCTGCTCTCAAAGAAGCAAAACCTGCCCCAGGAGAAAAAATTTCCAACTGGATCACCTCAGCAAGCCGAATGGTTCCCCCCAGAACGTACGAACCTCAAACAACATTGCAGGCAACTAGAAAGACACTGTTGCTCCAACAGGACCACCTCTAGCGTTGACTCCTTCAAGGCCGCCCTCAAAAGATACCACCACCGACTCAGAGAGACTGTTAGGAATTGGGTCTTTGGCTGGCAGTCAGGTTACCTCAGGTTACCCCCTGTCCATGAAGAACCCTCACACTAGTCAGGGTAAAGGAGAATCACACACAGTTAGCCCCCGTTTACATCCCTTGGTAGCTTGGCACGAGCAGGTAGGCTTAACTTCAGAGACAAGGTGTAAAGTATTTGTACCAACACACACAGTAATACAGTAAAAACACCACAAAATTACTCAACACAGGCTTAGAAAAATAACCAATATTTAACTAAACAAAACAAGACCAACACGACAAAAATCTGACATACACAAGTCAAGTTATGAATTTCTAAAGATTAAACTAAAACAATGCGCTTAGAAACGCAAAATGCTTTGATGAGGTGATAACACTGCGTTGTGACTGAGTTGTTCCCAACAATCCGACAGCAATCGTGCCAGGTACAGAGTCACGCAAACCCCCAGGTACAGTACCTTAGTAGAATATGAGAACCAGCCAGTGCGTGAAGTCGGGGCACTGCTGGATCTGAGGCTGTGTCGGTTCCGGTGCTGCCGGGCAAAGGAGCAGAGGCATCGGGTCCTTGATGCAGACAGGGACCGTGACCGTGGAGAGCAGGGGAGGTGAGGCAGCATTGGTGCAAAGCATTGAATGCACACTTTGGGAGGAGTTGATATCCGGCGGTCACAATGTGGTGCAGTGACTTCCACGGAGTTGCAGACTTCGGTGGGGCTGCAGCGATGTCAGGCCTGCGAGGGTCGTCGCACTCCAGCAAGGACCATGGATTAGATTGCAGGCGGCGTCACAAGGTTTGGCAGCAGCGTCTGTCCAAAGTCGTCCGATGTCGGTTTTCTTGGATTTTCACCATCTTCTCCTTTCAAGGGCACAGGGACTGGATAGGGAACCACTTGCAGAGCAGGAGTCTCAACAGAGAGTCCAGGTGCTGGTAGAGGAAGTCTTTGATGGCCCTGAGACTTCAGAACAGGGGGCAAGCTCAGTCCAAGTCCTTGGAGATTCTTCACAAGCAGAAATATACCACAAAGTCCAGTCTTTGCCCCCTTTCACAAGGAGAAGCAGCAACTGCAGGATAGCCCAACAAAGCACAGTCACAGGCAGAACTTCTCCTGAGCTCTTCAGCTCTTCTACTTGGCAGAGGTTCCTCTTGATTGCAGAAGTGATCTTCAGGGGTTTTGGGGGCTCTTCTTATACCCCTTGCTGCCTTTGAAATAGGCAAACTTCAAAAGAAAGTCTTTCTTGTTTGTAAGATCCTGCTTTGCCCAGGCCAGGCCTCAGACACACACCAGGGGGTCATTGTGTGAGGGCAGGCACAATCCTTTCAGGTGTGTGACCACTCCTACCCTCCCTCCTAGATGGCTCAACAGGATATGCAGGTTACACCCCAGCTTCCTTTGTGTCACTGTCTAGAGAGAGGTGCAACCAGCTCAATTGTCAAACTGACCCAGACAGGGGATCCACAAACAGGCAGAGTCACAGAATGGTTTAAGCAAGAAAATGCCTACTTTCTAAAAGTGGCATTTTCAAAGACACAGGGGGTCATTCTGACCCTGGCGGCCGGTGGCCGCCAGGGCCACCGACCACGGGAGCACCGCCAACAGGCTGGCGGTGCTCCCACGAGCATTCTGACTGCGGCGGTTCAGCCGCGGTCAGAAGCGGCAAGTCGGCGGGCTCCCGCCGACTTACCGCTGCTCGGGGGAATCCTTCATGGCGGCGGAGCGCGCTCCGCCGCCATGAGGATTCTGACAGCCCCTACCGCCATCCTGTTCATGGAGGGAAACCCGCCATGAACAGGATGGTGGTAGGGGGTGCCGCGGGGCCCCTGGGGGCCCCTGCCGTGCCCATGCCAATGGCATGGGCACGGCAGGGGCCCCCATAAGAGGGCCCCGCAAAGTATTTCAGTGTCTGCCTTGCAGACACTGAAATACGCGACGGGTGCAACTGCACCCGTCGCACCCCTGCAACTACGCCGGCTCAATTCTGAGCCGGCGTCCTCGTTGCAGGGGCATTTCCTCTGGGCCGGCGGGCGCTCTTTTGGAGAGCGCCCGCCGGCCCAGAGGAAATGTCTGAATGGCCGCCGCGGTCTTTTGACCGCGGTGCGGTCATTTGGCGGCGGTACTATGGCGGACGGCCTCCGCCGTCCGCCATAGTCAGAATCACCCCCACAATCTAAAAACAAACTTTCCAAAAAGATGTATTTTTGAATGGTGAGTTCAGAGACCCTACACTACACATTTCTATCTGTTCCCAGAGGGAATCTACACGTTAATAATACTTAAAGGCAGCCCCCAAGTTAACCTATGAGAGAGATAGGCCTTGCACAGGGAAAGACAAATTTGACAGTATTTCACTATCAGGACATATAAAACACATTAAAATATGTCCTACCTTAAACATACACTGCACCCTGTTCCTGGGGCTACCTAGGGCCTATCTTAGGGGTGACTTTCATGTATAAAAAGGGAAGGTTTAGGCCTGGCAAGTGGGTACACTTCCCAAGTCGAATTGGCAGCTTAAAATTGCACACACAGACACTGCAGTGGCAGGACTGAGCCATGTTTACAGGGCTACTAATGTGTATGGCACAACCTGTGCTGCAGGCCCACTAGAAGCATTTGGTTACAGGCCCTGGGCACCTCTAGTGCACTGTACTAGGGGCTTACTCGTAAATCAAATATGCCAATCCTGGAAAGCCAATTACATATACATTTTACATAGGAGCACTTGCACTTTAGCACTGGATAACGGTGGTTAAGTGCCTAGAGTATGAAAAACAGCAAAAATAGAGTCCAGCATATATCAACAACCTGGGAAACAGAGGCAAAAGGTTAGGGGAGACCACACCAAGGATGCCAAGTCTAATACAGACCAAGAAAGAAGCATTCACCGCCCTCATCGAAACAAGCACCAACCGAACCAGAGAAATCTTCAGCATTGTCAGAGAATTCCCCTGCCCCTCCGCCATAGAGAACATAATCCACTCTTCAAGCCCTCTGTGACACGCTATTGTACTACTTTCACCACAAAATCACTGACATCTACAGCAACTACCACCCCCAACCCACCGACCTCGACCACCCTGCACCCAGCCCACCATGACACCCCTCACAGGATCACTGAATGGAAGCACCTATCTACGGAGGACACCATCTCCTTCATGGCTTCCATCTACTCTGGGTCTCCTGCGTGCCCCTGCCACACCGCTTCTACAACCTAGGAAGGGAAACTATCGGAGCCTCCCACACTGAAATCCTCAACACATCCATTTCCACTGCCACCGGCCTGGACACCTGGAAGAACGCAGAGGTCAATCCCCTCCTGAAGAAACCCTCAGCAGACCCCGGCAAGCTCAAAAACTACTGCCCCATCCTGCTCCTCCCTTTCTCTGCTAAAGTCTTGGAAAAGGCCATCAACTGCCAGCCCAGGGACTACCTCAAACACCACAACATGCTCGACCCATCCCAATGTGGCTTCCAGCCCAATCACAGCACCAAAACCACCTTGATTGCTGCTATCGATGACATAAGGCACCTCCTCGACCTACAGGCAACATCGGCTCTCATTTTCCTCGACTTATCGTCAGCCTTCAACACCATCTCACACCACACTCTAATCACCAGATGCCACAGCATTGGCATCCAAAACAACACACTCAACTGGATCGCTTCTTTCCTCTCTGGCCGAACACAGCGGATCCTCCTCCCCCACTATGTCTCTGCACCCAAAGGCATTAGCTGTGGCATCCCCCAGGGCTCCCCCCACAATTCCACCCTCTCCAATATCTACTTGACTCCACTGGCAGACATCGCACGCACCCATGGACTGAACATTTTCCTCTTTAATGATGACATCCAGCTCACCCTAGCCCTCAGAGAAGACACCGTCACCACATGAACTAACTTCTAAAACACTATGACTGACATTGCTGCCTGGATGAGGACTTACTGCCTCAAGCTAAACTCAGACAAAACAGAGATCCTCATCTTCAGGAAGAAGCCCTCCCCCTGGTACGACATATGGTGGCCTGCTGCCCTCAGTCGCCCACCCACACCCACTGACCATGCACGCAACCTCGGGATCATCCTAGACATCCAATTGACCATGAAGAACCAGATCAACACCATCTCTTCTGCCTGCTTCCACATCCTCTGCATGATCTTCCAATGGATCTCCATCTCTACCAGAAAACAGTCACCCAGATCCTCATCTCCAGCCAACTGGACTATGGCAACAAGATGTATGCCGAAACCACAAAACAGCTTATGAACTGCCTTCAGACCATCCAGAATGCAACTGCAAGACTCGTCATCAACCGCCCCAGGAAAACCAGTATCACCCTCCACCTCAGGGCTCCCCACTTGTTTGCCGGCCAGCAAAGATGCTGTGTCAAGCTCCTCATGCAGGCTTACAAGGCCCTCCACAATGCTAGACACGCCCACATCAACTACTGCCTCACTCTCCACCAACCAACCAGGGACCTCTGCTCAGTCTCCTTCGCCCTGGCCCACATCCCTAGCATCCACCACAAACGCTACAAAGGTTGCTCCTTCTCTCACCTCCCCACCAGATCCTGGAATGACCTCCACCTGAGCATCTCTCCTTCCCTGAAGGACTTCGGAAAGCAGCTCAAGACCCGGCTCTTCAACCATCTGCACCAGTCAGATGAGGTCTGCCTCACCCCCCCAGCCCTAGAGACCTAACAGGGGTGACTAGCTCGCACTATATAAGACTCAGGAGAGTCTGGTGGTTGCTGCAGGTCTGCATTACCTGCCAACTTAAGGAACAGCTGGTTGTAACCCAGAAGAAGTGAGGCTGTGTAAACCATCATTGAGCTACAGTGATTGCGGATTGCTCAACAGCATAAGGAAGGGTAGACTCATTTATAAAGCAGTGCCAGAGAGACCCACTGTCGATAAACAGAGAGATTGCCTTATGCACCCAGTCAGCACATATATTCTGAGGCAAGAAGTCCAGCTTTCTGCCTGTGCCACAGTGACGTAGCACAATGCTCTGTACATACAGACTGGCTGCAGAGGAAAGGCATGTTCACCCTCTTTGAAGGTAGAAGTTGAAGGGTGTTTACCTTGCGCAAAGGCTCATGTGAGTCTGTATTGGAAGACTCAAATCTATGCATTTCAGACATATAGATGCACTTACTTAGTGCACGGTTGAGTATTTCTTTCCACTGCGGCCGATGTTGTTCTTTACCCTGCTACTGATCACTAAATTACTGTATGTCAAAAACGTTACTGTCTGAATATTCTACTACTACCACGGAAAGTCTGATATTCTGATCATTACACTCCTCGACTTTTGGCAACCCCATAATCATTACATTCACAAAGGCAGTCATCATTATAATATTTGAGCTGATGAATGTTATAAACAAGGCTGTCAGAGCCACAATGGTGTGGCATTACTGTAGTGACTGGCATTATAAGAAGACAGTGCTAGCAGGTCAGAATTAACCTCTGTTGGAGGGAATTATTGCTCTCACTAGTATTGTTGAGTCCAGCACTCTATATGAGTAAGAAATTGTTCTTTTGGTTGCCTGGGGTATGAGTCCTTTTCAAGCAACAGCCACAGTGCTTTGCAGGGTGAACTACAAAAAGTCACTGAATTAACCTGTGCTTAAACTTAGTAGGCAGCCTTAACTTAGAGGCAGTGTGTAAAATATTTATGCAGCACTCAAACAGTAATAAAGTAAGAACTCAACAGACGAAACATCTCAAACCTATTTGGAAAAATAGCAGGTCTGGATGGAAATATAATGCTGCTTGCAGAGTTGGCAGAATTCACGAACTCGTCACTACACGTGTAATGTAGAGTTCCTGATAAATTCTGCCATCCGGCACATGGTGGAAATATTTGTTTGTTGGCGCATGCAAGACTTGTTTTGGCATTCATGAGACTTGTTTTGGCATAAGCTGGTGAGAAGGAGGGATCTGCTGGCTGCTAGTGAGTGCATGCGAGATTTGCTGGCTGCTGGCGGGGCCTCCGGTTGCTATTGAGCTTTCTGGCTTTATTTTCATGATACTGGCAATTTTCTACTTGAGTAGCAGTCAAATCTACTTGAGAAGATATTTTAGAGTGAACATTCTACTCTAACAGACCATTCAAATTGTTTTTAATGGGAAAATCATTATTTTATTTTAGTTTTTTCCAACAGGAAGGAAGTGCCCCAGAGACTCCAACATCCTCTTCCTCTCCAGCATCCTCCTCTCAGTGCTTTGTCCATATCCTGGTCACTTTTTATTTGTATTTGATGTTTGAGGGATCACGGTCCCTGTCTGCAATTACTGCTGCATATATACCATTGGACTTTAAGGAGTTTGTTTTTGTGATATCACACATGAGGTGAAAAACATTTGCATAAGAATGTTTGATAGAGATAATACACCAATATTTATGTGTACCTTTCTTCAAATTTTAAATTTGTTTGTGGTTGTTGTGGGTAGTCTGGAGTTTCAGTAGGGGCATAGTTATTATTTTGCATTTAATTTTTTATCTTTTGTAAGGAAAAAAGGTTGCACAGGTACGTACATGTTCTCTATGTTAAATGTGTACTACTTATTTATTTTATTATGTGGATTGTGGACTAGTCTGCTCAGGGGCCATCCAGTCAATATTAGTCATAAGTACATGAAACAACTGTTTCAGTGGTTTATGTTGTGTCATAACATCATTTAGGCCAGGGATGGCATTGGATTGAATTAAAAAAAAAGTTTTTTTGTATTTCGTGTTTTTTTCTGCAAAAAGAGTTTTTGGGTGGGGGTAATTGTCAAAATCAGGACGGTGCGTGCGCTACGGGTGACAAAAATGCAAAAACCTAGCCTTTATGCAAGAGCATAATTCATGCATTGTGTTTATATGCAGTTTGTTAAGCTTTTGCATTGCAGACTTTAACCTTGAAAAACACTATTAACGATGTTTGCAATAACTGTTCAATTGCAAGGTATTGCTGCAGACTTATTGAGTGTGTTAGGGTGTGGTCCCTTTCTAGGTAGGACCTTCTAGACGTTTTCTCTGCAGCATGACTGGGTGTGGTCTGTGGGCTGGGCCAGACTCTATATGAGGGAGCCAGCCCAGCTCCACATGCTCACTATTCAGAGGTCCCGGTACAGAGAAGCAGCAATTTCCTGAGCTCCTGTTACGGAGGCCTACCTTGAAGTTCCATGCCTTCCCAGCATTATCTTTGTGATCCTAGAGCAGGGTGGTAAGACGGTGGTCAGGCTGGGCCCCCAACCCCGCTCTAAAAAGACTCTTGAATTTTCGGCAAAGGTTTGCGCAATTGTTTCATGGCATTTGCATACTCTTGTTAGAATCGGCTGTGTGCGCGATTCATTTCCTGCATGACAATCTTGGTGTTCGGATCGGCAAAGGTTTGCGCGATCGTTTCATGGCATTTGCATGCTCTTGTTAGAATCGGCTGTGTGCGCGATTCATTTCCTGCATGACAATTTTGGTGTTCGGATCGGCAAAGGTTTGCGCGATCATTTCATGGCATTTACATATTCCTGTTGGAATCGGCTGTGTGAGCGATTCATTTCCTGCATGACAATCTTGGTGTTCGGATCGGCAAAGGTTTGCGCGATTGTTTCATGGCATTTGCATACTCTTGTTAGAATCGGCTGTGTGCGCGATTCATTTCCTTCATGACAAACTTGGTGTTCAGATCGGCAAAGGCTGGCGCGATCATTTCATGCCATTTACACATTCCTGTTGGAATTGACAGTGTGCGCGATTCATTTCCCACATGTTAGACTTGGTGTTCAGATCATCAAAGGCTTGTGCGATCAATTCAAGACATTTACATATTCCTGTTGGAATCGTCAGAGTGCACAATTCATTTCCCTCACGTAAAACTTGATGCCCAGATCGGTAACAGTGTGTGCAATCATTTCATTGTCATACAAAAAACTTTGAAGTGTAATTTTATTTAAAGTGCACATATTTATTCTGTGAAGATGACAAATCCTAAATGTGACGTCCTTTGTGCATATTAAGTTCCTAGTACAATTCCAATTGTTTTCTAGGGATGTTTTTCAGACATCCTTTAGTCCTCGTGTTAAAAAGGCAGTGTTTGTTCTGAAGCAGTATTCTAGAAGGTTCTTGTATTTCTAGACATTATGGGCGTCATTACAACATTGGCGGTAAAAGGTGCTTACCGCCGTGCAGAAGACCGCCAAAACACCGCCGCGGCCGCCACAGCTATTATGACCCACATCTCGGAATCCGCCGAAATTCAGACACCCACACAAGTCCGCCACACCACATGTGACATGTTATGTAAAGCTTTTATGAACCATTCCATTAATCATCCTTGATTTATTACAGGTATCCAGAGTTTTTGAGGTCTAGTTAAAGTCACTCCTTAGAGTATCCATGGTAACAGTAAGACAATACTAAGAACCATAATCTAGTGGAAGTCAATGTGATTGTATTCTGATGTTGTGTTGTTTAACCTTTTGCTTCCTACAGGTCTCCTTCCCAGCTGTTCCCTACCTAATCCCCTTTTCCCCACTTGGACTCTCTTAGACTCTGTGACATTCTAATCAGAGTATTGGAGCTGTCTTGTGGTGGGCATGTTGGGAACGTGCATAGACCCCGAGGATCTGGTGACTCTGACAGTAATACTCGATATCTTGCAGGATGTTTATTGTTGTAAATTTTTTATAGCTCACTTAATTTTCCTTTTTGGCATTGCTAAATTAATGGTACTGTTGTCTTCATTGTTACTGTGCCTCCTGTGTCTAGACATTGTGTTTCCGACTGTGTGTGTGTATTTGGCATAGGCCACCATTTGTCTTTGTTTGTTTTCAAATGCCATGTGGCTCAGTGCCATTTTCTGTATCCAGTGCCTGCATGTGTTCTTTGTTATCCATGCCTCTTTGCTTATTATTTGATCGTGTGGTCAGTGGCCATTTTGTGTAGCTATCCATTGTGCTTTTGCCATTGGCCTGCATGTGTTCTTTGTTCTCCAGTGTATCCTTGTTGGCTGTTGTTGTTGTTTGACCATGTGGCCAGCCGTTTTGTGCAGCCAACCAGTGTGATTTTGACATAGGCCTTCATGTGTTCTTGTTTGTTGTCAATGCCTCCCTGCTTGTTGTTTCATTCATGTGGCCGGTGGCCATTTTGTGTAGCCAGCCAGTGTGCTTTTCCCATAGACCTACATGTTTTCTTCTTTGTTGTCCATGCCTCCTCGCTTGTTTGACCATGTGGCCAGAGTCCATTTTGTGTGGTCTAGCCAGCCAATGTGTTTTTTCATAAGCCTGAATGTGTTCTTTGTTCTCCAAGGCCTCCTTGGTGGCTGATGTTTTTAGACCACGTGGCGGCAGCTATTTTGTGCAGTCAGCCAGCGTGCTGTTGCCATAGACCTGAATGTGTTGTTTGTTCTCCAAAGCCTCATTGCGTGTTGTAGTTTGACCTTGTGGCAGGTGGCAATTTTGTGTAGGACAGTCTGTGTTCTTTTGCCAAAGGTCTGCATGTGTTCTTTGTTCTCCATTACTCCTTGCTTGTGGTTGCTGTTGTTTGACCATGTTGCCGGCAGCCATTTTGTGCAGCCAGCCAGTGTGCATTTTTCATAGTCTTGCATGTGTTCTTGTTTGTTGTCAATACCTCCTTGCTCGTTGTTTGACCATATAGCCAGTAGCCATTTTGTGTTGCCAGCCTGTGTGCTTTTGCCATAGGCCTGCATGTGTTCTTTGTTGTCCATGCCTACTTGCCTGTTGTTTGTTGATTATGTGGCTGGTGACCATTTTGTGTTGGCAATCAGTGTGCTTTTGCCATAGGCATGCATATGTTCTTTGTTCTCCCATACCTCCTTGTTTGCTGTTTTTGCTTGACCATCTGGTCTGATATTTTGGGCAACTAGCCAGTGTGCTGTTGCCATAGGCCTGAATGTGTTATTTGTTCTCCAAACCCTACTTGCTTGCTGTTGTTGTATGACCATGTGATTGGTGGCCATTTTGTGTAGGCAGTCAGTGTGCTTCTGCTTTTGCCATGGGCCTGCATGTGTTCTTGTTTCAAAATGCCTCCTTGTTTGCTGTCGATGATGTTGTTTGACCTTTTGGCCAGTGGCTATTTTGTGCAGCCAGCCAATGTGCTTTTGCCATAGGCTTGGTCAAGGTGGATGAGGGTCCAGTTTTGACTTCCTGTTTAGAATGTCTAGTCACTGTTAAGATTGAGTGAACGTGGGAGCTCAAATAGGGGGAAATGGACCCTAGTCCCCCATTTGTGAGATAAACTTATTGGTAAATGGTGAGTTCCCACTTATTTATGTTGATTTATGGGCATCTAATTGCCTTCAAAAATACCAATTGTGCAATATTTCATAAGCATATGATGTTCATTAGTTGATTAAAAGAATTATCTGAGACATTTAGTCGAACTTGTGGTTTGTAGAGCAGTTTTAATTTTCTTCATATAGTGCAACATGTAGGTGACATATAGAACATAAAGAGTACTCAGCTTCGTTACCCGTGGTCACCATGGTAGGCACAGAAAGTACCATCGAAACACGTGTTGTTTGACCATTTGGCCAGTGGCTATTTTGTGCAGCCAGACGTTGTTCTTTTGCCATAGGCCTGCATGTGTTCTTCTTTGTTGTCCATGCCTCCTTGCTTGTTGTTTGTCCATGTGGCCGGTGGCCAAATGGTGTAGGCAGTCAGTGTGCTTTTGCAAGAGGCCTGCATGTGTTCTTTGTTGTGGTCATACCTCCATGCTTGTTGTTGTTGGTTGACCCTGTGGCCGGCGACCATTTTGTGTAGCCTGCCAATGTGTAAAACCTTTTTTTCCAGTTTGTGCTCATTTTTTTAAAAATGTTTTCTGATATCAGTTTGATATGGTTGAGGATCATAGTAGTATATGTTTGAATAGTGTTTAATATTCTGTGCATGTTTTACCATTTTCACCTGCACCTCCTTTCTTCCCGAATCCCAATGTGTTCCTCATAGTCCCCTAGTACTCCAGCAATTAATTTAGTAATTAATTAATTTAGTAATTAATTAATTTATTTTTAATTATTTTTTTACCTTTTTAATTTTCTTTTGTTTAAAACAAAAATGTAAATTTTTTTGTATTTTTTTTGTTTACATTTTCCCTCCATCTACCACCTACCTGCTATAGGCACGCGTTGTGTGCCAGCATTACGTTTTTAAGGATTGCCATTACTCATTTTCCCCTAGGCCCCCTGCTTGCCATAGGCACACAGTCATACATACACACCAGTATTAATTTTTTAAGGATTATTCAATTTTGCCCTGTGCCCCTGCCTGCCATAGGCAGGTTTATTCCATTTCCCCCAGACCCCTGCCCTCTTTAAGGTGCACACCTATAATTCACTTTTAAGGGTTACTCTATTTTCCTCTGGACCCTCTGACTGTCATAGGTAGGATTATTCAATTTTCCCATAGACCCCCTGCATGCCATAGGCACACACCAGCATTGATTCTTTAAGGATTATTAAATGTTCCCTGGACAACCCTGTCTGCCATAGTCACATACCAGCATTTTTTTTTTTTAAGGATTATTCCATTTTCCTCTGGACCATCTGCCTGCCATAGGCAGGATTATTCCATTTTGCCCAGCATTACATTTTTTCTATTCGCCCCTGGACTCTATGCCTGCCATAGGCAGGGTTATTCCATTTCTCCTGGGCCTCCTGTCTGCCATAGGCACACACCAGTATTAATTTCTTAAGGATTATTCTATTTTCCGCTGGCCCCCCTGCCTGACACAGGTGTCTCGCCTTAGATGCACCTAAAGCAAACAGTGACATCTGTATGTTGTTATCCTGATTAAAAATGGAACAATATGTTATAGTGATGTGGTTTGACTTTGGAATGGATACACTAACCACACTAAATTATATTGTCTGTACTATAAACAATTAAAATGCCTCGTTTCACTAAATGCTTTTCTTGCTTGTTTACTTTTAGGTGCACAAGAGATATCACCCACAGAGTACTGCCAGACAGAAGGCTGGCATAAAGTGACATGACCACAACACGTGAGTCCTCCAGTCTCTTCGGCTTGTGCACCTAAGTGCCACTACCAACTGACAGAGCTTAAAGATGGTTCCAAAGACAGGTTTTGCCAAGAACGTGGCTAGTGAGAAAAGAAAGCAGATTTCCACCATTGGTGTGCTGTCCCAATCCTTTTTCAGGAAATGTGTGCCCCCCACACAGTCCTCCAGTCAACAAGCTGGGAGCAGCACTCCCACATCAATGGCACCACCCCAACCAAGGCCCAAAGCCATGTCTCTTGGAGAGGAAGTTACTGCAATCATGGTGATGAGCAGTGAGTCTCAATTGGAGTTGTTCAGCCACAAACTAGTACCCAATTGTCGCAGGAAACTGAGCAAAGTGGACAACATGAGCCACATCCACCAATAGTAGATCTTCCTGAAATAGGAGCAGAACACAAGGTTGAACTTCTTGCTGAGCAAGATGCACCTTTTCTTGAACCACTGACTTCCCGATCTCCAGCAAAAAAAGGAAGGGTACTCCACCATCTTCTCCTAGTCCCCTTCTGATGATCTGGACATGGATTGGACCCTGGCTTAGTCCGAGAGACAAAAGGGAAGAAACAAAATGAGAGACAAAAAGGAAAGTTCCTGAAAGCCTTACAATTGTGGAAGGGGATGAGGAAGACGAGCCAGTCATTGTCATGGAAACTCCTATTCAACCTGCTCTGAAGGATGTGGCACTGGTACCACCACTACCTTCAGTTTCCATATTTGTAATGGCAGAGTTCACAGAGTTCTGCTATGCAGAATTCCACATAGTGACCAAAAAACTCTGCCGCGCTATGCAGAGCTCTGCAAGTAGTGGAGTGCGTTAGGTTGAGCTGTTCGTGCTGATTTTTAGCTCCAGGTGTTTGTCCCACACAGAACAATGGCATCATGTACAGCGCAAGATGACGCTGCTTCTTTTCTGCTACTTGAGTACATTTTCTACTGAAGCAGCAGCTGCCTCAGCGCAAATGGATGATTTCTCAAAATGAGTGTTAGCGACCATCCATGTCCGCCCACGTTGAGAAATCTTGCTGGGAGGTGGTCTGGAGTAAGATTTTCCTTGCTTGTGTTTGCCAACTTAACGTTGGCGAGCATGAATGAGGTTCAGAACTCTGCACTCTAAGCGGAGTGTGGAGTGGGAAAAACTCTACAAACTCCACAAGTTTCTCACCCCTCCTGCTTAGGCACTACCTTAGACAACATACTCACTGCAGAGAGGCACTCATCAACACACCCACCAACCCCTAGTTCTTCAGACATTTGCAGTGGCACCAGTAGCCTACTAAAAAAGTTTTCCTCCCCAGTTTGGGACTTCTTCATGATTAGGAAGCAGTCGGATAACATTGCAACATACTCCATTTGCCACACAAGTGTTCATTGAGGTGAGCCTTGTTCAAACTACGGTACAGGAGGACAAACAAGTCATATGGAAAAACATCACACAATCCAGTGGGAGGAACACCCTAAAAATTGCTGCAGGTGG
This sequence comes from Pleurodeles waltl, assembly GCF_031143425.1. Lineage (NCBI taxonomy): Eukaryota > Metazoa > Chordata > Amphibia > Caudata > Salamandridae > Pleurodeles > Pleurodeles waltl. Next base: position 1,426,619,080 of record NC_090447.1, read on the forward strand.
TAGTGGTGATGAGACAGGTCTGAACTCACTGGGACTGGGAAGTGAAGGTGATGAGGAAGACGAGGATGACAGTTTACATGAAGCAGCCCTGTCCCCAGCAGTGCACCAGTATCACCCACCTCAGTAACCTTGAAATGGCACAAGAGTCTGAAGGCGATACCAAAGCATACAGTGACTGCCCTAAGAGGCACATTGAGCCTACCACCTCCTAGTTCTCTACAGAAGTAATCTGTGTTAGTAGCATCAGTAAAGTAAAAATCCAGGCTACTATTATGGGCATGCAACCACCCAATGGCATGTTGGTACAACGGTAAGCTGGCTAAAATGTTAGCGCTGGACCTCCCCCTTTATCATTTGTGGAAGGAGTGGGATTTTTAGAATTTGTGGTGCTCATCTGGCCGAAATGGAAGGTTCCCAGGAAGACCTATTTTTCCAGAGTAGCTGTTCCAACACTCCACCACGATGTGCTGCAATTGGATGAAAAAGTTTTTCAGCACAGTGTTACACTATCCACCTGATGACAGACATGTGGACCAGTTGTCAAGCAACTGATTACATGTGTATCATTGCACACTACATCTCTTTTGTGGAGTTTAGGCAATAGCTATCTACAGCTCTCAATGCTGAAGAAACTTTTAAGTGCGTTCGGCGGCATGCAACAGTAGCCATGTTCGCCATGTAGAAATTCCACACAGCTGCTAACATCTCGGAAGACTTTAATAGCAAGGTGTTTGAATGGCTATGACCCAGAGGTCTCAGAATTGGATTTGTTGCTATGAAGAATGGCAGTGCTATAGTTAAGGCCATAGTAGATGGTGGTTATTTCAGGGTCCTGTGTTTGGCGCATTGCATCAACCTGATTGTGCAGGATTTTGTCAGAAAAGGAGACATATAGCCTGATTTAGAACTCGGCAGATGGGTTACTCCGTCACAATGGTGGTGGATATACAGTCCACCAAAATCTAAAGCCCATAGGACAAAATGGGTTTTCCGTTGTGACGGAGTATCCCGTCTGCCGAGCTCTAAATCGGGCCTATAGTCTGCAACATAGTGACCACCTGCAAAAGAGTCTGTAATCAGTTCAACCATTCTTTTAAAGCCCGGAAGCAGTTGAGGATCATACACCGTGCTGATAGAGCACCAGTTAAAGCCCTCATGCAGGAGGTACCAACATTTGGAACTTGATCTATTACATGTTGCAATGTCTGTTTGGGAATACAAACTAATTAATGACTATGTCATTCAAAAAGTGGGGGATGCAATTGGCAAAAGCATGATCATGGAGGTGAACCAATTGGGCCTCGTCAAATGCCTAACACAGATGTTACTTCCTTTTCAAGTTTTCACATGGGAAGTCAGCAAGGAGGACAGTATGATGAGCCTAGCTATCCCATTGTGGCATCTCCTACAGGACCAGTTAAAAATTGTCTCAGAGGTTTATAGGTGTGAATGGAAAAGCGCATAAGTTGGTTGAGAGCTTAATACTTTGCTTGACTGTTAATCCAAGGCTACAAAAGGGCACTATGTCATCCAAAGAGTACATCTGTGCCACAATACTTGATCTATGGTACAAAAAAGTACTGGCCACTTTCATTCCTGTTTCAGAAGGGGATGTTTCACTATACAAGACGTGGATTGTTGAGGAAGCAAGAGACCTGCAACAAGAATGGTTGGAAGTTAGAGCCCTGGCGAGAACTTTTGGCATGCAGCCTTCAACATCTAGAGAGGACAGTGCTTTTGTCTCACAGCAGCCAACACCAGCAACAGGAACACCAGCAACAACAGCAACAGAAGAATCAGACCCAACTTCTGTAAGTGGCAGAGCTTAAGTCAAGTGCAAAAGACAAAAGAGGTTGAGCTAGTGACAGCACCAATGACCATTCAGAGAATGTTCTAGGACTATATGGATGACCCAAAAGAGGTCTATGTGGCTCAATACCCATTGGTCTATTGGTATGGGAAGATGCGCCAGTGGCTAGAGTTGGCAATAAAGTATCTGGCTTGTTCTGTAGCCCGTGTGTCTGCTGATTATGTGTTCAGTACAGCTGAGGCAGTTGTCACAGTCAGAAGGACCAGTCTCTTGTGTAGATATTTACCAATATCAAAATCACCAAACATTTCATATCACACAATTAGACTGCTCCTGAAATACCACAGGAGGAGAAGGAGGATGAGGGTGATTGATCAGGCTCAAGTGTGCTAGCTGACCAACTTCTCGGCGAACCCCCTGATTTTGAGCACCAACTCTACTACCCTGACTGAGTAGCCCACCATACCATTTTCTGATTATTGTTGAACTGCTTTGCCAAAAAAATGGATATAGCAGAACGAACATTATGGGGGTTATTCTAACTTTGGAGGAGGTGTTAATCCGTCCCAAAAGTGACGGAAAAGTGACGGATTTACCACCAGCCGTATTACGAGTCCATTATATCCTATGGAACTCGTAATACGGCTGGTGGTATATCCGTCACTTTACCGTCACTTTTGGGACGGATTAACACTCCTCCAAAGTTAGAATAACCCCCTATATATTTTGTTTGTTTCTGACTTATGCAGCCCGACCATTTTAGGCACATGTGTGGCAGGATTGGAGTTGGACCAGTGTGTAGTGAAGAAGCATCCCTATCCACCTCAAGGTTATTGAAGACTGCGCCTGCCTCTGTCCCATGCCGATCCTTTTTTTACAATCCTTATCAGGGCTGCCCCAGAAAAGAACATTTGATTTACAAAACTACCAAATTGCCAATGACTTGCTCCTTCAAAGAGGAGTTACAATTGTGTACCACCATGCTTGGATTGAAACAGGTAACTGTTGCACCAATGAGTGCTATATTATTGAGTGATTGTGAGCGATATTTAATGATTCATGTGGTATCAGACAGTGAGGGAGGATGTTCAACTAATTTGTAAACTTGATTTCAATGGTTTGCAATATATTGTGGCTGATGGGTGATTTTGCCTGAAGGTGATTGGGACTTTCACACTTAGCTAGATTTACTTGCATGGTCCACTCTTTGCCATACTTTTTTTCTGATTCTTCAGAGACCAGACCAGTCAGTTTAGTTAACTAATATAAATCTGCACAAAGTGTTAGGTCCATCTCTCTCAATCTCATTTGGGTCCGGATGGAGTCGTTACTTGAAGTCAGGAGTTAGGGCAGTACTACCTCAACAGCCAGAAGAAGGAATCTATCTACTTCAAAGGGAAACTTAACCAACATGATGATGACTCTAAGAGGCATATTCATCCAAGTGATTTGGAGATCGGTGTATTGATTTAGAAAATGCTGAGTGTTGTGCTACCTCAAATAAATGTCAATCTCCTCTATTGTGGTTGTGGTTGGGGGCTGTAACTGGAGACGGATGTGATAATGTCACATCATCCTCATCACATGATGGACACACTCGGCTAAATGTTATGAAAGAAGTGAGATTGATCAGACAGGGGCATGCAGCTACTTGTTTGTGATTGAATGTAAAATAGCTCTCACTTCTCAATTAATCACACATGAGTCATCATGATTGATTGCAGCAGCCTATACCCTTGCTCTTCCTCTTGGTTGACTCCTCATGAAGCTTGCCTTCTGTCCTTCTCCTTGATTCTACAATATTGTTACTGTGTTACAATCCACAGGCCTTCTCTTCTCCTGCACGAAAGGCGAAAGCTCCAGAACACGGACTGGTTCAGCAGGGCACCCAAAACGGACATTCTGGACATTGTGGACATTCTGGACATTCTGCACATTCTGAGAAGAATGCAGATGCACTGCCTAACTTGGCATTTACATACAGTATCATTTTACTTTTAACAAGCATAATTCTAGAATTGTGTGCGTTCAATCACTCTTCCACTTTTTTTAACCTAGATGACAAGACGTTTACATATATGATACATTGGGTCTCTGGGGCTGAATGACTGTTTGCAAGGCATTTAATTTAACTGTTGTTCCTTAATTTCCTTCCACAACAGATTTGATGATGATGATGATGCGCAGCTCATCGCCCTAATGAATAGTGTTGATGTTGTGCACTGTTTGTCTTTGTCACACATTTCCGAACTCTCCTTTCTGATCCATTCATTAAACCCCTGGCCCTCTTCCCCCAGGTTGTGTAATGTATTGAGGTGTGACTTAATATACACCATAAATGGATCACACACTTGGTGGGGCAGATGTAGTAAGAGCGACAACAACTCACTGCAGGATCTTCTAGTAACTGAGCAGTAGCCCACACCACCCCACTCACCCACCCACACATAAAAGAGATCCATAATTTAAATATATAACATAATTCGTCAACATCATCATGCAGGCCTTGTGTTGCGTAAAAGCTTAACCTTGTCCACTAATAAGTCCACTTCTCCTGACTCGAGAATTTCGTAAGTTTAATTAAATACTACCTCCCCATTGCTTAGAAGAAGTTACTACTGCTAGTTTTTGTTATCAAATCAGGTCTTTGTTTCAAGGTGGTAGTCTGGTCTCAGTCTTTGTAAAGTTATGATATACATACATAACCCACAAACACTGTGTTTTACTTCAGTCTAATTGCCTGTGATGGATAATCATTCTGATTAATCCTACAATTGAAGTTCATCTAGGTGGGAGTGGGACCTTGCTTGTGATAGCTTCCCTGTTAGTGTGCTAGCCTGCTACTGTAACCACCACTATTTTAAAAAAACACCTTGGGAAACTCTGCAGTCAGGTTTTCAAGGATTGGGAGAGGTAGCAGCTATCACTTCATCTATTCAGGTAGGAGAAGTATGGAGTGAAGTGAACTAGTTTAGTTAGTAACTAACTTCTGGTGAAGATTAAGTTGTTGTTTATCTAGGTTGTTGTAGGCAATATAGACATAGGCAATGTCATACACCCCTAGTGATATATATATATATATATATATATCAATATAGTTACAGAGGGTAGTAGGACAAGGGTATGACTAATTGGTATATACTTTGATAAGCAGATTAAAAAACATGCTGCACTAAAACGCAGCAGTGCAAAGTAAATTATTTCAGACATCAAGTAAAATAATAATTTCCCTTTATTTATTTAACAATATAAAAACCAACCTTCTCCACCCACAACAGGCCCACCCCTCTCCTCAAGCAATCCCATCCCCAACCAATGTCTGTAATGTCCACCAAAATGTCCAATGTCCCATTCCCTTCCCGATTTCCACCCTCTTCACCCACAACAAAACCCCCTTCCACTGAAGCAAAACATTTTTAAAAAGGGAATATACTCCTGGCGAATGCTTGCCACTCCTGGCAGATTTTGAAGAATGCAGTGTTAGAAACTGTCTGAGGAGGAGGGGGGCAGCAGTGGAGGATCGGGAAGATACCAGCTGCCGGCAGCACTTGTGACATTGTGGCCGGGATGGAGGTACTGGTGGCTGACTGGAAGAACCGGGGCATGGGGCAAGGGCAAATGCCTCTGCCTACTCCTCCTCCAGAGCCACTTACTGACGATATTCAGTCTGGATACAGCAGCAGGAGTAGATATTTCAAGAAATAAAAAACAAAAAAAGACAAATTGCAAACACTGCTCTGTGCAAACACTTGTTTATATAGTGATGCAATAGCAGTGCATTGCTGGCCGCCTAGGGCCATTGGAATTTTTGATGTGATTAATCACAAGGTCAAGTTTTCCTTACACATGCCTCACATACAAGTACTGACTGGCTACAAGGAATTGAGCTGGAACACCACCATATTTAAACTAAGTGATTTTTTCCTTTTATAGGATTTTCCGGTAAAAAATGAAACAGATACTGGAATTGGGTACTACGGAGGTGACGGTTGGACTGCTGCACTCCAGGAGGTTCGACTGTCACATTACAACCCTTACGGGCAGACCCGCCAGGGAACCACTGTCCCGAACAGGAACATGGTTCCCAATGGTCTAAGGGTCGAACTCAGCCCGCCGTGCTGATCACAACCCCACTTATCGCCAGTCTTTCCATGGCAGGGACCCCGCCATGGAAAGGCTGGCAGTAAGCCAGTGTTGGGGGCCACAGGGGGCCCCTGCACTGCCCATGCCAATGACATGGGCAGTACAGGAGCCTCCCTGCCCAGCACCATCAGAATGCGCAGTCTGCTTTGCAGACAGTGTGCATTCTGATGGCGCTGGTGTGCTACAGTATTGGCCTCTTCTCTCTTAAGGGAGCCGAGACCAATATCATAGCACTGTTCCTACCGGTCAGCCCGCAGGAACGCGTCATACAATGTTCCCATTGGTCAGTCCGACAGGAACACTGTAATAAGCTTAGGGGGGATGCCACTGGTATGATTGTGGCATCCTCCCTGAGAGTTTGCTGGTTGGCTCGTCCGACTGCCAAACTCATAATGAGGCCCTTTGTGTGTAAATGTAAAAATAAATTACCTCTCATTAATGACTAAGGCTTTATGTGCTAGGCAGCACAAGTATTCTTGTTGTACTAAATTATTAGAGGCATGATAGTGCTTTGGGTGCTTTGCTACTCTCTGCATCTTCAGCTGGGACAGCTGTAATTGACAATTTATTATCTTGCTTTAATTCCAAGGACCATGCTTTTTTCTACCTGCCTTTCATTTCTACCCTGACTCCATAGAGGCAGATGAATAATAATAATACCACATAACATACCTCACTTATAAAACACGTATATCCTACCTGCTGTAAATAGAAAGCGGGAAAAATGATGCACTGCAGTACAGGGAAAGAAATGGGATATAGATTCTATTTGGCACTTTTGTCACAGAATATCCCATCCGCCGAACTCTAAATCAGGCACTTAGTCCCATTTTACTCCCTGGCCTCACCCTCCAGCACAACGTGTATTCAATAAATACCTTTGCTTGGCAGTAAGGAAACTTACTGTACTGCAGGATAAGTTAGACGGATTAAGGTAGGTAGAGGTTTCGCTATAGAGGGAACCCAGGGTGTAACTGATCATGATGTTCTAAGCTTTGGCTTACCCTTTCACTGTAGCTGACGAATGACAAAAGTTAAACATTTGTAAAGGTGTCAATCCGTTATGGAAGCCATGAAATATCTATACATAAATCACTTGGCTCAAAAATTGTTGCACATGCCAAGAATGGATTTTCAATTTTTTGGTAGGCTGGGACAGAACTTAGGAAAGAATAAATGAGTGAAGTATTAGGAGGTGACTGAGTAAAAATGTAAATGTAAATTAGCACTTGTATAGCGCACTACTCACCCGTTAGGGTCTCAAGGCGCTGTACTCATACCGCTATGGAACCCCTCCTGGCTTTTCCCTGTGAGGCGCCCACAGGGTGAAGCCAGGCATCCAAGCGCTGTTGGGGCCGTTGTGGAGATTAAGCAAGCTATTGCCCAGAGTTGCAGAGTGGGACCCATGAATTAGATTAGGCACCGAGGCGAGAATTATCTGGTCAAGGGGAATTGAGCCCAAGACCTGCCGAAGCGGGACTTGAACCCTGGTCTTGAGCCAGATCTCTGCTTCAGGGTCTGCCGCTCTAACCATTGAGCCACACTTCTCCACTTGAGCCACACTTCTCCACTGAGTGGGCAATAGGAAACATATCTTGTTTTTAGTTTGTAATGCATTGAAAACTTTGTAAATGTTGCATTAACTGAAGCAGGTGTACACTGCACAGCCAACACACAAGTACCGAATTGAACCATGCTACAGCCCAAACTGCCAGGCCAGGTTCCTCCTAAAGTGGAAACAAGCATCCTGGTACCGGTGTCAAGGTATCACCCCTCATTAGCCGGGCTAGCTTGAAGCCAGTGGAATAGCGAGCATGGCACTCACGGGGCATTGGTGCAGAATTGTCTAGGCTGTTCTGGCACTAAAAACAGGAGCTGCAGTTTCTGGAAAAACACACTTGTGACAATCCGTCACTTGCAGGTCAAATTCAGGGGAACCCACTGGAGGTTAAGCTGGTGTGGGTCCCTGGTCCAAGGTTCACCAGGCAGTACAAATTTACCTGCCCCGTGTGCACAGGGGTCATGACTGTCCTTGGTGCTGGATGCCGGATCTGCGGGTGTTGGATTTACCACTTAGAAGGTGCTGGAGGGGAAAAAGATGCAAAAGCTCAACATCAAAGCCACTGAGGTGGGTTGTTAAATGTGTTGTGGTGTTCCCTTGAGGTGGAGCATTACACAAAGGTGGTGCTAGCCTAGCTGGCCACCAGCAAGCCTTGGCAGTGGTAAACAGCATGGAGTTACTTCGACATTCTGGAGTTGCAGACTCAGGTCTCTTCTTTGTTCTTGGCTGCAAATCGAATCAGATCAGAGGGTCTGGTGCTAGGGTTGCCCCTTAAATCCTAGACTTAGGGGCATTATGGGTGTAGAGCCAAGTGGCCAATGGGCTAGTAACCCCAGTGGCTAACCTGTCCCTGAAGTGACCACATGCAGGGTGTTACCTTACCCACCTAGAAAACTCTATTCTGCCACTTTTCAAAATGGCAAAACCCATCCTTAGCTGTACAGACTAGGCAGCCCATCCTAGAGGTGTGGCTAGCCTCGTGAGGGTGTACAACTTCTGGCTGCCTAATTTTCCCACCTGCATGGGTGCAAATATGCCTGGGGGCAGGAGGACAGATTTGTCCTCATTTGGAGCCTTTGATGCTGATGTCCTTGATGAGACACTTCACTAGCCATCCTGCCAGGAAGGGAAGTGACACCTCCTGCCCAGCCAGGCCTTTGTTTCTGAATCCTGGGAGTATTCACACTTTCTTGCAAGGGGTCAGAATCCTGTTTTGGCAGTAGCAGATGCAGGCTATCAGCTGGGGCACAGGAAAAGCTATGGCAACCATGTGAGCAACCTCTAAGGTAGCCAACTGGGTGCATGTCTCATTAAATCTGATGTCGGATTTGTGCTAGTTTAATGAGACAAGATGTTTGATACCAAACATGACATACTTCATTGGGGTCATAATGGAACTGGTGAGCTCTGGATGCCGAGGTGCCAGCTCATGTTAGCCTATGGCCCCTGACCACTTATAGTAGCCTTTATTAGAAAAGGTCATTATGGGAACATATAAGCTTGCACTTCTATCTCCACACTTTTTATATACTGCTTCCTGCCTCCTGGGTTCTGGAAGCCTACCTTAGGGGTGACTGGCATATATTAAAAGCAGTTCTTTGAACTTTCCACACATGGTGAGGGCAGAATCTAATTGGATCAGTTTGTACCGTTCCTATAGTTTTCAATGGCAGGCCTGCTAGCATAGGTTTTCTTGGGTCCCTCGGAGTGGCAAAAATAGTGTTTCAACCCCAGGTGACCCCTTTATCTCCCATGCCCTGGGTACCACTGACAAGGGACTTATAAGGGGGTTTAGGTCCTTGCCAACTGGGGATACCAAGTCACACATATCAGGTAGAGGGAGAGAGCACCGGCACTGGGACCTGGTTAGCAGGCTTCAGTACACTGTTGGAGTAAAAAACCAGAAGCTAATAGTCCAAATGGGGGCAAAAGGTGGGGATGGGGATAAAATGCAAAGAGTCGGTTTTCCTACATATGATAATTGGTTAATACATACAAAAAAAATTGACATAGAATATTTCTTGAATTAAGTTGTATTGCACTGTTAAGATCCATTGAAGTCAGTTGGCTTTTTTCTGTCCTGTTAATTTGTATATTAAAAGAATCTTTAATCCCACGTTTACTTTCATTTGGGGGTGGAAAGTACTTGTGAAAACTACATTTCATATCTATCAGTTGCTGGCTAAAAAATCCAAGATTTCTTTTGGTAATTCTTCAACAGCAGATTCAAGAAAAGTCTTCCAATTTTGGAATTTCCTTTTAATAAGTGGTGAGTTCCCCAATTCCAGCTTTTTGATAATTTCCTCTATGGTCTCTTCATCTTTCAAAATTGTGATGCCTCCAATTTGCATTCTCAAGTTGGGTACATATATTAAGTGCCAGAACTTTTCGTCAGACTTTCTGTTATTAAATATTACTGTATTATAATGAGTTATCTCTAATATTCTTTGAGAATGCGAATCATTTTGACTTACTTCTTTCGTTGGATTACTTCCACCGCAGGAGCAGATGTTATTTCCCCATGCCCCTCTTTCCATTTCGCACTCTCCCACTCCAGTTTTGACCTCCGGGTTGACCTCGACCCTTGTTTAAAGAACTGATATGCTGAATTCTTCTGGGTAGTCTTTCACCCCAGTGGGGTGTTCTACGCTGAGTCTACAATAATTTACAATTACTCTTACCTCTCAGTCTAACCTTATTTAGTCCTGTCTGGTAAACCCCTCCCTATGATCTTTCTCTGCTTCTTCCTGAAATTACACTGAAGAGAGTTTCTCTTTTAAGGAGATTCGATTAACTTGGTTTTAAGTTCTAGTATTTTCTTCAACTGACATATTTTAAAATACTTCTGGCTGCTTGAATATTTCGAAAGAGTTTGTTTCTGTGGTAATATTTACAGTCCTAATTGTTAACACACTCAGTACTGCTGAAAATTCCTCTCACATCTGCTCCGCAATTTAGGGCCACATTTACAAGAAAGTGGTGCACCAGCTGTGATGCGCCACTTTTCTTGCGCCCCCTGCCCCTCCTAATGACACCATGTGTGTGCCTTATTTACAATACGGTGCACCATTGCACACGTTAGGACAATAGCATGATACTTTGCAGGATTAGCACCATAAATTGTGGCGCTAATCCTGAAAAGTAAAGGGAGTAATGGGTGCATCATTTTAAAACCTGCTCTGAGCAGGTGTTACAAATGACGCTAAAAATGGAACAGTGAAATGTAAATTTCACTGCCCCATTTTTACGGGCCCCGCTGCGGAGGAATGTACCCCTGCATACATTATGCCTAAAGCAGGCATAATGTGGCACAAGGGTTTTACAAAGTGGAGCAAGAATAGCCATTTTGGAAATATGGCTAAGGAGAATGACCTCCTTTACGCCACATTAGCGTTAAAAAATGACACTAGTGTGGCACTAAGAGCCGCTAGGGCTTTGTAAATCTGGCCCTAAGTCTTTAGGCTAGTGCTCTCACCTAGAGGAAATGTCAGTATCACGATTCCCAACTAGAATGTTTGCTCACTCACAAACTGTAAGAACGGCAGATTTCTAGACCTAAATGCTTTCAGTTCTAAAAAACTCTAAAACTTTTTGAAATTACACAACATCATGAAGCGTGTTATAAATTCTACATTTTGGGGAAGAGAAGCAATGCTTCTCATCCAATGGGTGAGTCGAAGTGTCCTATTCACTGCGCTTGCACCTCAGTAGCTCCCAATTCCAGCAAGACTAGCGCTGCTCAGAAACTTGTGAGTGGAATATTGATCTGTGCTTGCCATCTTGATGTTCCTTTTGGCCCAAGACTTCCAGGCTTGTCTCCACATCTTTGGTTGGGCTTATCTTCTTTTTTTGTAAGTTCTTTTTTTATCACTGTGCTCAGAACACCCACAGTACAGTTCCTGACAAGATGTCTGCCAATACCAGCATGGCTAACCACGTATAATTATTTAAGCCATCAGCAAGTGAACATAGAGATTCCAAATTAATGAAAACTAATCTGATTTCATCTCTTTTTTAAAAAAAGTCGAGTCAACAGTTTGCCAGGAGGCTTCCAACAGACATTTATATGCCGAAAAAAGCTACTGATGATTACTATCCATAAATTGACAGAGCTGCTCAAAACATATTTTTGATCACTTCATTCAAGGCCTTTTCCTATTTTTCTGGCATTTTCTTAGTGTCCAAAGATTTTCAAACAACAAAACAATGATAACTTATATCTGAAAGTTTATTTTACCTTATTTGTGCAATAAATCCAATTTGTCTCCCAGATATTTAGGGCCTGATTACAACCTTGGCGAATACGCAATATCCCGTCCGCCATACTACAAGTTCTATTATATCCTATGGAACTTGTAAAATGGCAGGCAGGATATCTGTCACGTTTGTGACGGAGTATTCCATCCGCCAAGGTCATGATCAGGCTCTGAGTCTCCCATAAAATAGGTGACAATATTTTGAGGGAACGCCTACTCAAGATGTACCAGTGAGGGTGTGCTCAGTATCTTATCAGCCATGCTGTTCATGGTGCTGCACAAGTGACACTGGGGTTTTCTGCAGTCCCTTAACTCTAGGAGATGTAACTGTCTTGCAGAGACGATTTAGAGGCAAATCCCTCCTTCCGACCTTACCTACCAGTTTGTTTCAGAACCACAACTAGAGACCTGGTCCAAAGAGGGGTGATGGACCCTTCGGGTTGGTGCTGCGTCCACAGTCAAGTTGTTGACCTATGGAAGATATTGAATGGTTTGAGTTCCCTACTCTTTAATAAATCTTCCAGTCCCCACCATGATCCAACCCATTCCCCAGTACCCACTAAATACCTGCGAGGCAACTTGGAGATCGTGCACCAGGGAGGAATGTTGTGATACCCTGAATGTAGGTGGTAACAAGGTTCGTCTGGTAGATGAATGGAACATGAGGATGTGTAGGTTCAGATCTACTATAAACAAAACAAAAAATCTTACACCCTGAACATTTAAATAACAGGACGCTGTACGGTACTTGCATCAATTTTTATAACGTACAAGTTTACACTGTGCAACTCTTCGAATACCTGCCAAGGGTTTTTAACTTGTGGCACATTGAATTCCTAAGGTTTCTCCACATTACCCTTGATGCATGACATTAATCAAGATACATAGTGGGATTTATACACTTGGCTTTTGTCCTTTGTAAAAAGAAAATGTCTTTGTCTTTCACAGTTTCAAACAGTATTCAAATGAGGTGAACTTAAAGCTATAAGAAAACGTGAAAAACGTTTAGTTTTTTACCATAGTTGTCATTTATCTTAATGTCTCTTGTTTCGTTTCATATCTTTGCAGATACCTGTGGAGTTACGGCTGGTAACAGATCACAACGAGGTGAGAATGCTTCTTTCAAGGTTTTGCGCTGGTTAGTTTCGAGCCTGCGTCGCATGCGCTTGTGCATGCGTATCACTAGCGAGACGCTTTAGGTGTTAGAAAAGGGCTCGGAGCCCTGTCGACGTCACGTCAGTGTCTTTCATTGGCAAGTTGGTTTGCCTGTTAGAATCTGCTTCTTTTGATTAGTGGAAGGCACACATACGTCATGCCTTTTCCAGTGGTTAGCCCTCTTCGAGTGCAGCGACCAAGTACAGAAAACATACGAGGCTCGCTGGGTTTGTGGGCGACTTTTTCTCTATTTTCACAGCGCGATTTCGCTGGGCAGAAGTTGAATGCTTCGCATACTATCGACCTTGTTACACACTTAATTGCACTTTTGCCGGTTACGTTCATAAATGCAATTTTGCCGATAGGTATTATTACATGTGAACTGTAGCAACGCGATCGTGCTGTTTTTTTCTTTTAATGCTAGAAAAATCCGGTTGGGAGTTTACAACTGTGAACAGCTGTAACTCCGACAAATGCGAGACCCTAGTGCATTGCAAATGCTTGTTTTTAATATTTTCAGGTATCTTGCAGATCCATCAAGGTAGTCCTTTTGGAAAGGTGTCAAAAAAGTGTTCATTTGCAAATGACATTGCCACTGTTTGAGGAATCTACAAAAAAAATTGCAAAACGGTGAAAAGATTTCTTTTGGATTGGTATGTCAAATGTCATGCCAATCCACCTGGTGAAAGATTAATATGATTTTCATTTGTTCATAACTTCAGCACTGTTTGCTGAATCTTCTTCTGTTGAGGTTTCAAGCACTTAGCAAGTTACAGATCCAGTGGGAGAGGCAAAGTTAAAACAGTTCCAAAAAAGCCATGAATTGTGCCCGTTATGGTGTGCATATTACACAGACTAACGTGTGCCCAGACCATGCTCGGTACAAAAAACAGAATGTATATAAAGGGCAATAAATGGTGAGGGTGCTAATTATGATATGAATTGTGCTTTACACACAATATTTCAGGGTTGTTTCGGTTCTGTGTTCGCTGAAAGGTAGTTAACATTTAAGTGTGTGTGTGTGTTAGGTAGTGTGTTAGTGTGTAATTTAGTTAGTGTGTTAGTTAGTTAATTAGGTCGTGTGTAAATTAGTTATAATTAGATATAAATAATCCTTCTTTACAAACCCCTCTGGTACCAGAACTTGATTTCGCCACTGGTCATTCCTATCGCTAGATATCAGCAGATGGGGATAAGGGTCACGGAAGTGAACCGCCAGATGCAACTTGCACCTTAGAGCCAGTAAAAGGCTGTCTGCAAGAAAGTGAGACTGTTAGTAAATTAACTGAGGCTTGACCTACAAACCTACTTTCTGTTGTGGCACGGGTGAGTTACTGTAAATCTAAGTTTCAGCCTCTCTGATGATGAGAATTCGGATAAGATTTTTGTGGTTACAAAAAAGGTGTTTTCCGTAGAAAGAAATCCGTTAACATTTGGAATTAAACATTCTTGCAACTTAGCTCGTTCTTTGATATCAGTTCATGGTGACAATCCATGTCAGTAAAACATGTATTCTCCATCGTTGCCAATAGATCCTCTCCTGACTGTTGCTTTGAGGGTGGGATGGCTACGTGTGTATAGGTGCCAGTCAGTAGGGGATGTGTGAGGTAGCCAGCTGGTGGGGGCATCTGCTGTTGGATGCTCTTGTAGCAGTTTAGTTGCTTATTCAGGCAGTGTTAGATGTGGAATCGGAGTTGTTTTTAGACCCTTGTAGAAGCATACAGCATGTATTAGTTCACATTAGATGCCGTGTTTCTGGTGTGTTTGTTTGGTGTGTACGTGATGCTTTATTTAATGAGTAGTGTGGCATGCCAAGGTTGTAGGTGTTTGATTGCAAATGCTTGCTGTTGGGAGACGTTAATACCATTTAAGTGGCATCTCTGTGCATGTGTTAAATGGGTGCGCAAAGTTGTAACACTGGTTAGAGAATACCGCTTGGAAGAGCTCAGCATTGAAAGTCTGATTTCTTTCCACTTAGTGTGCGGTGGGTCTTACTGGATGTGCCCTGGAAACAACATGTTACAAAAATATTCTTAAGTGTTTGCGTGGCACTGGCATACTTGTCCAAGCTATTTGGCAGCGGACATCAGACCTAGAAGTAGACCGATAAAAATAATGCTTCTACTGTTGTCTTTTAATAACAGACAGGACACTGTTGTGCAATACTGGACTTAGTCACCCAGCCCAGGAGGAGAATAGATTTGCGTGGGTTATGGCCGAGAATAAGAAGCGCCAAAATGAAGGTTTGTTTGTTTGCTTTCCCATTATGGATACCGACCTCCCTCCCCTTTGCCTTGCCTAACGGACCGATTTATGAATGACTGTATGAATGAATAAGATGGATGACTGTAGAAGGGATGGAATACATAACCTTCACAGCGGCATGACGTATCTCTGGCTACGACTGGTACTGCGAGAATTAAGTAGTTTGTGGCTAAAGGACATGATTGAGGAATTGTAGGAAAAATTGCCATCTGCCCGTTTATTTACGAATGTCGTCACAAAATATTTGTTAGTTTGAAAGCCACTGCATGGGAGGTGCCTTACCTACCCTTCTTAGGTCTAGCGCTAGCCGAGACAGTTTTTTTTTTTTAAACAATGTGTAAATACAAAGATATAGACACGAATAGTGTGGTGTTTGGTCTTTGGTCTTCTCCTATTGGTAATTTCAACTGCCATTCACATTTTGTTCCTGCCTACCACAATATACAACATGGCACAATGGTTGAACCCACTTCTGTCATGCGCTCTCCTCACTGTGAGTGGCCGCATTTTCCTTGTGCATAGCAACCTACAACTAGTCACCTTGTGTTCCAGGCTGGTAGCCCAATATTTGTTAATGTTTCTTTCTTATTTGTCTTATAGGTGATAATGACCTTCCCTCCCATCTTTCCTTAAAGTATTTATTTCAATGTCACGTTATAAAAACAGAGTCCTTAAAATTGGGAATACTTTACAGGGATAAATGACTGCACCTCGAGCCTCAACAAAACAATCTCACCGAATCGCACCTCATGTTCAGTCTGATGTATGTGCATGCCATTGTCAATGAAACTTCATGCACTGCCGGCAAATAGAGAAATTCCTTGTACCTAACTAAGGACTAACAAAGTGGTTTGTTTGGTGATCTCTGTGGCATAAAAGGTTACCATCGTGGTTAATCGATTGTTATTCAGAAGGTTTTCGCTTTGATCCCAGCTGAGAACTTTTTTTTTCCCCCACATACAACCTTTACAGATATCAGCAATACAATTTTCACCCTAACAAATTGTATTCTGACATGAGTAGATCAGCGCCTTTTCAAACTTGAAACCTAAATGTACTTTAAAAAAAAAAAATACTTGGTAAAACGACTGCCTCCTTATTGGTCCTGCGAAGAGCACAGTCATACCGAAGCCCAATCCAGCCTGTATACGTCAAGAACAAGATGTTGCTAAAGACAAATTTAGTTTTGCCTTCAGTGCAGCTGAAACTGGACGTTTTGTAGCACTGTCATGCTCATGGCGCATTTAGAGTGTGTCATCTTAATCTGCAATAGTGATTATTTTTAGGGTCGAGCGTGCAAGAGTTCTAGCCTGCTGTAATCTCTCTATGGGGTTTTAACCACGTCCATCAGTTTTGTTGGTTCGTGGGCTTGCTTTTTAAAAATCAATTGATTTCATTTGTGAAAGGCATGCATACGTCATGCCTTTTCTGGTGTTTAGCCCTCCTTGAGCGCACCAGCCAACTTCTGAAAACATACGAGGCTCCATGTTGTCCGCATGGCTTCTGGACTACTTTTTTTTTTATTTCCTAAGCAGCGTGGGCAGTAGTCAAGCGCTTTGCATGACATCGACCCTGTTACATGGATAATTGCATAGCTGCCAATACGTTTGACTGCAAACAAACTTCTCTTTCCTTTTGTGTGCTCCATCACGTGCATGCTCAATATATACAACTGTGTTACTTTTCATTTTTAATTTATGTGGCAAGAAAAGTCCGGTTAGGACTTCACAACGCTAATAGCTCTAAGTCGAGCAAATGCGAGACCCATTGTATTGCAAATGCTTGATTTTCTCTGGCGCCGAGTGCTTTGAAGGTTGACGCGCTCATTTTGATGCTCTGATGAAGCGGGCAGAGCTAGAGATGCAGGTAACGCTGCGGACAGGAAACCGCTGATGATCAACCACTGAGGCAAAACAATTGTCTTTGAGCCAGCGTGGTTAAATAGAAAACCGCTGACCACTTCCAGACTCATTATCGGAGATCTCCGTGTGTAGTTGCCACACTGCTCCTGCGGGAGACCCCTACGTGTGTGTACCACACGACTCTTCCATAGAGATTATGATGGTTGGCACATAGCCTTACTCAGCAGTTTCTGGCCCATGACATAACATTTGCAAATGAGGGTGCGGGGCAACAAGCATATGCAAAACTAATTCATTGTGCCAGACTAATGATACAGGATTGTGAAAATACTAAAGACAATACAGAATTGTGAAAACTCTAAACACATAAATAGCATAACTATACCTTGCACAATAGCTCAGGTTTGAGCAAAGATTGTTCACCTATTTTAAACATACAAGTCTTTAAGACACTACCTGTGACTTATGTTCTCAAATGTGTTGGGGAGATGAGAGCAGTCCTCTAACAGAAAGCCCCGGAGACTCATTTCACAATACCAAGTTCCCCACAAGGAGCGGGTGTAGGAACAAGCTTTCTGTAATATGGCTCTTGAGGTCTAGCGCATTATCTGTGCCCATGAGGGAGGACATATTGACAGTAAGTACCCCAATCTGGCCCCTCAGAGAGAAGACGGTTATGGTATTTTGAGTGAGGGGCATGACCTGATGCCAGGAGGGGATGGCACCCACCTACTCTTTGTTTAAAAAGATGCTTATCCCCATGGAGAGTAGATTGGAGGTCTAAAAACCATGTTGGGGATTTATGGGTGGGGGTATGAAGCAATGCCAGAATGGGCCTGCCCCCATTTCATTCCTTCCTGAAAAAATTTATGCTTTGTGTCCAGTCAGCTTTCTTCTACCCCAGAGAGGACATAATATTAGTCAATTCCCAACTGGGAAAATACTGTTGGAGATTTAGGAGTTTTTTGAGCATGGCCCAATATCAGGAGAGACTAGTCTCCACCCCATTCTTTTTTTCAAAAAGTTATTCTGGGTCTAGTTCTTCCCTGCACCCCCAAGACACAGACAGACTGCTTGCTCTTTAGGAATGGAGGTTTGGGCCATAGGCAGGATGGATCCCTCTTTGTTGTTATATTAAAAACATTTCTGGGGTCTAGTGGGCCTACTGCCCCGAAGGGTGGGACAATTGGAGATACATCACCATATCTATCACTCGGGGGCAGAAAAATCCTATGGGAATGTGTTGTGTGTGGGAAGCAGTTGCCCATGCCTGTGAGGTGCTTCCCACCTCAAAAACACCCCAGAGTCTAATGGGTGGATCCTTTCTTGGGGATCACCTTCCTGTAGCAATCATGCCACTCCTACTGTAACCAGTGCTTGAGAGTGCAGAGCTGTGCCTCTGGGCACCAAACATTGTGACTAAACATGGAACCCGTACCACCCCTTATGACCCTTAGCAGAAACCAGTAAGGCCATAACCTAGCTCTTAGACAATCTCCGCTCATCCAGTGAAAGATATTGCACTAGCAGCAGGCAGTCCCCACAGTAGTGTATGTTAAGTTCAAACAGAACCAACAATTTTAAAAACAAGAAAACACCACCACAACATTTCCTATCTAGAAAAAAAGAGAGACATTTAGGGCCACATGTACAAAGATCCAGTTTTGCGACTCTCAAACTGCGAGTCTTAGCGACTCGCAATTTGTGAGTCGCAAAACCGGATGTACAACAGTGTACTTTACAATGTTGGGGATTCCCAATGGGGTCGCAAATGACCTACCTCATGAATATTCATGAGGTAGGTTGCAATTTGCGACCCCATTGGGAATGGCCGCCCTCACAGGGATGGTGGCCTGCTGGAGACAGCAGACCACCATGTCTGTGACTGCTTTTAAATAAACCAGTTTTTTTTTTTTAAATGCAGCCCGTTTTTCTTAAAGGAAAACGAGATGCATTTCAAAATCAAAAATGAAAAGTTTTCTTTTCATTTTTTCAGAGCAGGCAGTGGTCCGTGGGACCACTGCTCCCTCTGAAAAAATATTTTCGCTGCCATTCACAAAGGGGAAGTCCCGTTTGCCAATGGGTTAGCACCAGTTTGAAACTGGTGCTAACTGCGTTTGTTTTGCGACCACATTAGCGGTCACAAAACAATCATACATACCATTTGGATTTGGTATTAGGAAGGGACGCCCTTGACATGCCCCTTCCTAATACCGAATTGCATAACCCAAATTGCGATTCGGTAACAAGGTACCGAATCGCAGTTTGGGCTTTGCACATCCCAAAAAGCATTTTTCAAGTCGCAAACGGCCCGATTCTATGAATCGGCCCGTTTGCGACTTGAAAAATGCTTCGTACATCTGGCCCTTAAAGAGTAAAACAACACCAAAATAATTAAAATTGGATAAAGAGAACCAGAGATATGAATTTAAGAATTTTAAGGCAAAAAGTGGCTAGAAAAAAGCAGAGCGCAATTGACAAATGTCAGTCTTAGGCATAATTTCAGGTCAAGTGCGCTGGATGGGTTACACCAATCATCTTCACACTTCTCTGGGTATCTTCATACAAGTATTTCCATGAGGCGTTAACTTAAAGAAATGTTTTTAATTCTCCCAATTTTCAAACTTTTCATGCTTTCTGCCCTGTACAGCACGAAAACAATGTTGGAAAAAATACAACGTATGTCTTAGATTAGTGTTTTGTGCTGGAATGGTACCAAATAACAAACCTTAGCTATACATCAGACATCTTTGCACTATTGTGCAAAGATCTGTTCATGGCACTGGGTAGCCTAAAAGAGCAGCAGAGCTGAGGAAGAGAGGAGCAGCATCATATTTAAGTATATATTGGGCTGTCCTGCTCTTTCCACCCAGTGCAACACCGCGCAGCAAATTCCTGCACGGTGTTGAGTTAGATTTGAGAAAATCTCCCCCGACACATCACATTACCCTTAATACTATGGAAGAGTTGACTATGAATAGAGTATTTATTTGTTTGACTTTGTATTGTTGTTTAAGTACATTATGCTTTTAGGACTTGTCGTTTATTTTTATCAATTTTGTGATGTCATAAGAACTGCATTTGGTGTGCGAGTCATTGTTTGCTTGGCTGTTGTGGATTGTGAACCTAACCAAAATGTAGGAGTTCCTTTTGCAGTTTTAATTTGTAACCATATCTGTGCTTTCTCTGTGATTTTCTAAAGTGAATTTTAGATTACCTTGAGGCATATGTTATGGTGTTATCACCGAAGATAGCCATAACTGTTTTTCAGTAAGTTCCTGTATTTTTTCCTATTATCCCACATCTAACAGTTCTTTGAACCTGAACCATCACAGCCTGCCACTCACCATAGCGCACAACCTTCAGCCATGACAAGACGGTGTTGGGTGCAGGGTTTGTGACCCACCGAGCAAAGGTGACCATCCCTGTTGTGCAGTCATTAGTCATGCTTTCAGCCAGGCCAGACACCCATCCTTGCTCAGGAGGCCATTTATCACTGTCCATGGCTTTCAGCAATGCAAGGCAGAGACGGCCTGCAGGGCCTGGCCACCGACCCTGGGCCCGAGCCGCAACCTATGCAGCACAGATTGAGAAATTCGGAATTGATGTGAATTAAATATGTGTACTAGTAAAGGAAAAGCAAAAATTAAATCTCTATAATTCCTAGGCATCTAATGTGCTCATTTATATAATGGCATATACATTTTTGAAGGACCTGTGTTGATGGCCTGTCATGCAGACTAGGCACAGACAACAGACGGATGGCTGAGACTGGTAAGTCTTCAGCAAAGTTATTTTCCTAAAATGATTTTTATATGCATTATTTATGTATTTTTAATATGCATTATATATAAACAGAAGTGACACAAAATCAAACACACAAAAGGTGATTGGAGAAGTACTTCCAATAAGTCTAACCACAGACAATCAGTTGGGTAGCATTTCAATCCATCGTTCTTTTGCTCACCATGCCACCTCAGAGTACATCCAGTTATATGCAAATCAGTCTTGGTCCCGCTCCAAAGTGAACAGTCCAGCCCAAACTGCCAGGGCAGGTTGTCTCAGAACCAGAACACAAGCAACCTAAAAGCAGTTTCAGACTGATTGGGCCCCTTCAGTCAGGCATAACCTGGTTTGAGTGGCCCAGTAAGCAAGGGACTTATGTCTCAACACACCCTTGGGAACATAGGGTGGGAAGACTTACTGAAGGCTGTGAAGTCCTCAGCAATATAATTTCATAATTTGAATAAACTGATTGCTATCCCCTTCAGTATCTGGATGTATAACATATTTTAGTAATACTAAAAAATATATCCCTTGTTCTGCATATATTAAGTTGAAGATGTAATGTGTGACTTATCTTGCTCTTCATATGCTTCTAAATACATCTTTCTGATGTTCAGATATATTGTTAGGCATATTTAGCATCCCTTATCACCCTCTCTAACCACCCATTTCCTTACTGCATTTATTTGGAGGATATTTTTAATATATACTAACAGGGGCATCATGAAACCCCACTTTATCAGCTACAGCAGGGGTAAAGTTATTTATGGGAGTCTTCTGTCTGCAACTCGGCAGACACAAGTGCATAATTAACCCTTTAAAGCTATAATTATGTCAATACGAGAGCAGTTGGGGAATGGAAGAATGAAAGATGGGTATACAGAAAAAGGAAAGAAGGAATATTAAAGAGTGATAGGAAGGATGGATAGATGGGTGGGTGAAAGTATGAGTGAATGGATCAGTGAATGGAGACAGGTGAAAGGATGGCGAAGTAAAGGGAATTCTGAAAGTGTGAATAGATGGATGAGTGGATGGATAGATGCATTTATTACTGGATGTTTAAGTCAAAGGATGCATGTATGTATGTGGGGATAGATATATGGAATGGCCCATGAATGGAATGAGGAGAGATCAATTGATGGATGGAGGAATGAATGAATGACAGAATGTAAAGGTAAAATAGTGCATAGCAGTGGGTGGATGGAAGGGTATATGAATGATATTTAGATGCTTTGATGGAAGAGACAACTGAACTCTTCTAGGGCGGTTTGGGCGCTTTTGCTTCACTAGCTTAGTACCATCACAGTTTTGGTAAAAAGTGTGGAGGGGGGGTATTTTATTTTTTTGGCTACTCCCTTGCATACATCTTACAGTTTCTCGTGCCAATTCACTATATGCCTACTAATAACAACTTTATTCCACCAGCTTTGATCCAGGAGATCTTTATGTACTTTGTGCCATGTGTGTGACAAGCACCGTAATATACATTGATGCTACTTGTCGACAATTGCATTGTTTCTTTGCATATTTTTATTTTCATACATTCACTCTTCCATGGCCTCTGGGGTCAACACTATGCCCCAGACCATCAGATATCAGGGGACCACCTGCAAGCCCTCCGCTATTGGTCTGTGTGGTAAGCATGTAACAACAATACAGGTACCATTCTGTACATCAAGGTTCTCCAACAAGTACCTCTGGAACTACTGGACACTCTCTATTTACCTACCCTATGTGCAGCCCAGCCTAGTAAATAGAAAACTTTAGTTTGGTTGAATTATATCTGTTTCTCACATTGAAAAAGATATATTTAACATTAAATTGTGTTTTTTTGAGAACTGACAAACTGATGTTTGGAGAAAAATATGTTTAAGGCCAATGGTTAAATAGTAATTGATGGTGCATTTGGGCAGTCGTTTTATTGATGATATTTCATTTGTTATATGTGCATTGTGTAATGACTACCATAGCATGCTTCGGCTTATAAAGTTAATTGATAATGTTTTTTGTACATTATGGCTGGTGATGTTGCCTAATGCACCAAGGTGGTCACTACATGTAATCCTGTATACAACGGCCACTACTGGAATCTTGTCTAAAATGGTCACTATTTAACACTTAATTTGTGTTAGGAACTTGGGATGATTTTCAGTGAATATATGTAGGTCTTATTATATAAAAGGATGGAGATCCCTGCTTATAGCCCTTTCTGACTTATTTGTAACCTTTGCCATTTCTACTAAATGTCTGTCCAGTGACCAGTATTTTTATCCTAAAGGACAATCGAATATATCAACATATGTTTTTCCTGACATGAGAAAATTTATCTAAATATTTCAATTAATTATGGATGAACACTTGCAGAAGAGGAGAAAGGGTAAGAGGGAGTTCCACTGGTGTGTGGGTCTCTTAACATATGAATGGACGCGATTCAGGGCCTCATAATGGAGAGGACTGCTGATGGGACACCGAAAATGTATTTTGTGTTTGCCAGAAGGAGCACCATTGTCTGCCTCCTTCTTCCTACTGGCATATGGTATCCAGATTGACCATTGTAAGACACCAAGGTATTGGTTGAGGGAGGTGGAAGCCGCACTCAGGAAACAAGCACAATCCTTGTCGGGGTGAACCACAAAGTCACTAAATGCTGTGCTTAACCCTCTGCTAGCTTGACACAAAAGCAGTCAGGTCTAACAAAGAGGCAACATGCTAAGTATTTGTGCAGCACACATACAGTAATAATGTAAAACACAACACAAAAAAAATCCCAAACCAACTTAATTAAGTAGAGTACATTATAATAAATACGAAAACAACATAATTCCAAGCAGTAGAACCAGAGATATGCAATTTCAAAGTTTTAGGTAGATACAGCACCTAAAAGCACAGAGCGCCACTCCCAGTCATCTGGTCATGCTAGACTAGGAGTAAGTCAACAGGAGGTATAGGCCTTGCAACTGCAATGGCGTGTGGGTCAGATACAGGAACCAGGTTAGTCCCACTAAAAAAGTTATGTTCTCAAGTCCAGCGGGAAGAGTTTTGTTTGCAGTAGAGGGGGTCGTGAGGCACAGGGAGAGCATTGCGGACGGTTGTTGGTGTAGCTTGAAGAGCAGGCCTGGCGACGCAGTCGCTCTTCTCTGGAGCATAAAGATTTGGTTGAGTATCGGAGATGATAATTGCTGGAGCTTCGCTTTGGCAGTCGGTCACCGTGGGCTCGCATTGTACCAAGTGCAGGTCTTACTTTGCGGGTCATCACTAGCGGTCACTGTAGTTCGAGGAGTTGGGTTCACCGGATGTTCGCATTGGCAGTTGTTGCCGGATGCAAAGTTTCAGTGTGGACAGGTCCATTGGGAGTCTCTAAGAGCCCCAAACTTCTAGATTTCACCTTTCTTCAAAGGGGAGCTCAATGGATGCAGCAAAGGGTCCAGGAACTGGGGAGGCGCCTCTTGATGATCAGAAACTCACTGCAGCAGAGGCCAGCAGGGCTCAGGCAGGTCCAGTTACTGGTCTGGGCAGGTCCAGTGCAGCAGGTTGGCTGGACAGTTGCAGGGAGGCCTCTGGAGTGCTGTGTCCCTGCAGCTCAGACAGGAGGTCAGCCAACTGGCCATTGAAGTCATGCAGGTTAGCCTGCGATAAAGAAAGCAGGTCCTGTCTTCCTTCTCAGAGAGAACTGCACTCCTCAGGCAGTAGGACAGTCCTCTGGTAGCAGCAGGGTGGTCCTCTGGAGGCCAAGGCAGTCCTTCTTCTGTAATGTCCACAGGGCCAGGAGCATACTGAAGAGCGGCTCTGAAGATCCAATATTTATAGCTGATGCCAGCTTTTCAGGTGGGTGATTTCCTATACTACCTCCGCATCTATTTCTCTATTTCTAGAAAGTTCTTCCCTTCCTGTGCCAAGGCTCCAAGAAGTGTGGGGCGACAGAGGACTAGTGTCAGATTCCTTTGTGTGTGCTGGAGGCAAGCCCTTTGAATTGTAAGTGGGGCTAAGCACAGCTCTGCCCCTAACCACCCTGTCAGAGTGGCCGATCCTGTCCACAGCTACTGCCCTTTCTGTCATTGTCTGGGAGTGTTAGAAATTGGCTTTTTGGTTGTCAGTCAGGTTACCCTCTGTCCAAGCAAGAACCCTCACTCTAGTCAGGGTAAGTCACACACAATCCAAATTATCCTGTGCCCACCCTCTGGTAGCTTGGCACGAGCAGTCAGACTTAACTTAGAAGGCAATGTGTAAAGCGTTTGTGCAATAAATCATACAATAACACAATATAGCACCACAAAAATACACCACACAGTGTTTAGAAAAATGTATAATATTTATCTGGGTATTTGCAGGTCAAAACGATCAAAGATGCAATATGAATTTGTACAGATATCACTGAGAAGTGATATAAAGTGTCTTAAGTCTTTAAAAAGTAAACAAAGTCTCTTTCAAGCACAAAGTACCTAGTTTGAAGTGGAAAATCTCCGCAGAGGGCCGCAGAAGAGGAGATGCGTGGAAAAATGGTGTGTGCGTCGGTTACGCCCCTTCACACACGGACTTGCGTCATTATTTTTCACGCTGGGAGACGTGCGTCGTTCTACGGGAGGAAAAATGGTGTGTGCGTCGGTTTCGCCCCTTCACACACGGACTTGCGTCGTTATTTTTCACTCGGGGAAGAAGTGCGTCGTTTTCCGGCATGCGGACCGTCTCCTTCTATGGATCGCGGGGTTACCAGATGTCCCAGGGTCTGTGCGTGGATTTTTCAGCTTGTTTTCCGGCTGGACGTCGTTCCGGGAGGCTGTGCGCAGAATTTTCTTTCTCACAGCAGGCGTCGCGTCGATTTCCTCTATGGGAGTCGGGCGGCGTTGTCCATGCGAGGCCGTGCGTCGAAGTTCCGGTCGCCCCTTAAGCGTCGCGTCGAGGTGCGTCGGCGTGCAGCGATTTTCTCGCCGCGGAGCAAGCTGTGCGTCGAAATTTTCAGCGCACAAAGCGTCCAAATGAAAAAGAGAAGTCTTTTTGGTCCTGAGACTTCAGGGAACAGGAGGCAAGCTCTATCCAAGCCCTTGGAGAGCACTTTTACAGCCAGACAAGAGTTCAGCAAGGCAGCAGGCCAACAGCAAGGCAGCAGTCCTTTGTAGAAAGCAGACAGGTGAGTCCTTTGAGCAGCCAGGCAGTTCTTCATGGCAGGATGTAGTTTCTGGTTCAGGTTTCTTCTCCAGCAAGTGTCTGATGAGGTAGGGCAGAGGCCCGGTTTTATACTAAATTGTGACTTTGAAGTGGGGGTGACTTCAAAGAGTGGCTAAGAAATGCACCAGGTCCCCTTTCAGTTCAATCCTGTCTGCCAGGGTCCCAGTAGGGGGTGTGGCAGTCCTTTGTGTGAGGGCAGGCCCTCCACCCGCCCAGCCCAGGAAGGTCCATTCAAAATGCAGATGTATGCAAGTGAGGCTGAGTACCCTGTGTTTGGGGTGTGTCTGAGTGAATGCACAAGGAGCTGTCAACTAAACCTAGCCAGACGTGGATTGAAAGGCACAGAAAGATTTAAGTGCAAAGAAATGCTCACTTTCTAAAAGTGGCATTTCTAGAATAGTAATATTAAATCCGACTTCACCAGTCAGCAGGATTTTGTATTACCATTCTAGTCATACTAAAGATGACCTTCCTGCTCCTTTCAGATCAGCAGCTGCCATTTCAACAATGTATGAGGGCAGCCCCAATGTTAGCCTATGAAGGGAGCAGGCCTCACAGTAGTGTAAAAACGAATTTAGGAGTTTTACACTACCAGGACTTATAAACTACACAGGTACATGTCCTGCCTTTTACCCACACAGCACCCGGCTCTAGGGGTTACCTACTTCACACATTAGGGGTGACTTATATGTAGAAAAAGGGGAGTTTTAGGCTTGGCAAGTACTTTTAAATGCCAAGTCGAAGTGGCAGTGAAACTGCACACACAGGCCTTGCAATGGCAGGCCTGAGACAAGGTTAAGGGGCTACTGAAGTGGGTGGCACAACCAGTGCTGCAGGACCACTAGTAGCATTTAATCTACAGGCCCTAGACACATATAGTGCACTCTACTAGGGACTTACAAGTAAATTAAATAGCCAATCATGGATAAACCAATCAATAGTACAATTTACACAGAGAGCATATGCACTTTAGCACTGGTTAGCAGTGGTAAAGAGCCCAGAGTTCAAAAGCCAACAACAACAGGTCAGAAAAAATAGTTTATAGCTTCATCAGCTTGCTGCAGTTCCTTTATTACTTCTTCTACACCATCACAAGCAAGATTTTTGAGTTACTTGATGATCTTTTTGTAATCTGTTTCTTCCAGCGCATCAATGAAATCATCAAATGTCCCTATCCAGGCAGTCCATCTATCTCCAATATTTTGCTTTTTGGTGACATCGAAAGATGGTGGTGGTTTCAGGAAGGGGGCAGCATTGTAACTGTTCACAGGATTGACTGACACTGCGACTGGAGCCTCTCCGGCTCCACCTATTGGGCTTGGTGAATTGGTTCATGCATATAATCTCTGAGGCCCTGTGATGTGCTGACTTCTGGATCGTCTTTGTCAGTTTTCTTGGTCTGTATTGGAGCCCTCCCCTTTTTAGAGACTTCTAGAGTTGTGCTGAGCTGCCACCTAGCAGCTTTGGTGGTGTTCCATTTCAAGTATTGGGCAGCTCCATAAGCACAAGCCTTGTGCTTCTTCTTGGGTGTCCTCGTCCACCACTGAGGTCGTACAGCTCTTCTTTCCGAGGTTTATGTAAGTGTAACTACAATGCGCTTTGTTATCAACTGTTCTGTCAGCACTCCTTTCTTTATCTGTTTGTGGCCATCTTTAACGTTAGCACTCCTAACACTGTATAGCTCTATATTGCGTAGCAGCGTAGTTTCTTGACCAATAATGTGTAGACTTCTCAGGAAAGCTTTCTTTATCTTAAAATGCTTTACATCATCTGGAGTTGTGCTTTGACTCCAGATGAGCCAGCCATTGGTTCAACACTTCGACAAAGGCACACCTGGCACGCACAAGCAGTTTGTTTGGACCATGGCAAACTCTCTGAGAAAGGACTGTTGACCTTTGGGTTACTTATCCCCTATCTGTCACGTACTGCGCTGGACTTCTCACCTCTGGATTTCGGATTGGCGAATACACCAAGGTGGTCATTCTGACCCTGGCGGTCTTTGACCGCCAGGGCGGAGGACCGCGGGAGCACCGCCGACAGGCCGGCGGTGCTCCAATGGGGATTCCGACCGCGGCGGTAAAGCCGCGGTCGGTCCGGCACCACTGGCGGGGTCCCGCCAGTGTACCGCGGCCCCATTGAATCCTCCGCGGCGGCGCAGCTTGCTGCACCGCCGCGGGGATTCCGACCCCCCCTACCGCCATCCAGATCCCGGCGGTCGGACCGCCGAGATCCGGATGGCGGTAGGGGGGGTCGCGGGGCCCCTGGGGGCCCCTGCAGTGCCCATGCCACTGGCATGGGCATTGCAGGGGCCCCCGTAAGAGGGCCCCTACATGTATTTCACTGTCTGCTGCGCAGACAGTGAAATACGCGACGGGTGCAACTGCACCCGTCGCACAGCTTCCACTCCGCCGGCTCGATTCCGAGCCGGCTTCATCGTGGAAGCCTCTTTCCCGCTGGGCTGGCTGGCGGTCTGAAGGCGACCGCCCGCCAGCCCAGCGGGAAAGTCAGAATTACCGCCGCGGTCTTTCGACCGCGGAACGGTAACCTGACGGCGGGACTTTGGCGGGCGGCCTCCGCCGCCCGCCAAGGTCAGAATGAGGGCCCAAGTCTTCTACAGGTCCTGGATGTTCCCAGATAAGGGCGACCCCTTCTAGTAGCCACGGTGCTGCTTGACAGGCTACGCCAAAGCAGACCGTATCCTCCAGAAGGAGTCCCAGAGGGAAAAAACCCCAACACTGGGGAAAAAACCTCTAACAGGAACTCCTGAAGGAAAACAAGAAAAAACAGGACTTGACGACAGGAAACAAAAATAGGCAATATCCAGGGTACAAGGCAGGAAAAAAGGAACAGGCAAAAATATCCAAAGCAAAAGCAGGAACAAAGAACAGGCAAAAATCTCCCAAGGCAAAAGCAGGAACAAAGAACAGGCAAAAATCTCCCAAGGCAAAAAAGCAGGAACAAAGAACAGGAGCGAACAGCACAACCAGAAGGAAGTGTTTGCAACGCAAGGAGGAACAAGACTGACTGACTTATATACTGAAAAAAGGGAAGTGACATCACAGGAAAGGGAAGTAACACCATCTTGGATTGGGAAAAGCCCATAGACCAGTATAGGAAAAAGGAAGTAGTATAAAAGAAAAACAGAGCATGCTGGGACAAAAACACGAAGAAGACAAGATGGACACAACATGGATAGAGACAGGCAAAAGGCCCAACAAAAAACCCACCACAAACAATAAAAGAAGAAAAAAGGCTACAAGTAAGTGTAGCGCGACCGGGAGCTAAATATATGCTTCCCAGAAAGCATAGTCAAAAAACGCGGAGAACGGCGCTCCGAATATCGGTCGCGTGTTCCACCCACGAGGACAGAAAGAGACGCCGCATCAGAGCGCGGCGTTACAGTAGGTCCCTTCCCCGAGGCTCCAGGTTTGTCAGGATGATTGTCAAAAAACAGGCGAACCAAACGGGGAGCATGGACGGAGGAAGCATCTTCCCACGAACAGTCACTGAGGGGGTATCCTTTCCAGTGGACCAAAAACTGTAGTTTGCGTCGAAAAATTCAGGACTCACAGATCTCCTGGACTTCATACTCAGGCTGTCCGTTGATAGAAAGAGGAGGTGGATGTTGGAACTGGCGATGGTAAGGATCAGGAACAAACGGTTTTAACTGGGACACATGGAAGACAGGATGAACCCTCCAGGTATGAGGTAAGCGGAGACGCACAACTACAGGATTCAGGATGTGCGAAATTCAAAAGGGTCCATAAAAACGTGGTGTGAACTTATTGGTGGAAAACCGGGATGGTAGAAATCCGGAAGAAAGCCATACCTTGTGGCCCACTTGATACAAAGGTGCGGCTTGCCGATAACGATCCGCCTTTCACTTCATAGCTTTTTTCGAAGCTAGAAGAGTAGTGTGAAGTAGGCCCTGGATTCGACGGATCTGTCGTGAAAAAGAAGTGACTGCAGGCACAGAAGAGGATGTTCGAGAAACAGTAGTGAAAGTCCTCGGATGAAATCCATAAGTACAATAAAAGGGTGTGGTCTTGGTCGCACTATGTATTGTGTTGTTATAGGAGAACTCGGCAAGAGCAAGATATTCCGACCAATTGCTTTGTGTGGCATTACAGTAACATCTCAGTTCTTGATTCACTCGTTCAGTTTGCCCATTCGTTTGTGGATGGAAACCCGAGGATAAAGAAATCTCAATGTTAAAGAAGGCACAAAAGGCTCTCCAGAAACATGATACATACAGTATTGAGGCCCTCTGTCCGAAATGACCTCTAGAGGAAGACCATGGAGGCGAAAAATATCTCGTAGAAAAATGCAACTAATTTCTCGGGCCGTTGGTAGTTTCTTCAAGGCTGAAAAATGGGCCATCTTGGTGAATGAATCTACGGTTACCATGATTACTTGGTTACCAGAGGAAGTAGGTAGAGAGCATATGAAATCTATGGATAGAGTACACCAAGGAGCGGAAGGAACCGGTAAAGGTCTTAATAAACCTGCCACCTTAGTTCGGGGTGTCTTAGTCTGGGCACAGACTGGGCATGCTGACACATAGGTTTCAGTGTCTGTCTTTAGCGAAGGCCACCAAAAAGATCGCTGAAGCAGTTCCTGGGTCTTCCTGATACCTCGATGACCGGCTATAGGAGAATCATGGCACATTTGCAGGGCTTCTGTCTGCACTTTCTTGGTAGGTAGGAAGAGAGCATGTTGATGATAGAAGTAGTTGTCCTTCTTCTGCAAAAAAGGAGTCACTTTATCCCATTCTGAAGCAGACAGAAACTGGTACTCGGATTGAACGCATTCTGGAAAAGATTGAGTAGCTCCGATGATCCTGCTAGACTCAATAAGATGTGGAGAGGAGTTCTGGGCTATGTCAGGATATCTGCGGGATAAGGCATCTGCCACTAAATTCTGGGAACCAGGTATGTACGTGATCACGAAATCGTACTGGCTAAAGAAGAAAGCCCATCGAGCCTGACGACTGTTGCGACACTGAAAGCTCCGAAGACACTGGAGATTACGGTGATCAGTCCTAGCTTCAAAAGGCTCTCTGGAACCCATCAGGAAATGCCTCCATTCCTTACAAGCTACTTTGAGAGCGAGTAGTTCTCGTTCCAGTAGAGAATAATTTCGTTCAGCCTCTGATAGAATATGCGACAGATAAAAGATAGGATGTTCCAATCCATCATTGTCTTGCTTCTGCAGCAGAACTGCTCCAATAGCTCTGTCTGAGGCATCAGTCACGACGATAAAGTTCTTGGTATTGTCAGGATGACGCAACACGGGTGCTTGGGTAAAGGCTGTCTTTAATTCTTGAAACGCATGTTCAGCCTCCTTGGTCCAAATGAAACCCTTCTTCAGGTTCTCTTTCTTAATTGTTTGTGTTATGAAACTTTGTAGGTGGGCAAAGTTCTGATCAAACTGACGGTAAAAGTTTGATAACCCAAGAAAACATTGCGTTTCTTTAATGGACGTTGGAGAAGGCCAATCTAATATGGCACTGACCTTGTCAGGATCCATGGATATTCCGTGTTGATTAATACAAAACCCGAGATACCTTACTTCAGATTTATGGAACTCACACTTCTCAGGTTTACAAAACAATTGTTTTTTCTTGAGTCTTTCCAGGACTTGTATGACATGATCTACATGGTGCTCAGGATCACGGGAATATATCAAGATATCATCCAAATAAATGACTACATATTGATTGAGTACATCAGAGAACACTGAATCCATAAATCGTTGAAAAACAGAAGGGGCGTTGGTCAGTCCAAAGGGCATAACACGATACTCATAGTGCCCAAAAGGGGTACGGAAAGCAGTCTTCCATTCATCTCCTTCCTTGATCCGATGGAGATGATAGGCACCCCGTAAGTCTAATTTAGTAAATATCTTGGCTCCTCGAATGGCATCCAGTATATCTCTGATTAAAGGCAGTGGATATCAATCCTTAATCGTTATTCTGTTGAGTTCACGAAAGTCCACACAAGGACGCAGATCCTTAGTCTTCTTTGGGACGAAGAAGAGAGGAGCCCCAGCGGGGGACGTGGAAGGAGCAATCAAACCGTTGTGTAAGTTGTCGTCTAAATATTCCCTTAACACCTTCTTTTCTTGGTCTGTCAGAGAATACATTCGACCGAAGGGAACGACTTCATCAGGAATTAAAGGAATAGCACAGTCATAACTGCGATGAGGTGGCAAAATAGGATTACTAGGTTTCTGAAAAATCCTGATATATTCCTGATAACAATCTGGAACCCCCTGGATAGTATTGATAGAGTTAGTGTTATCCTTAGTTGACTGACAGGACCTTTTTGGAGTCCAATAAGAAGTAGTAGAATAACAATTCTGTTGACAAAATGAAGACGTTAGGGATATAGTTTGTGTTTCCCAATTGATATAGGGGTTGTGTCTGGCTAACCAGGGAATTCCCAAAATCATGATGTGATTTGGTGAGGCTATGAGATCAAAGGCAACGTGTTCTTGATGCCCCCCAAATGTCAAACAAAGAGTAGGAGTTGAGGCCACCATAGGTCCTGAGGTTAACGGAGAGCCATCCACTGTGTGAACCTGCTCAGGGGTTTCTTTAGGAATGCGGGGAATTCCTTTACTAGTAGCCCAGGTCTCATCCAGATAGAGTCCACTGGCTCCACAATCAAGGAGAGCCAGAAGATGTTCTTCTTGATCTTGTGAACTTCGTAACTTGACCGAGAGGATAAACAGGGTGGACATGCTTTCTTTGGAGGAACATATTGATGGTACTTCAGCTCCTCCCGTCTCCTTCCTCCCTACAGGGAACGGGAGCTGGCGTTTCCCGCAGGCCTTGAGGGACGTACCGGACAACTACGGATCAGGTGGCCAGCCTTACCACAGTATAGGCAAAGTCCCCTTCATCGTCGTTCCTCCCTTTCTGACTCCGTCAATGGGCCACGAACCAGATCTATCTGCATGGGCTCTTCATGGGGAGGTGGAGAGGCTTCAGATGGACTATCTTCCGTTCGCCGACTGCTAGCACGGAAGGTACCGGGCTGGTATGGAGCTCTAGTTCTACGTCTTTCCATCTTGCGCTCTCAAAGTCTATACTTGATGTTCATAGATTGATCCATTAATTCTTTCAAAGAACAAGCTGGGGAAGAGTGTACAAGCTCATCTTTAATTTCTTCACGCAGGCCTCGTCGGAAAAGGGTTACGAAGGTGCGTTCTACCCAGGAAGTTTCAGCTGGCAGCTGTTTGAAGCAGGTTATATACTGCAGTAAATCCTGATTACATTGCTGAATGTCACATAAGGCTTCTTCAGCTGCTGCTTCTACCCCAGGTCTCTCAAACATTTGTTTGAAAACAGTCAGGAAAGCGGAATAGTTAGCCAGGACTGGGTCATCTGCAGAAACCAGAGGAGTCGCCCAAGCAAGCGCTGGACCAGACAAGGCGCTGATCAGATAGCCCACCTTAGTCTTATCCGAAGAAAACTGGAGTGGACGAAAGGCAAAGAAAACTGTTAGGGCGTCCAAAAATTCCTTCATCTTTAAAGGATCTCCGGAATATCGAGGAATAGTAGCAGATACGGGTGGTATGTCCATTGATCGGGAAGACAAGACCTGTCGTAGCGCAGTGTTCTCTGCCCGTAACTGTTGTAACTCTTGGCTTGTTGTTGGACAGTCTGTAACATAGCTTGAGCATTTTCTGACACCTCTCCCTGTGGATCTTCCATGGCGCTCTCGCAACGCAGAATCTTTTGGCGTTGCAATCTGTCACGTACTGCGCTGGACTTCTCACCTCTGGATTTTGGATTGGTGAATACACCAAGTCTTCTACAGGTCCTGGATGTTCCCAGATAAGGGCGACCCCTTCTAGTAGCCACGGTGCCGCTTGACAGGCTACGCCAAAGCAGACCGTATCCTCCAGAAGGAGTCCCAGAGGGAAAAAAAACCAACACTGGGGAAAAAACCTCTAACAGGAACTCCTGAAGGAAAACAAGAAAAAACAGGACTTGACGACAGGAAACAAAAATAGGCAATATCCAGGGTACAAGGCAGGAAAAAAGGAACAGGCAAAAATATCCAAGGCAAAAGCAGGAACAAAGAACAGGCAAAAATCTCCCAAGGCAAAAGCAGGAACAAAGAACAGGCAAAAATCTCCCAAGGCAAAAAAGCAGGAACAAAGAACAGGAGCGAACAGCACAACCAGAAGGAAGTGTTTGCAACGCAAGGAGGAACAAGACTGACTGACTTATATACTGAAAAAAGGGAAGTGACATCACAGGAAAGGGAAGTAACACCATCTTGGATTGGGAAAAGCCCATAGACGAGTATAGGAAAAAGGAAGTAGTATAAAAGAAAAACAGAGCATGCTGGGACAAAAACACAAAGAAGACAAGATGGACACAACATGGATAGAGACAGGCAAAAGGCCCAACAAAAAACCCACCACCAACAATAAAAGAAGAAAAAAGGCTACAAGTAAGTGTAGCGCGACCGGGAGCGAAATATATGCTTCCCAGAAAGCATAGTCAAAAAACGCGGAGAACGGCGCTCCGAATATCGGTAGCGTGTTCTACCCACGAGGACAGGACGAGACGGCGCATCAGAGCGCGGCGTTACAGTAGCTCCCTTCCCCAAGGCTCCAGGTTTGTCAGGATGATTGTCAAAAAACAGGCGAACCAAACTGGGAGCATGGACGGAGGAAGCATCTTCCCACGAACAGTCACTAAGGGGGTATCCTTTCGAGTGGACCAAAAACTGTAGTTTGCGTCGAAAAATTCGGGACTCACAGATCTCCTGGACTTCATACTCAGGCTGTCCGTTGATAGAAAGAGGAGGTGGACGTTGGAACTGGCGATGGTAAGGATCAGGAACAAACGGGTTTAACTGGGACACATGGAAGACAGGATGAACCCTCCAGGTATGAGGTAAGCGGAGACGCACAACTACAGGATTCAGGATGTGCGAAATTCGAAAGGGTCCATAAAAACGTGGTGTGAACTTATTGGTGGAAAACCGGGATGGTAGAAATCTGGAAGAAAGCCGTACCTTGTGGCCCACTTGATACAAAGGTGCGGCTTGCCGATAACGATCCGCCTTTCGCTTCATAGCTTGTTTCGAAGCTAGAAGAGTAGTGTGAAGTAGGCCCTGGATTCGACGGATCTGTCGTGAAAAAGAAGTGACTGCAGGCACAGAAGAGGATGTTCGAGAAACGTAGTGAAAGTCCTCGGATGAAATCCATAAGTACAATAAAAGGGTGTGGTCTTGGTCGCACTATGTATTGTGTTGTTATAGGAGAACTCGGCAAGAGCAAGATATTCCGACCAATTGCTTTGTGTGGCATTACAGTAACATCTCAGTTCTTGATCCACTCGTTCAGTTTGCCCATTCGTTTGTGGATGGAAACCCGAGGATAAAGAAATCTCAATGTTAAAGAAGGCACAAAAGGCTCTCCAGAAACGTGATACATATTGAGGCCTCTGTCCGAAATGACCTCTAGAGGAAGACCATGGAGGCGAAAAATATCTCGTAGAAAAATGCGACTCATTTCTGGGGCCGTTGGTAGTTTCTTCAAGGCTGAAAAATGGGCCATCTTGGTGAATGAATCTACGGTTACCATGATTACTTGGTTACCAGAGGAAGTAGGTAGAGAGCATATGAAATCTATGGATAGAGTACACCAAGGAGCGGAAGGAACCGGTAAAGGTCTTAATAAACCTGCCACCTTAGTTCGGGGTGTCTTAGTCTGGGCACAGACTGGGCATGCTGACACATAGGTTTCAGTGTCTGTCTTTAGCGAAGGCCACCAAAAAGATCGCTGAAGCAGTTCCTGGGTCTTCCTGATACCTCGATGACCGGCTATAGGAGAATCATGGCACATTTGCAGGGCTTCTGTCTGCACTTTCTTGGTAGGTAGGAAGAGAGCATGTTGATGATAGAAGTAGTTGTCCTTCTTCTGCAAAAAAGGAGTCACTTTATCCCATTCTGAAGCAGACAGAAATTGGTACTCGGATTGAACGCATTCTGGAAAAGATTGAGTAGCTCCGATGATCCTGCTAGACTCAATAAGATGTGGAGAGGAGTTCTGGGCTATGTCAGGATATCTGCGGGATAAGGCATCTGCCACTAAATTCTGGGAACCAGGTATGTACGTGATCACGAAATCGTACTGGCTAAAGAAGAAAGCCCATCGAGCCTGACGACTGTTGCGACACTGAAAGCTCCGAAGACACTGGAGATTACGGTGATCAGTCCTAGCTTCAAAAGGCTCTCTGGAACCCATCAGGAAATGCCTCCATTCCTTACAAGCTACTTTGAGAGCGAGTAGTTCTCGTTCCAGTAGAGAATAATTTCGTTCAGCCTCTGATAGAATATGCGACAGATAAAAGATAGGATGTTCCAATCCATCATTGTCTTGCTTCTGCAGCAGAACTGCTCCAATAGCTCTGTCTGAGGCATCAGTCACGACGATAAAGTTCTTGGTATTGTCAGGATGACGCAACACGGGTGCTTGGGTAAAGGCTGTCTTTAATTCTTGAAACGCATGTTCAGCCTCCTTGGTCCAAATGAAACCCTTCTTCAGGTTCTCTTTCTTAATTGTTTGTGTTATGAAACTTTGTAGGTGGGCAAAGTTCTGATCAAACTGACGGTAAAAGTTTGATAACCCAAGAAAACATTGCATTTCTTTAATGGACGTTGGAGAAGGCCAATCTAATATGGCACTGACCTTGTCAGGATCCATGGATATTCCGTGTTGATTAATACAAAACCCGAGATACCTTACTTCAGATTTATGGAACTCACACTTCTCAGGTTTACAAAACAATTGTTTTTTCTTGAGTCTTTCCAGGACTTGTATGACATGATCTACATGGTGCTCAGGATCACGGGAATATATCAAGATATCATCCAAATAAATGACTACATATTGATTGAGTACATCAGAGAACACTGAATCCATAAATCGTTGAAAAACAGAAGGGGCGTTGGTCAGTCCAAAGGGCATAACACGATACTCATAGTGCCCAAAAGGGGTACGGAAAGCAGTCTTCCATTCATCTCCTTCCTTGATCCGATGGAGATGATAGGCACCCCGTAAGTCTAATTTAGTAAATATCTTGGCTCCTCGAATGGCATCCAGTATATCTCTGATTAAAGGCAGTGGATATCAATCCTTAATCGTTATTCTGTTGAGTTCACGAAAGTCCACACAAGGACGCAGATCCTTAGTCTTCTTTGAGACGAAGAAGAGAGGAGCCCCAGCGGGGGACGTGGAAGGAGCAATCAAACCGTTGTGTAAGTTGTCGTCTAAATATTCCCTTAACACCTTCTTTTCTTGGTCTGTCAGAGAATACATTCGACCGAAGGGAACGACTTCATCAGGAATTAAAGGAATAGCACAGTCATAACTGCGATGAGGTGGCAAAATAGGATTACTAGGTTTCTGAAAAATCCTGATATATTCCTGATAACAATCTGGAACCCCCTGGATAGTATTGATAGAGTTAGTGTTATCCTTAGTTGACTGACAGGACCTTTTTGGAGTCCAATAAGAAGTAGTAGAATAACAATTCTGTTGACAAAATGAAGACGTTAGGGATATAGTTCGTGTTTCCCAATTGATATAGGGGTTGTGTCTGGCTAACCAGGGAATTCCCAAAATCATGATGTGATTTGGTGAGGCTATGAGATCAAAGGCAACGTGTTCTTGATACCCCCCAAATGTCAAACAAAGAGTAGGAGTTGAGGCCACCACAGGTCCTGAGGTTAACAGAAAGCCATCCACTGTGTGAACCTGCTCAGAGGTTTCTTTAGGAATGCAGGGAATTCCTTTACTAGTAGCCCAGGTCTCATCCAGATAGAGTCCACTGGCTCCACAATCAAGGAGAGCCAGAAGATGTTCTTCTTGATCTTGTGAACTTTGTAACGTGACCGAGAGGATAAACAGGGTGGACATGCTTTCTTTGGAGGAACATATTGATGGTACTTCAGCTCCTCCCGTCTCCTTCCTCCTTACAGGGGACGGGAGCTGGCGTTTCCCGCAGGCCTTGAGGGACGTACCGGACAACTACGGGTCAGGTGGCCAGCCTTACCACAGTATAGGCAAAGTCCCCTTCGTCGTCGTTCCTCCCTTTCTGACTCCGTCAATGGCCCACGAACCAGATCTATCTGCATGGGCTCTTCATGGGGAGGTGGAGAGGCTTCAGATGGACTATCTTCCGTTCGCCGACTGCTAGCACGGAAGGTACCGGGCTGGAATGGAGCTCTAGTTCTACGTCTTTCCATCTTGCGCTCTCGAAGTCTATACTTGATGTTCATAGATTGATCCATTAATTCTTTCAAAGAACAAGCTGGGGAAGAGTGTACAAGCTCATCTTTAATTTCTTCACGCAGGCCTCAGCGGAAAAGGGTTACGAAGGTGCGTTCTACCCAGGAAGTTTCAGCTGGCAGCTGTTTGAAGCGGGTTATATACTGCAGTAAATCCTGATTACCTTGCTGAATGTCACATAAGGCTTCTTCAGCTGCTGCTTCTACCCCAGGTCTCTCAAACATTTGTTTGAAAACAGTCAGGAAAGCGGAATAGTTAGCCAGGACTGGGTCATCTGCAGAAACCAGAGGAGTCGCCCAAGCAAGCGCTGGACCAGACAAGGCGCTGATCAGATAGCCCACCTTAGTCTTATCCGAAGAAAACTGGAGTGGACGAAAGGCAAAGAAAACTGTCAGGGCGTCCAAAAATTCCTTCATCTTTAAAGGATCTCCGGAATATCGAGGAATAGTAGCAGATACGGGTGGTATGTCCATTGATCGAGAAGACAAGACCTGTTGTAGCGCAGTGTTCTCTGCTGTAACTGTTGTAACTCTTGGGCTTGTTGTTGGACAGTCTGTAACATAGCTTGAGCATTTTCTGACACCTCTCCCTGTGGATCTTCCATGGTGCTCTCGCAACGCAGAATCTTTTGGCGTTGCAATCTGTCACGTACTGCGCTGGACTTCTCACCTCTGGATTTCGGATTGGCGAATACACCAAGGGCCTGATTCTAACTTTGGAGGACGGTGTTAAACCGTCCCAAAAGTGGCGGATATACCACCTACCGTATTACGAGTTCCATAGGATATAATGGACTCGTAATACGGTAGGTGGTATATCCGCCACTTTTGGGACGGTTTAACACCGTCCTCCAAAGTTAGAATCAGGCCCCAAGTCTTCTACAGGTCCTGGATGTTCCCAGATAAGGGCGACCCCTTCTAGTAGCCACGGTGCCGCTTGACAGGCTACGCCAAAGCAGACCGTATCCTCCAGAAGGAGTCCCAGAGGGAAAAAAACCCAACACTGGGGAAAAAACCTCTAACAGGAACTCCTGAAGGAAAACAAGAAAAAACAGGACTTGACGACAGGAAACAAAAATAGGCAATATCCAGGGTACAAGGCAGGAAAAAAGGAACAGGCAAAAATATCCAAGGCAAAAGCAGGAACAAAGAACAGGCAAAAATCTCCCAAGGCAAAAGCAGGTACAAAGAACAGGCAAAAATCTCCCAAGGCAAAAAAGCAGGAACAAAGAACAGGAGCGAACAGCACAACCAGAAGGAAGTGTTTGCAACGCAAGGAGGAACAAGACAGACTGACTTATATACTGAAAAAAGGGAAGTGACATCACAGGAAAGGGAAGTAACACCATCTTGGATTGGGAAAAGCCCATAGACCAGTATAGGAAAAAGGAAGTAGTATAAAAGAAAAACAGAGCATGCTGGGACAAAAACACGAAGAAGACAAGATGGACACAACATGGATAGAGACAGGCAAAAGGCCCAACAAAAAACCCACCACCAACAATAAAAGAAGAAAAAAGGCTACAAGTAAGTGTAGCGCGACCGGGAG
Organism: Pleurodeles waltl; assembly: GCF_031143425.1. Taxonomy (NCBI): domain Eukaryota; kingdom Metazoa; phylum Chordata; class Amphibia; order Caudata; family Salamandridae; genus Pleurodeles; species Pleurodeles waltl. The sequence goes on from NC_090447.1 coordinate 1,426,658,947, forward strand.
CAAAATATATGCTTCCCAGAAAGCATAGTCAAAAAACGCGGAGAACGGCGCTCCGAATATCGGTAGTGTGTTCCACCCACGAGGACAGAAAGAGACGCCGCATCAGAGCGCGGCGTTACAGTAGGTCCCTTCCCGAGGCTCCAGGTTTGTCAGGATGATTGTCAAAAAACAGGCGAACCAAACGGGGAGCATGAACGGAGGAAGCATCTTCCCACGAACAGTCACTGAGGGGGTATCCTTTCCAGTGGACCAAAAACTGTAGTTTGCGTCGAAAAATTCGTGAATCACAGATCTCCTGGACTTCATACTCAGGCTGTCCGTTGATAGAAAGAGGAGGTGGACGTTGGAACTGGCGATGGTAAGGATCAGGAACAAACGGTTTTAACTGGGACACATGGAAGACAGGATGAACCCTCCAGGTATGAGGTAAGCGGAGACGCACAACTACAGGATTCAGGATGTGCAAAATTCGAAAGGGTCCATAAAAACGTGGTGTGAACTTATTGGTGGAAAACCGGGATGGTAGAAATCTGGAAGAAAGCCATACCTTGTGGCCCACTTGATACAAAGGTGCGGCTTGCCGATAACGATCCGCCTTTCGCTTCATAGCTTGTTTCGAAGCTAGAAGAGTAGTGTGAAGTAGGCCCTGGATTCGACGGATCTGTCGTGAAAAAGAAGTGACTGCAGGCACAGAAGAGGATGTTCGAGAAACAGTAGTGAAAGTCCTCGGATGAAATCCATAAGTACAATAAAAGGGTGTGGTCTTGGTCGCACTATGTATTGTGTTGTTATAGGAGAACTCGGCAAGAGCAAGATATTCCGACCAATTGCTTTGTGTGGCATTACAGTAACATCTCAGTTCTTGATCCACTCGTTCAGTTTGCCCATTCGTTTGTGGATGGAAACCCGAGGATAAAGAAATCTCAATGTTAAAGAAGGCACAAAAGGCTCTCCAGAAACGTGATACATATTGAGGCCTCTGTCCGAAATGACCTCTAGAGGAAGACCATGGAGGCGAAAAATATCTCGTAGTAAAATGCGACTCATTTCTGGGGCCGTTGGTAGTTTCTTCAAGGCTGAAAAATGGGCCATCTTGGTGAATGAATCTACGGTTACCATGATTACTTGGTTACCAGAGGAAGTAGGTAGAGAGCATATGAAATCTATGGATAGAGTACACCAAGGAGCGGAAGGAACCGGTAAAGGTCTTAATAAACCTGCCACCTTAGTTCGGGGTGTCTTAGTCTGGGCACAGACTGGGCATGCTGACACATAGGTTTCAGTGTCTGTCTTTAGCGAAGGCCACCAAAAAGATCGCTGAAGCAGTTCCTGGGTCTTCCTGATACCTCGATGACCGGCTATAGGAGAATCATGGCACATTTGCAGGGCTTCTGTCTGCACTTTCTTGGTAGGTAGGAAGAGAGCATGTTGATGATAGAAGTAGTTGTCCTTCTTCTGCAAAAAAGGAGTCACTTTATCCCATTCTGAAGCAGACAGAAACTGGTACTCGGATTGAACGCATTCTGGAAAAGATTGAGTAGCTCCGATGATCCTGCTAGACTCAATAAGATGTGGAGAGGAGTTCTGGGCTATGTCAGGATATCTGCGGGATAAGGCATCTGCCACTAAATTCTGGGAACCAGGTATGTACGTGATCACGAAATCGTACTGGCTAAAGAAGAAAGCCCATCGAGCCTGACGACTGTTGCGACACTGAAAGCTCCAAAGTCACTGGAGATTACGGTGATCAGTCCTAGCTTCAAAAGGCTCTCTGGAACCCATCAGGAAATGCCTCCATTCCTTACAAGCTACTTTGAGAGCGAGTAGTTCTCGTTCCAGTAGAGAATAATTTCGTTCAGCCTCTGATAGAATATGCGTCAGATAAAAGATAGGATGTTCCAATCCATCATTGTCTTGCTTCTGCAGCAGAACTGCTCCAATAGCTCTGTCTGAGGCATCAGTCACGACGATAAAGTTCTTGGTATTGTCAGGATGACGCAACACGGGTGCTTGGGTAAAGGCTGTCTTTAATTCTTGAAACGCATGTTCAGCCTCCTTGGTCCAAATGAAACCCTTCTTCAGGTTCTCTTTCTTAATTGTTTGTGTTATGAAACTTTGTAGGTGGGCAAAGTTCTGATCAAACTGACGGTAAAAGTTTGATAACCCAAGAAAACATTGCGTTTCTTTAATGGACGTTGGAGAAGGCCAATCTAATATGGCACTGACCTTGTCAGGATCCATGGATATTCCGTGTTGATTAATACAAAACCCGAGATACCTTACTTCAGATTTATGGAACTCACACTTCTCAGGTTTACAAAACAATTGTTTTTTCTTGAGTCTTTCCAGGACTTGTATGACATGATCTACATGGTGCTCAGGATCACGGGAATATATCAAGATATCATCCAAATAAATGACTACATATTGATTGAGTACATCAGAGAACACTGAATCCATAAATCGTTGAAAAACAGAAGGGGCGTTGGTCAGTCCAAAGGGCATAACACGATACTCATAGTGCCCAAAAGGGGTACGGAAAGCAGTCTTCCATTCATCTCCTTCCTTGATCCGATGGAGATGATAGTCTAATTTAGTAAATATCTTGGCTCCTCGAATGGCATCCAGTATATCTCTGATTAAAGGCAGTGGATATCAATCCTTAATCGTTATTCTGTTGAGTTCACGAAAGTCCACACAAGGACGCAGATCCTTAGTCTTCTTTGAGACGAAGAAGAGAGGAGCCCCAGCGGGGGACGTGGAAGGAGCAATCAAACCGTTGTGTAAGTTGTCGTCTAAATATTCCCTTAACACCTTCTTTTCTTGGTCTGTCAGAGAATACATTCGACCGAAGGGAACGACTTCATCAGGAATTAAAGGAATAGCACAGTCATAACTGCGATGAGGTGGCAAAATAGGATTACTAGGTTTCTGAAAAATCCTGATATATTCCTGATAACAATCTGGAACCCCCTGGATAGTATTGATAGAGTTAGTGTTATCCTTAGTTGACTGACAGGACCTTTTTGGAGTCCAATAAGAAGTAGTAGAATAACAATTCTGTTGACAAAATGAAGACGTTAGGGATATAGTTCGTGTTTCCCAATTGATATAGGGGTTGTGTCTGGCTAACCAGGGAATTCCCAAAATCATGATGTGATTTGGTGAGGCTATGAGATCAAAGGCAACGTGTTCTTGATGCCCCCCAAATGTCAAACAAAGAGTAGGAGTTGAGGCCACCACAGGTCCTGAGGTTAACAGAGAGCCATCCACTGTGTGAACCTGCTCAGAGGTTTCTTTAGGAATGCAGGGAATTCCTTTACTAGTAGCCCAGGTCTCATCCAGATAGAGTCCACTGGCTCCACAATCAAGGAGAGCCAGAAGATGTTCTTCTTGATCTTGTGAACTTTGTAACTTGACCGAGAGGATAAACAGGGTGGACATGCTTTCTTTGGAGGAACATATTGATGGTACTTCAGCTCCTCCCGTCTCCTTCCTCCTTACAGGGGACGGGAGCTGGCGTTTCCCGCAGGCCTTGAGGGACGTACCGGACAACTACGGGTCAGGTGGCCAGCCTTACCACAGTATAGGCAAAGTCCCCTTCGTCGTCGTTCCTCCCTTTCTGACTCCGTCAATGGCCCACGAACCAGATCTATCTGCATGGGCTCTTCATGGGGAGGTGGAGAGGCTTCAGATGGACTATCTTCCGTTCGCCGACTGCTAGCACGGAAGGTACCGGGCTGGTATGGAGCTCTAGTTCTACGTCTTTCCATCTTGCGCTCTCGAAGTCTATACTTGATGTTCATAGATTGATCCATTAATTCTTTCAAAGAACAAGCTGGGGAAGAGTGTACAAGCTCATCTTTAATTTCTTCACGCAGGCCTCAGCGGAAAAGGGTTACGAAGGTGCGTTCTACCCAGGAAGTTTCAGCTGGCAGCTGTTTGAAGCGGGTTATATACTGCAGTAAATCCTGATTACCTTGCTGAATGTCACATAAGGCTTCTTCAGCCGCTGCTTCTACCCCAGGTCTCTCAAACATTTGTTTGAAAACAGTCAGGAAAGCGGAATAGTTAGCCAGGACTGGGTCATCTGCAGAAACCAGAGGAGTCACCCAAGCAAGCGCTGGACCAGACAAGGCGCTGATCAGATAGCCCACCTTAGTCTTATCCGAAGAAAACTGGAGTGGACGAAAGGCAAAGAAAACTGTCAGGGCGTCCAAAAATTCCTTCATCTTTAAAGGATCTCCGGAATATCGAGGAATAGTAGCAGATACGGGTGGTATGTCCATTGATCGAGAAGACAAGACCTGTCGTAGCGCAGTGTTCTCTGCCCGTAACTGTTGTAACTCTTGGGCTTGTTGTTGGACAGTCTGTAACATAGCTTGAGCATTTTCTGACACCTCTCCCTGTGGATCTTCCATGGTGCTCTCGCAACGCAGAATCTTTTGGCGTTGCAATCTGTCACGTTCTGCGCTGGACTTCTCACCTCTGGATTTCGGATTGGCGAATACACCAAGTCTTCTACAGGTCCTGGATGTTCCCAGATAAGGGCGACCCCTTCTAGTAGCCACGGTGCCGCTTGACAGGCTACGCCAAAGCAGACCGTATCCTCCAGAAGGAGTCCCAGAGGGAAAAAAAACCAACACTGGGGAAAAAACCTCTAACAGGAACTCCTGAAGGAAAACAAGAAAAAACAGGACTTGACGACAGGAAACAAAAATAGGCAATATCCAGGGTACAAGGCAGGAAAAAAGGAACAGGCAAAAATATCCAAGGCAAAAGCAGGAACAAAGAACAGGCAAAAATCTCCCAAGGCAAAAAAGCAGGAACAAAGAACAGGAGCGAACAGCACAACCAGAAGGAAGTGTTTGCAACGCAGGGAGGAACAAGACAGACTGACTTATATACTGAAAAAAGGGAAGTGACATCACAGGAAAGGGAAGTAACACCATCTTGGATTGGGAAAAGCCCATAGACCAGTATAGGAAAAAGGAAGTAGTATAAAAGAAAAACAGAGCATGCTGGGACAAAAACACGAAGAAGACAAGATGGACACAACATGGATAGAGACAGGCAAAAGGCCCAACAAAAAACCCACCACCAACAATAAAAGAAGAAAAAAGGCTACAAGTAAGTGTAGCGCGACCGGGAGCGAAATATATGCTTCCCAGAAAGCATAGTCAAAAAACGCAGAGAACGGCGCTCCGAATATCGGTAGTGTGTTCCACCCACGAGGACAGAAAGAGACGCCGCGTCAGAGCGCGGCGTTACACTATCTTGTCACCAGTGGTAGTGTCCTCCTAAGCCTGGGTACCCTGCCAATGAATATGCCACACAAGGAGCTATGTATAACACGTCTTTAGTCTTCACCGTGTAACCACATACTCAAACTTCTAAACCCGCATTCACTTCACCACATTCTAACACCGATATTATCATGCTACTGAGTCCTTCGGGAACCAAAAAGGTTCCATCACACATATTTACAAGACATGACATTATCTCCGACTGTGGGAGGTCATCACTGATGGTGGTAAGGGCTGGCACCAGGCTGCTCTGCAGTCCAGTTGGATGTGTGTCTGCTCTTCTACTGCTGCAAGGAGCTGGGCACCCCACATTTTAGGTTCAGTTGGGTTCCCTGAAAGGTGGGAGGCACAGACATTTACTAGACATCAGCAGGCATGCTAATTGCCGAGCAGAGAGATAGTGTGCACAGCACAGTAAAAGTGCAGGCTGATTGGCATGTCCTGCTACAGCTCATATCAGCAAGAGGGAGATGTGGTAATGGGTGTGGATTAGCCAGCATCATAGAGAGCTGATGTCCTCATTCCTACCATGATGATGATACAATATATTGCTTAATTTAGGTTCCAGGCATTTTGTAATGTTTGTCTCAGCTTGTTTTGTTTTCAGGACTAACTGACAGGATGTTCCAGTCATCAGATAGCACTATAAACCTGCACCACAAGTACTGATTGGTGTTCACCTTAGTTTCACACAGGCACTGTAGAGCTATTTACTATGATCACATATGTGTGGTGGTTTGTGAATTATCACTATAAATGGAAGCACACATAATTTTAGACATTCATATCACAGTTTGTGTTTATACCTTTCACACTAGAACCAACCACTCTCTATTAATAGACTTCAATTCAGTATCACATGCATAATCTGAGTGACTGTTTGTGTGTTTCACTCATATTGTTTGTGTTCTTCATTTTGCTGGTCAGCTATGATGTAGTGTGGTCATCCTATAATTACTCCAAAGTAGTTGTGGTTCTTTGCAGACATCTGTTAGTGACTGTTTGCCTTCGGGCTCTGATATTTATCAGGATTTACACTTACGAATGTGATGAGTAATGCATTCCAATCATCATTATTTATGTTCCTGTGAAATATTTCTGCATAACCTTTGATCTCACAACTGCTCCCAGAAGCCCTTTGACCCCCAAGCTCCAGCAAGCAGGACTATCAGTCTCTTCTTATGTCATTTTATAAACCTTTAATGATGGCCATCTTTTGACACACTCCACAAGTATCTGGCACGTAAAAGGTGGTTTTGAAAAAACACACTACCAGTGTGATCCTAAAATCTAAATCGTAACTTTATGCTGTCAATAGGCAGCTGTTATCCATCTAGTCACATTTTGGTGGGATGTTTGTGGAAATGGATGATTAGGTTTGGGTTGGGCCAATACCCACTGCATTACAATTTTCACATCATTTTACCCATACATTGTAGTTACATATTTATCTGATTCACAAGCGTATCCGAATCAACTACATTGTTCGTTTTCACGTCATATTTCTTAAAGCTATTTTATAATAAACGTTTTTGTTTAATAAAAACGTTCTTCAATAATAGTGAATTAATAGATCAAATTATGTAAAACTATTTCCTACTCAGTAATAATAAGGAACTAAAAATGTATTCAACTAGGAGGATGTTAATAAATACATAATGATACATTCATATTTTCATATATTTTAGTCCGAAAACGCTGATTTTCATATATTTTATTTAGATTGTCACGAAACTCCATTCTATGTACACTTACCAATTAAACCCTCGGAAAGACAAAATAAAACCAAGCAGCTGCTGTCGAAACTCACCTCAAGCTTAATCTCCTTTCCTCTAAGTCAATGCACAAGTTAAGGCATGCAGTGAGAAAAACTAAAACATCATAAAATAACCAAATATACTATGTGTAAAAATTGTCCATGTCGGGAATTCTGATGACTCAATGGACATCCACAATCACTTGGCGACAGAAAAAAACAACGAAAAAAATATTTTGTGGCAGTTTTCAAGAAAAAGACAAACTTTTAGATGAAAAAATGAGTTTGCATAAAAACAAAAAATATTCTAGACCCATAAAATCTATTAGATAATAAAGACTTAGACTTCGACGGATGGGTTACTCCATCACAACGGTGACGGATATCCCGTCCAACGAAATATAAATCCCGTTATTTCCTACTGGGTTTCTATTTCGGCGGATGGGATATCGGTCACCAATGTGACAGAGTAACCCATCCTCGAAATCTAAACCAGGCCCAGAATGTCCCTACTTCAAGTTCCAATTGTCTATTTTTAACAGACGAATAGTAACATATTCAATTTAATAGATGGATGAGAATATTTAGTGGAAAGTGCACACATGTTTGTGACATATTGTAGACAGGTTTTTGTTACATGCATGCCTATTTAGTGATTTGCTTTTCTAAGTTATTTTGTTACAGCCTTGAGAAACTGAGTGACAAAACGTATTCAAATGTCGTTTATTGAGAGGAGATCAAGGTCTAGATACAAAAAAATGGATTTCAATAAATTAATTATCTTTTCAAATGCCTCCATCTTCCATTAGTTAAATGGGGGAGGGTGGCTAAAGAATGTGCTTTCCATTTTAGCTTCTACAGTAAATGTTGCTTCTACAACAAAAAAAAATTAAAAACCCTGAATGGAATTACATTAGACGTGCTTGAAACTTTCTGTGTGCTCCATGAGCTGGCCCACTGTGTGCTGCTTGGAGCCAATGCAAGCACCCTTGCACTGTAGTGCAAGGGGGCCTGCATTACAGGCAGGCTTTTTTTGTGGAAGAAGGGACACCTTCCTCTACAAAAACAACTCTTAAAGGCATTTCTCTCTTTCTGTGTGTAGTGCCTAATGCAATACCTGTGGAAAAAGAAATAATGAGGAGATACAAATATGTTTCTCCTCAGTACACCTTGGGAAGACTTAGCTTTTTGACACATTCTCAGGTTTATAAGTCTTCCTAAATCGGGGAATTCACCAAAATACATGGGTGGATGCATGGGAACACCTATGCTTCACCCATGAAATGTTTCCCAACTTGAAATGTAATGTAACGCAGCACAAGCAGTTGGGGTACATTCCTTTAGAAATTCTTGCAACACTAGGAATCCAAAGCATACATCTGAGGGGTGGAGGGTTTGGGGAGTGACACCCCCCTCATAAATTGATTCCAGGGTCCAGTTGGGTCCAGGGACCACCAGTCAGGCTAGCAGTGTCTGTGGTCAGGTTTTCACTTAGATTAGTAGGCATCATTGCACACACATTTTACACAGTTTTATACACCCAACCCTTCTCTTCCCTCTCACACAAAACAGGCTAAGAATAAACAAAGGACTGGATTGCTCTTATGTGGAGCCGAGAAGCCTTTTAAATTTATGACTATTTTCATCCATTTTATCATTGCAATGGCAGTGATAGTTGGGAAATCTCTGTTTCACACCCCTGAACCTTACTAAATAAGCTATGCCCCTGCCAGGCATATCTGGCTTTATGTACAAAGCTGACTCTTTATATAGTGGACTAAAAAGAGGTTCACTGTGTAAAGAATAGAAGTAAATCCCAGAGGAATTACAGAGGCACAATTGGCACCCCAAATGCTCTTTTTTTGTGGTAGTTTGGGCGAGTAGTTAGGCATATCAGAGGGTAGTGCTAAGCATGTAAGGCACACACATAGGCAGTGAGACACACACTCAATAAAGAAATCAGACACCAATTTATAAAAACAACACATACTTTTATACAATTTTGGATACAAAGATCACCAGCATCGGGTGAGGACTTTTCAAGTTGTGAATTTTTTGAGTTTTCAAAAGTTGACAGCGCATTTTTCAGATATGATAATGGTTTTCTATGGAGGTAGAACAATCGCCTCCTACAGATATAGTACTGCGACTGATGGGACCAATCTCTGGACTTCAGGTAAGTTTGTGGCAAGGTCCAAGGCCACACCAGCAGGTCTCCTCGGGCAGCACTGGGGGGTCTGGGTGCAGTGGTGCAGCTCAACGTCATGTGCCTCTTGCAAATCTATGGGGATCGGTCTGGTCACAAAGTTGCTGCAGGAGTGGACTGAGAGTCCAGTGTGGTGGGGAACCACCAAGGGGGTCCAAGTCTTGTGATGCTCGGGGAAGTAGGGACACCAGTGGTCCTGTTCTCATCAGTCCAGGGCATGCAGACGCAGAGGTGGTTTGGACCGTTGGGCTTTCCGTCATCGGGGGTGGGGGCGGTCGCAGTAGAGTGGAGCCCACAGAATCATACTGCAGGCGTGGACTGAGGGTTCAGTCCAACCAAACCAACTAGTGGTCTCTGGTCTCAGGGATGGAGGGACACCTGTGATCCTCCTCTCCTCTGTCCAGGCTGTCTGGGTAAAGAGGTGCAGTGGACTGTTGAGTCTTCGTCACCAAAGGCGGTATGAGGTGGGGTCTGCTGACACAGGCTGCAGACGCCATTTGAAAGTCCACAGTGGGCAAGCTGAAGGTGGGCTTTATCTCTAGAGGGCCTGGGAACCATGCTGGCACCGTTGGCCCGCTTCAGCTCGGGCTAGGAGACTCAGATGCAGTGGTGCTGTCCGGCATTGGGTTTTTGGCGGTCCTAGTCCTCACAGTTCTTTCTTGGGTTGCCTGCAGATTAGGCCTGGAAATTAGGTAACCATGCATTCTGTGGAGAATGCAGTTACCGATAGACTCTGCACTTTTCTCTTTTCCCCCGTTGGTGTGCGGTTTCTGTCATTTCGTGCATGCAAGATGTGAAATGAAAGACTTACGCTCTCTTGCGATTACAAATGAGATTCTTTACCGCTCACGAGAGTTAGCACCACACCAGCGACCTCCGGCACGCCTTTTTTGACGTAGGTGAGCGCAAGTGAGCACGGTCGACTGCTGCTGCAACCTGGCGAAGCTGAAGCAGCTAAAATCTACAACTTCAAGTGAAAAATCTTCCCTATTGGACCATTCGCATTGATATTGTTGTGTGAGGAGTACTTTTTTTTCCCCATCAACAGAAAGTGCCCCAGAGACTCCAACTTCCTGTTCCTTTCCAGCATGCTCCTCTCACTGCTTTGTCCATCTTCTGGTCACTTTTCACTTGGATTTTGAGCTGGAATGATCACTTTTTTGTCTTCTGGATATATTATTTGATTTAAAGACTGTTGCATTTGAGTTTTTACAAGTAAGTTAAAAAACACTTGAAAACTTGTTTGTTTTATAGGGGCCATGCCCCAGGATTTATCTTTACTTTTATTCATTTTTTAAAAATTTATGTTAGTGGGTGGCCTGCATTTGTGGTCTAGTTATATTTATACTAGTAATTTTTGTCCTACAAGGGAAAAATGTTTAACTGTGCACTACATTTGCTCCATGTTATGTTTTGTAAATTTGCAATATTCATTAAATTGAATGTTAATGTTAAGTGGCGTAGCCTGCTAATGTAATAGGCCTCCCAGCTGTAGGCCCAGTACTAGTCATGAGTGCATGATGAAAAACAACTGTTTGTGGTGTCAGTGGAACTGAAACACCATGGATGGCATTGGATTAAAGATTACAAAATGTTGTTTGGCGGTAGTTCACATTTTGTTTCTGCAAACAGTGTAGGCAGGGGGGATATATAGCACTTGATGCCTTTGTATGATGTGTGTTGTTGTTTAAACATTTTTTAGCCAATTTAATTTTAGATTTTGGAATTACTAATACTGACTTAATGCTGGTTTTTTCTCCTGTACCAATTCCATTCTTTGTCTGGCCAGTGCGTGACAGTGTTTGTCATAGGCCACCATTTGTCTTTGTTCCCCAGGCCATGTGGCCAGGGGCCCGTTTTGTGTAGTCAAAATTATAGTCCTAAACCGATATGTTTTTTTTGTCTTCCATTCATCCTGCTTGTTGTTTGATGTGGCTGGTGGCCATTTTTTTTAGGCAGCCAGTAGTCCTTCATGTGTTCTTCTTTGTTGTGTTGGTCGTGCCTCTTTGCTGGTTGTTGTTTGACCATATGGCTGGTGGTAATTTTGTGTAGGCAGCCAGTGTGCTTTTGGCCTGCTTGTGTTTTTTGTTGTTGTTGTGGCCATGCCTCCTTTATGGTTGTTGTTTGACCATGTGGCTGGCAGCCATTTTGTGTAGGCAGCCAGTGTGCTTTCAGGGTGCATATGTTGTTGACCATGTGGCTGGCGGACATTCTGTGTGTTTATTCAGGCTTAGTAGGTCAATGCTTATTACTAAATGTACTGTATGAGCAGTTTTTTTTATATTTTAGTGTAGGAGACTGGCCTGGCTTATAGTGGGTACCTGATGGTACTTACACCTTGTGCCTGGTCCAGTTATCCCTTATTAGTTGATTAGTAGTGTTCTAGCAGCTTAGGCTGATAGAGGTAGCTATAGCAGAGCAGCTTAGGCTGAACTAGGAGACATGCATAGCTCCTACTATACCACTTATATCATATAGCACTATATCATAAGAATCACAATACTCAGAGTTACAAAAAATAAAGCTACTTTATTTTAGTGACAATGTGCCAAAAATATCTCAGAGGATATACTCCCTTAGGAGGTAAGTAAAATACACAAAATATACACACAAACCAAAATCAGGTAAGTAAACAGTTAGAAAGTAGTGCAAACACTGTAGAATACAATAGGATGCAATAGGCCTAGGGGCAACACAAACCATATACTCTATAAGTGGAATGCGAACCACAAATGGACCCCAGGCCTAGTGTAGTGTGTAGAGGGTCGCTGGGAGTGTAAGAAAACACTAAGGGTGTCCAAGATACCCCACCCCAAGACCCTGAAAAGTAGGAGTAAAGTTACCCTACTTCCCCAGAAACACACTAAAGTTGTGATAGGAGATTCTGCAAAGACAACAACTGACTGCAAAGCACTGAAGACGGATTCCTGGACCTGAGGACCTGCAAAGGAAGGGGACCAAGTCCAAGAGTCACAAAACTGTCCGGGGGGCAGGAGCCCACTAAACCCCGGATGAAGGTGCAAAAGGGCTGCCTCCGGGTGGAGAAGCTGAAGATTCTGCAACAACGGAAGATGCCAGGAACTTCTCCTTTGCACAGAAGATTTCCCAAGGCGTGCTGGAGGATGCAGAGTTGTTTCCACGCAGAAGACTGCAAACAAGCCTTGCTAGCTGCAAAGGCCACGGTTGAAGAAAATGGGTGCTGCCTGGGCCCAGAAAGGACCAGGAGGTCACCCCTTGGAGGAGGAGACAGAGGGGCGCTCAGCAGCACAGAGAGCTGATGCAGAAGCAGACAGCACCCGCAGAAACACTTGAAAAGGCATTCAAGAAATCTGAACACCGTGGTCGTCTCAACACTACAAAGGAGGGTCCCACGAAGGCAGTGCCCAACTCAGCAAGTTGAGCAGTGCAGGGCGGAGTGCTGGGGACCTGGGCTATGCTGTGCACGAAGGATTCCTTGCAAAAGTGCACAGAAGCCCTAGCAGCTGCAGATCACGCAGTGCACAGGATTACTGTCTGTCGTGGGGATGCAAGGACTTACCTCCACCAAATTTGGGCAGAAGGACCACTGGACTGCCGGGGTCACTTGGATCCAGCTCCTGTGTTCCAGGGACCACGATCGTCAAGATGAGAGGGGACCCAGAGGACCGGTGATGCAGAAGTTTGGTGCCTGCGTTAGCAGGGGGAAGATTCCGTCGACCCACGGGAGAGAAATCTTCTTGGCTTCCAGTGCAGGGTGAAGGCAGACAGCCCTCAGAGCATGCACCACCAGGTAACAGTCGAGAAAGCCGGCAGGATGAGGCGCTACAATGTTGCTGGTAGTCGTCTTGCTACTTTGTTGTGGTTTTGCAGGTGTCCTGGAGCAGTCAGCGGTCGATCCTTGGCAGAAGTTGAAGATGGAGATGCAGAGGAACTCTGGTGAGCTCGTGCATTCGTTATCTGAAGAGAAACCCACAGGAGAGACCCTAAATAGCCCTCAGAGGAGGATTGGCCACCTAACCAGGTATGCACCTATCAGGAGGGGTCTCTGACGTCACCTGCTGGCACTGGCCACTCAGAGGCCTCCATTGTGCCCTCACACCTCTGCATTCAAGATGACAGAGGTCTGGGACACACCGGAGGAGCTCTGGGCACCACCCCTGGGGTGGTGATGGACAGGGGAGTGGTCACTCCCCTTTCCTTTGTCCAGTTTCGTGCCAGAGCAGGGGCTGGGGGATCCCTGAACCGGTGTAGACTGGCTTATGCAAGGAGGGCACCATCTGTGCCCTTCAAAGCATTTCCAGAGGCTGGGGGAGGCTACTCCTCCCCAGTCCTTAACACCTATTTGCAAAGGGAGAGGGTGTAACACCCTCTTTCAGAGGCAATTCTTTGTTCTTCCTTCCTGGGACTGGGCTGCCCAGACCCCAGGAGGGCAGAAGCCTGTCTGTGGGTTGGCAGCAGCAGTAGCTGCAGTGAAAAACCCGGAGAGCTAGTTAGGCAGTACCCGGGGTCCATGCTGGAGCCCCGGGGATGCATGGGATTGGCACCCCAATACCAGATTTGGCATGGGGGGACAATTCCATGATCTTATACATGTTACATGCCCATATTCGGAGTTACCATTGTGAAGCTACATTTAGGTATTGACCTATATGTAGTGCACGCATGTAATGGTGTCCCCGCAATCAGAAAGTCCAGGGAAATTGCCCTGAACAATGTGGGGGCACCTTGGCTAGTGCCAGGGTGCCCTCACAATTAGTAACTTTGCACCTAACCTTCACTAGGTGAGGGTTAGATATATAGGTAACTTATAAGTTACTTAAGTGCAGTGTAAAATGGCTGTGAAATAACGTGGACGTTATTTCTCTGAGGCTGCAGTGGCAGTCCTGTGTAAGAATTGTCTGAGCTCCCTATGGGAGGCAAAAGAAATGCTGCAGCCTATAGGGATCTCCTGGAACCCCAATACCATGGGTACCTAGGTACCATATACTAGGGAATTATAAGGGTGTTCCAGTGTTCCAATCAAAATTGGTGAAAATGGTCACTAGCCTGCAGTGACAATTTTAAAAGCAGAGAGTGCATAAGCACTGACGTTCTGTTTAGCAGAGCCTCAGTGACACAGTTAGGCACCACAAAGGGAACACATTCAGGCCACAAACTATGAGCACTGGGGCCCTGGCTAGCAGGGTCCCAGTGAGACATATAAAACACACTGACAAATAGGGATTTCCCTATGAGCACTGGGGTCCTAGCTAGCAGGATCCCAGTGAGACAGGAAAACACCCTGACATATACTCACAAACAGGCTAAAAGTGGGGTTAACAAGGCTAGAAAGAGGCTACCTTCCTACATTTAGTATATACTTTTTTGCATTTTTCACCTCCACCACTCCTTGCCTCCCAAATTCCTGTGGTTTTTCATGCTAGTCCCCTTCTCATGGTACATCAGCAATTGCAATCTATCAAAAAAATATATCCTTTTCTTCTAAGTTTTTTTACAACCGATATTTTATTCAATTTTATATTATCAGTCTAATGATAATAATAATATTTACATTTTTTTAAAACATTTCTTGCTTTTTTATTTTTATAAATATATATATATATATGCCAACTTGACGCAGACAGATATAGCTAGCACTTACAATCTTTATGCTGTAGTTGTTGCTCTTTCTTATCCTTCGTGACTGAACATACTAATGAAAGTTAATGTTGGTGTGTTTTTTTCACGAATGGATACACTGTATTTCATAATTATTTATACGTTTATTTAAGTAACCATTCTATGATACTGTTTGTTTCTACTACTAATACAACTGCAACAACAATGCCATATTTAACTGATCCTTCTTTCATGTTTGCTTTTAGGTGCATGAAGAAAAAAGAGACATGAGCCATAGTACTGCCAGGCAGAAGGCCTGTACTCGACGTGATGCGTGACCACACTCACGATCACACGGACATCTCTTCAGCTGCTGATGCTAAGTGCTACTGCCAACTGACAGCTTCAAGATGGCTCCAAAGAAAGCTGCAACTAAGAAAGCAGACAGTGATAAGAATATGCTTCCCACCACTGGTATGTTGCCCCAGACCTTTTCTGGACAAAGACATGTGCCTGCCACACCATCCTCTGGGGAGCAAGCTGGGAGCACCACTCTCACATCAGTGGTCCCATTCCAAAGTAGGCCCAAGCCCATGTCTGGCAAAGAGGCAGCCTCTCAAATCATGGGAACGCCGACGAGCAGTGACGTTGAATTGGGCTTATCTTTTTCTCAAAGTAGTACCCAGTCATTGCTGGAAACTCAGGACAGTGAACAACAACCGCCGCAGCCAGCAATGGCAGTTCTTCCTGAAGTAGGAGCACATCAGGATGTTGAGCTTCATGCAGTGGAAGCTGAAGGAGCCCCTCTTTCACAATAGCCACTGTCTTCCAGATCTCCACCATCTTCTTCCTCAAGCCGCCCTTCTGTTGATCAAGACTTTACTCGGATGCCACCTCAGTCTGAGACACGCCAGGAGAGGCAAGGAGTGAAAAGGAAGGTTCCTGAAGCTTTAGAGTTATGAATGAAGAAGAGGAGTATGACCAGTCTGACGATGAGCCAGCCTTCATGGATGCTAGCCCAGCCCCAGTGGAGCCAAACATTACCCTATATTCTCAACCTGCTCCGAGAGATGTGGCAGCAATACCACCACCTCCACAGGCTTCCATATCTATAAGGCCCAGGGCGCAACCTACATCCGCACCCACCTCAATAGAAGAAGGCACTGCAGAGAGGCAAACATCATCAATACAACATCCACGTACCGCCACATCTCCAGACATAGACAGCGGCACCAGTGTTAAAAAGTTGACCTCCCTATTTTGGAACTTGTTTATGGTTAGTGAAAAGAAGCCAAACATTGCCATATGCTCCATTTGCCGAGCAAGTGTTAGTAAGGGTAAGCTTGGTAAAAACTATCGTACTGGAGTCCAAACAACCCATTTGTGAAAACACCACGCAATCTGCTAGGAGGGGCACCTTAGTGGCCAAAAGAAAAAAGCCTGAAAGTGGTGTTAGGGAAGGTGTTGAAAGCAAGGAATCTCATCCGATCATTGTGGAAGGTGAAGAAGAGAGTTACATTATTGTTACACAAATCAGCCCTGTCCCCAGCAGTGCAGTAGTATCGTCACCCACATCAGCAACATCGCAATTGCACAGGAAGACTCAGAGTCAGGTCATAACACCAAGGAAAGAACCTACAGTGGCTGCCCCCGTGAGACGTGCATTGAGCCTGCTACCGCCTTCTAAGTCGCCTGTGCCGGAGGCAGGAGCAAAGAAAAAAATTCAGGCTACTATTACTGCCATATTTAGGCAAGAGGGGAGTACGAACGCAACAATCCAATGGCACGTTTGTACAACGGGAGGTTGGCTAAAATGTTAGTGTTGGACCTCCTCCCTTTTTTCGTTGTGGAAGGAGTGAGTTTTCTAGAATGTGTGGCAGCGATCTGCCCGAAATGGAAGGTTCCCAGCCGGACCTACTTTGCCAGAGTTGCTATTCCAGCACTGCATCGCGATGTGCTGGAATTGGTTGGACAAGCTTTGCAGCAAAGTGTTGTCCAGCAATCCACCTGATGACAGAATTGCAAACCAGTTGCCAAGCCAATGATTAAATGTGCATCACTGCACACTGGATCTCTTTTATGGGAGTTTGAGAAATTATATCTGCAGGTGTTGACACAGCTGAAATTTTTAATGGTGCCTAGAAGCATGAAACAGTATCTATGCTCGCCATGGAGAATACCCATACAGCTGCAAAAATCTTGGATGACTTTAACAACAATGTCTTTGAATGGCTGCGTCCCAGGGGGCTTAACATCAGATTTGTTGCCACGGATAATGGCAGTAATACAGTTAAAGGCATGCCAGATGATGGCTATTTCAGGGTCCTGAGTTTGGCGCACTGCATAAACATCATTGTACAGGACTTCCTCAAAAAAGAACCTTGAGTGAGTGACTTACTGTCCACATACAGAAGAATCTGCACTCATTTTAGCCATTCTTTTAAAGCCCGCAAGCTTTTGAGGATTATTCAGCGTGATAATAGAATGCCAGTTAAAGCCCTCATACAGGAGGTGCCAACAGGTTGGAATTCTACTTTTTACATATTGCAACGTCTGTTTGAGCAGTACAAACTGATTAATGAACATGTCATGCAAAGAGGGGATGCAACTGTTAAAGGTATGATCATTGAAATGGACCAATGGGGCCTGGTCAAATGCCTGACAGAGGAGATGCTTCTCTTTGAAATTTGTATACGGGAAGTCAGCAAGGAGCACTGTACCCTGGGTCAAGCTATCCCATTTGTGCATATGCTGCAGAAACAGCTAAAGGAGGTGTCTTAAATGTACACAGGTGTGGATGAAAAAACAGATGTGCAGGAGTTGGTAGACAACGTAATGCTTCGCTCATCCATTAATACAAGGCTTCAAAGAGACATTGGCCCTTATTACGACTTTGGTGGTTTTAAAGCCACAGGCGCTAGAAGACTGCAAGTGATGGCGGTCTTCCGCCCACCTTATAACGGGTACTACCAGATTTCCGCCACACTTTGGGTGGAAATCCAGCAGTAGTTGTGCTGGCAGACGGAGGTGGTTCCCCCACTGGCCACGCCCCACCAGTAGGACTCCACCAGCTGTATTATGGGCAATAATACAGCCTGGCGGTGTCCTGCTGGTGGGGCACTGCTGGCGGTGGAAGTGCCCTTCCCGTTCCCTGCTGGAAGACCTTCTCCCCAGACCAGGTAAGGTGATCGTCCGACAGGGAAAGGGGGTGGGAGAGTGTGGAGTGTTGTGTGTGCCTGTGTGAGTGTGTGGTGTCTGCGTGTGTGTATGAATGTGTGTTTGTGTGGTTGTATGTGTATCTGAATGTTGAAGTGAGTGAGTGTATGCATGTAAGTGTGTATGCGTGTAAGTATGCGAATGTGAGTGTTGTGGTGTAATTGTATTTGTCTGTGTGTGAGTATGCATGTTTGGATGGATGTGAGTATGCATGCTTGAATGTGTGTATGAATGTTGAAGTGAATTTGTGTGTGGATGCGTGAGAGTGAATGCGTGTAAGTAAGTGTAGGTGAACGGGTGTATGCGTGGTGCGTGTGGGTGTCTGTGGGCATGTATGCAGGGAGGGGGGTGGGGGCGCTGTGTCTGGAGGGCGGGTGGTGGTATGGGAAGGGGCGTGCTGTGCCTAGAGGGGGGAGGAGGGTCTAGTGCTTGCTGGGGGGAGTCATCTACCGGTGACAGGGAAGAAATTCCCTGTCACTGGTAGCCTCTTCGCCATGGTTTTCATGGCGGTGCTGCCGCCGTGGAAACCATGGCAGAAAGCCGGCTCCTAATACCGCCAGTGGTCTTCTGTAGATGTCAGAGTCACCAGATCCTCAAGGTCTGTGCACGTTCCCAACACGTCCACCACTGAACAGCTCCAAGACTCTGATAGATAAATCACAGAGACTGAGAGAGTCCAAGAGGGGAAGAGGGGATTAGGAAGGGAACAGCTGGGAAGGAGACCTGTAGTAAGAAAAAGGTTAGAACACACAATATGAAAATTATATCTCCTGAAATCAATACTAGACTATGATTCTAAGCCTAGTCACTCTGAAAACATGAACAATCTAAGAGTTAAGGTTAAAATGACTAAGTTTCAAGATGGCCGGATACCTGTAGGGGAATCAAGATTAATTAAATGAAAACTTTCTTATTCAAGTACTTTCCTTTACATGACAATCAGAAAAAACATTCTGACTAAATTTTAAACCAGTCATATAAATCCTGTTTTGAGAATGTATACTAGGACCATACAATATTGCATCTAGAAACTCTGGCCTTCTGTGTACTCTTAAAATGTTTCAACACAAATTGCGCATATTGCAGATATATACATATATAGTAAACACCATAAAAGGATTGTGCACCATGAATAACACAATATGGATTCAGGAAACAAATCACATAACTTGTCAACTCGAATATTACATAATAAATATCTTAGAATAGTAGCATACAATAAACAACATGAATTAAACTAGAGGAGAGAATTGTGCGTCTTGCCAATTCGAGTGTTACCATGTAAAATACAAAGAAATGGTAGCACGCAATGAATATCAAAGTCAAATCATCATTAATCGAATTGCGCGTCTTGCCGATTCGTAAAACACAATGTAAATGTCAAGGAATAACAGCTCACAATAAATAACAAGATCAAAGTACCATGAAACGAATCGCGCTTCTTTTGCCGATTCTTAAGCCACCATGTAAAATGTCAAGAAATGGTAGCGCGCAATGAACAACAAAGTTAAATGTTCATGAAACGAGTTGTGCATCTTGCCAATTCGTAAAACATCATGTAAATGTCAAGAAATAGTAGCGCGCAATGGACAATAATGTTTAAACACCATAAAACGAATTGCGCGTCTTGCCGGTTCTTAAGCCACCATGTAAATGTCAAGAAATGGTAGCGCGCAATGAAGAACAAAGTCAAACCTTTATTAAATAAACCGCACATCTTGCCTATTTGTAAACTACCATATAAATGTCAAGAAATGGTAGCGCGCAAGTAATCTGTTACTCATTTAAGAATTTAAACCAAGAATATGAAAATTCTAAATAACGGTGTCGGGACAGTCCAACCACCGTCTTACTGCCTGGAACAATGATCACCAATGAAGGATTAGGGCAGAAGACTGGAAGATCCAAATAGGCCGCCGGAACAGGAGCTCATGAAGAAGCTGCTCCTCCGCACCGGGACCTCTGAATAGTGAGCATTGGGAGTTGGGCTGGCTCTCTTTTATAGAGTCTTGGCCCAGCCCAGAACCACGCCCAGGCATGTTGCAGGGAAAGTCTCTGGAAGGCCCTGGAAAGGGGCCACACCCTAACACACTCTGAAAACCTGCAGCAAAACATTGCAAAGGAACAGTATTTGTAAGCATATTAAAAATACGTTTTTAGGATTGAACTCTGCAATGCAAAAGGTTAAACCTTAACATATCAGCACAATGCATAAATTACTTTGTTTTGAGAGTGCTGGGTTTTTGCATTTTTGTCGCCAATAGAGCGCGTATTGCTCTGGTGTTGACAGTAGACTACCAGGTCAGAGATGCTCATTTCCGGCCCGGCGGCTCCAACCGTCCTGGCAGTATGAGTAGAGGAGTGGTGGGTTGGCAGACGCCATTCCGCCACACTTATAATGTGGCGGTCTGCACCGCCAGACTGTTGGCTGTGGGACCACCACATTTACCCTGGCGGTCAAATGACCGCCAGGGTCATAATGAGGGCCATTGTGTCATCCAAACATTACATCTGTGCCACAATTCTTGACACACAGTACAAACAACTACTGCCCGCTTTCATTCCTTTTTCAGATGGGGATGTTTCAACCTACAAAATATGGATTGCTGAGCAAGCCAGAGACCTAGAAAAAGAACGTCTGGAAATTAGAGGACCTCTCATGGGCAGACGTTCTGGGTTGCAGCCTACAACTTTCATAGAGCCTGTGGACAGTGCTGACAGTGCTGTTGACTCACAGCAGACAAAATCAACACCAGCTTCAACAACAGGAACAGGAGCAGCAGCCCCAAAATCTGCATTTGACTGGTTTTTAAAGGCAGGGCTTAAGTCCACTGCAGAGGTGAAGGCAACATAGCTCGAGCAAGGTAGAGCACCAATGACTATAGCGCAGACGGTCCAAGTCTACCTGGATGACCCAACGGAGGTCTGGTCTATCTGGATCAAAACCCATTGGTATGGGAAGACTGGCTAATGGACAGTGCTCAGCAGGCTGGCAATAATCTCTCTTGCTCTGTAGCCAGAATGTCTGCTGAGCATGTTTTCAGCTGGTGTAGTTGTGACAGTGAGAAGGACAAGTCTCTCGCCCCAAAATGTCGAGAAACTGATCATAATCAAAATGAATCAGCACTTTATAACATCAAATTGCAGCTTACCTGAAGTACAACAGGAGGTGGAGAAGGGTGATGATTGGTCGGACTCAGGTCATGGTAGTGTGTTAACTGACCAACTTCTCAATCAATCAATCAGTGATTTGTAAAGTGTGGCTAGTCACCCCTAGGATCTCAAGGCACTGTTTGTGTTCATGCTGCTCAATCAAAGAGCCAGGTCTTGAGGTCCTTCCTGAACTGCTTCAGTGATGTGGTCTGCCAGAGCTTGGGAGATACTCTGTTCCATGTCTGGGCTGCTAGGTAGGAGAAGGATCTTCCTCCTGCTGTGCTTTTCTGGGTCTTGGGAATGGCTGCAAGGGTGAGCTGGGGGAACGGAGATGTCTGTTTGGTATGTAGAAGCTGAGCCGGTGTTTGAGGTATGCCGGTCCTATGTTGTGCAGTGTCTTGTAGGTGTGGATCGGGAGTTTGTATGTGATGAGTTTGTTGACTGGGAGCCAGTATAGATCTCTGAGATGCGAGGAGATGTGGCTGTGTCGGGGAATGTCAAGGATGAGTCTGGGTGAACTTCTGGGTGAACCACCTGAGATTGAGGATTAACGCTACTTCCCTGACTAGACCTGGGTCACCATAGAGCTTTCTACTTTCTACTATGAATAGATTTGAGAAAAAAAAGTAGCTAGCTGTGGGAACCTTATTATTGTATATTGTTTGTTTCTGTCTAAATGACTAATGAACC
This sequence comes from Pleurodeles waltl, assembly GCF_031143425.1. Taxonomy (NCBI): domain Eukaryota; kingdom Metazoa; phylum Chordata; class Amphibia; order Caudata; family Salamandridae; genus Pleurodeles; species Pleurodeles waltl. The sequence continues at coordinate 1,426,680,851 of NC_090447.1, forward strand.
ACAACTGTTTTAGGCACATGTATGGGTGAATTGTAGTTGGACCAGTGTGCATTGAAGAAGCCCCCAAACCCACAAAAATCACTTCAAGGAGATTAAGAGACAATGCCAGCATCCATTCTGTGCCTATCCATTGTTTTGTCCCTTAGCAGGACTGCCCCAGATATTTGATTTACAACATACTGCCCAATATGTATGTCATTTCCTGAATCAAAGAAGATCAGTAATGTGCCACTATGCTTGATTGGAACAGTTAAGTATTGCTATATATACCTCAACTATTGATATGAGGGATACTTGTTTCATTGTTGAGAATTGAGATGGTTTGTGTGACTCATCATGTCTAGTTGTGGCAGATAGCGAGAGTGGGTGTAGATATATTAGGCTCGCTTGTGTTAGTGTCGCGATCTATTTACAATGTTGGTGGCATAAAAATAATAATGGGTGATAATTTTTTTCCTGAAGGTAATGTTTTCCCCTTCCCCTTTCACACGTACTGAAATTTGTTTGCCCTTGTTTTCACACTGCTTTGTTTTCTGTTGCTCTGCTTTCTCATTCACATTTGTCAAGTAAGACCCGACCAGCCCATTTAGCTAACAAACAAAATTATTGTTCAGAAAATAAAAAATACTCAATGTTTCTCTTGTTGTTAAATAGTTACAGGTCGCTCTATCTCAACTGATTCTCGGGAGCAGTTGGTATGGAGTTGGACATAATAATCTTTCATCTGAGTCTGGAATATGGTAGAAGGAATCAGAGTGTGATTTGACAACTTGAACAAGTGCTAGAAGAAGGAAGTCCTTAACTTCATGGAAATCAACAGGGGTGATGTGAGGATAAGTCTAAGAGGTCTACTCCAGTCTGTGGACTGGTGGTAAGAGGTGCATCTAATACTTGATTTGGGAAATACAACGCTGATGTGTGTGTCTGCTGGGTGGCTCAGACTTGAAAGGATATGGTTGGGTGGGGGGCCTGTTGTAGGAAACTGAAGGAGATAGACATGTGATGGATGTTAATGTCATATTATGCAGTGCTCTAGGCTAAATATTATGATGAGCATGAGAGTTGCGAGTTTGATCATCCCGATACATGCTGACACTTGTGTGTGATTGTTGGTGGATGATCGTAAAGGTCTTTGCTCTTGATCTGCCACCTCTGAGTTTTCCTGGTGCACTACTCCTCTTGAATCTTACCTTCCATTCCATCCTTCTTGAATCTACAATATCATGATGATAATCATTTCTGTTTTACAATCCATAGGCCTTCTCTTCTCCTGCACTATAACACTCATGCTTACCTTATTGGACCGCTCAGGCAAACACCGAACATTTTTAGATATATACAACTTGGGTCTCACTGGGGCTGGAAGAATGTAAATTTACCTGTGTCATACATATTCATGTTTTTTCTATTCCGCCCATAACAGGCTGTGGATCATTTCCCAGATGAATATTGTGTTTGTGTTCTGTTTGTCTTTTGTCACACTTTTCCTGAACTTCCTTTCCCATCCATTCATCAAATCGCTAATACTCTTCCCCTGGGCTCTATGATTGATTGAGGTATTACCTCATAATTTACACCACTGATTAATCTCACACTTGATGGAGCAGATGTGGTAGAAGCAACCTCGTCTCAGTGTTCAGGATCTTCATTTGAGTTCACCTAGGTAGAATGGGAACTTGCTTCCAATGCCTTCACTGTTACTGCGCTAGCATGCTACTACTACACCACCATGGTACCTTGAGAAACCATGCAGCCCTCGCTTTATCCATTCAGGAAAAGAATTATGGAGCATTGTTGTACCTTTAGTTTAGGCAATATAATTGGCAATGGCAAATCTGTCCACCCCACTCCGATGGGTCACATTTTGCAGAATGCACTGCAGAGACTAGAAGAGTATTGGGAAAAGGTCACCTAGCTGCATAAATAATTGTTATACACTATCTGCAGATTTGTAAAACATGCTGCCCTAGAAGGAATACACTATCAGCAGATTTTGAAAACATCCTGCTTAAAGGCAGCAATGCGAAGTAAAACACCCCTAAAAAAGATTTTAGACATAAAGAACTGTAAATAACTATTTATTTAACCTCATCCCTAACAAAAACAATAAATAAATACCGATCCCTTTCACCCAAAACAGGTCCACCCCTATCCCCAAACAAATGTACCTTTCCCCAAAAAATGTTCAAAACAGAAAATGTCCAATTGTCCAATGTTGAAAGGAGTAAAAAAAATACAAATAAAAGTCCTTCAGAAACACATTCCCACCATCTCCACCCACAACACGTCCCACCCACCAAAATAAAAGGTTAAAAAAGGGGCAGAGGAGGGCACTAAAGGCAGGCCAGGATTTTCCTGAGGAGCCCCTCCACACATGCCTGACGGGCCTCTAACTGCGCCAGCTTCCAAAGGATGCGCCATTGTAAGATAGTCTATGAGGGTAGCAGGGATATTGCCACAGTGGGCAGCTGCCCTGGCACTGCGGCATAGGTGCTGCTGGGCTGGAGGCACTGGGGCCTGGCTGGGGCCCTGAGTACTGGCAGCAGTGACTGCTGCTGCCACCTCCTCCTCCTTTTCCTTGAGGGCCACCACCTGCTAGTATTCGGCCCATAAGGCCTCCAGCTTTGTACGTCACAGTGGTTTGCTATTTCCTTCCATGATGATGGAACAGCAGGAATAGCTATATCAAGAAAGAAAAAAAAGAAATTGTAAACAATGCTCTGAGCACAGCACTCGTTTAAAATCATGTAGTGTAGTAGCACAGTAGAAGTAACATTTGGTGGTCACCTCAAGCCATTCAATTTTAAGGTGATAACTGTCACAGCCATAATATGCACTATGGAGTACAAGTATTCTTCTCTCTACTGTTGTGCTAAATTAATGATGGCATTGCTAGCTCAGCTGGCGCCATAGTTGTACTCGTTATTGTCTGCAGCTGGGGCACCTGTACTAAAAAATTATTTTATTCTAATGGCCCTCTTCTTCTTTGTACCTTAACTACAAGGCCAATGAATACTAAGAATGGAACATGCCACATAATATAATCAATCTTGCAGATATCCTGTCTGCCCTAAGTAGGCGATGAGAGAAGCAATGCACTGCAGTACAGGGAAAGGATGAAGGAATTGGATTTAGATTATATGTGGCGCATTCACATTGTCATAGACTATTACATTCAGTAAAATAAAAGCCCTCACTTATGGACCACTTTACTCACTGTCCACATGCCCCTCCCCCAATACACATTGTAATAACTACTAAAAAAATTAATATTTGCTTTGCAGTAAGAAAAGGAATCTTCTTAACATACTCAACTGCAGGGTAAGGTCTAGTGGATGAGGATGGATAGGTAGAGTACACACTACAGATCAATCAATTCATCATCATCATCATCATCAGGGCCTAAGGTTTGGCAAGTAGTGTGACTCACTGTGGTTGGCAAATGTTGAAAGGGAAAATTTAGAACAGAAGTAAATCCATTATGGAAACCATAAACAATTATATTTACCACTTGGCTTAAAAATGTGGTGCAACCAAAGATTTAATTTTTCAATTTATTCAGAAGTCTGGGGCAGAACTTAAGAAAAATTAAAGGAGTGAAGTACTAGGAATTGACTAACACAGTGGGCATGGGGAGGAAAGGGAAACACACCTTTTGTTATTATTGCCATGCATTGAAAAGTGTTTGACACATGAACTTAACTCAAGCTGACGGACGCACATTGCACAGCCAACATTGCAGTGCCGATTCTGCCAAGGCCATAGCTGTGGAGGGAGGCAATGGTAAATGGATGCTGGGATACATATTACATGGCTCACTTTAAAAATACTGTGAGTCAAGGGAATATTCTGAAATACCACCCAAACCTTTGCATCAAGCTTTTGAGAAAACTATTCCAGCAAGTAAAGAAGGTGAGAAGAACGCCCCTATCCAGAAGAGCTCCCTTGTTTCTTCATTCTACGCATTTATCTATTCATCATTGTAAATGTGTTCTTCTAGTATTCTTCTTCTTCTTCACCCTTGGCTTTGATTCACACCATTTAAGCTAAGCTTTACATTCTCTCATCCAGTCCTCTGCCATTTAAAACCAAATTCCAAACATGTCTCTCTACTAACCATTCGCCAACATACATTTACCCATGCATCCTTTCACCCATTCACCCTTCCAAGACATCCAACCCACCCAAGGAGTCTGTTCATCCATCCTATCATCCTCCTCATCACCCACCTACATGAATATTATTATGGACCCTTTCAACCACACACACATACTTTCACTCATAGTATACTTCACCCATCCATTCTACTGCCATCCTTTTTTGAATTTTCCAAACACATCATAGTTCAAGAACATTTTATAAACCTTAGTCTGCTGAGTTGCAGCTAGAAGAGCCCAATACTTTCTTAACTCCTGCTGCATCTGCAAAAACAGGGTGTTTATGAGTAAGTCAACAACACTAGTAGACCCTTGCAGTGACTATATTACTAATTGTCAATATGCAAGCAATAGGACTCACCACCACCCACCACTGCCGCTGCAGAGACTCCCCCCTCACCTGCTCCCACAGCCGTTTTGGTGCTGTCGCTGCTGGCCCCTGCACTGATGGTTGGTGCAGCTAGTAAAAAAAATACACAATTTAGACACCACATACGCCTCCACCTATTGTTTTTTTCTAATAGCAAAATACAATCGAAAATATTTCACTATATTTCGGGTACGGATTCTCTTCTATCAAAATATCAGGAGGGCATTTTGTTGTTTGGGAATTTGTTTAAAGCCAGGTACTCAAGTAAAGAAAATGCTAATGGAGGGGCTAAACAAGCTATTGATGACTGTTTTTCAAGAGAAATAAAAAGATGCAAGAATTTGTCAATGAAGGGCATATGGGCCCACATAATGAACATGCCGGTTCAGACCGCCATGCCGGCGATGGCGGAAAAGACCGCCACGCTGAACCACCATATAAACAACACATGGATTGCCACCCGTGGCAGCCCTCCGTCACCGCCAGGCTACCACCGACAGGCAGTCTGATGATGGCGGATAACATTATCCGACAGGGCTGCGCAAGCAGCGCTGCCCTCCGGATAATGCACCCTGATTCCCCCTGCCTTTGGCTGGCAGAAGGGGTGCACCGGGGCCCCCTTGCAGTGCCCCGTCGTGCAGGTCACTGCACTGCACCCACCACACAGCGGCATTGATGGCAGCTCCATGTGGAGCTGCCAGCAATATCCCGGTCTGCTGGGCCGGTGGGCGGTGGGGTCCCAGGGGGGCTGGTGGTTGTTGAAATGACTAGCAGCGTGAACACAGCGGTAAACACCACCGTGTTCATAATGACCCCCATGGTCTTGGTTGGCTAATGCAATGGGGTCATCCTCTGCATACTTCGAACCACGATGCACGGTCATCAACTGATAGCATACTAATAATACATATACAACATTGGAGGGTACAGACAATTACATGACAGTGTTCAAAAACACCCTTTTTTTCCTTTTTTTAATGATTGAGCTGGAGCAAGAAAAATAAAGACTTCTCACTAAACATGTGTAGATTACCTTACATGGGCATGCAATCTTTCGTACATGTGTTCTCTGAACCTTACCACCACTCCACAAGATAAGATACATAAGGGGAGAGGGAAAGCTCACTGATAAAGCAAAAGGAAGGAGCTACAGACAGACTATCATAGCCAGACAGTTCGCAGTAAAGAAAGTTGAAGTATAGAACATAAGTAAATAGGATTATGCAGGGATAAGAAGATTTTAAGAAACAGATAAATTGAAGTGGAGTTGGAAAAAAAATAAGGAGATAGGCACAGTAAAAAGGTAGAAAATAATTCTAAGTGTGGAGCAGTAACAGTTAGGAGAATAAATATTATCAACAACAGGAGGATTTACTGGGGCCAGCAGAGCCATCTGCCCGACACTTGTGGAGGGGCCACCTTCAGCTGCCTCGTCCGAGTCAACTACAGCCCTCCTCCTGCCCCTGGATGCTGGATGATGTAAGAAAAAAATAGAAAAGATAATTGGTACTGTTAATAAATAATCTCTCCAAGAATAATATTTTTTTTAAAGGAAAAGGCAAAAGCAGTAACATTTCTACATCAGAGGTTCAGGGGGCCTGTATAGTAATAATATTAGTATCAAAGCCCATCCTATTTCAAATTTCCTAACCCTATTCCTAATTCCCTAAACTACATTTTAGAATTATTTACTTGCAATGAATGATTTCAACAGTTCTCTTCTCATTCTTAATCTCTCATTACATATATTGGATGCATGTAAAACTACTAGACATCACTCGGAAATTGCTTGCCAATTGATGCTGTATGAGCTACAAAAAGGAAAGGCACAAAGAAGTGGGAGAGCATGCAAAATCACTAATACTAATATATAATGACTATCTTTGACAGGACACAGGAGGAGTTGAAATGAGTAGTCGTGAATACGTCGAATAAAGAGGATGTTTATTTCAATTCCAAACATAAATCAATCCTGTAGAAGAGGGGCACAGGCACCGCAACCAACCGTCACTTCACTACATCTGAATGCCGTGTAGTCACCTGGAATGCCGTGACATCACTCTATACGATGTCACACAATTCCAGGTGACACATCCTGATTCTAACCACATCACCACACTTCTTCCCCTCTTTGAAACACTTCTTCCCCCCCTTTGAAAACTCTACCCAAACTAAATTAATAAATAAAACATTAAGCAATACACTAAAATAATTCTAAGAATACCAACATCTCATCTACAATTATCCGCCTACAAATACATTCTTAAGAAACATGTGATATACAAATAAACTCTGTAGATCATACAATTTTTTTTTTTAACATCATGACATTAATCCCGACATTTTTCTTTTTTTTTTTTTACATCATGACATAATCTCGAAATTTTGCAGGTTTATATCCAACTCTCACACTTTTCTTCCCAAAATCTTCACTAGTTTCAGTCGGATCATTAATCCTTAATTGTTTTTTCATGCCCTGCATTTTCATGGTGGGATCCAAAGCTATTCTTGAAGTACTCCACCAAGTTCCATCTGACAATTTGACAGCGTTCCTATGCAATTCTTGAATTTGCAGAGAATCCCTGAATTTTGACATACCTTTCCTCACCAACAAAGGATTCTTCACCCGCACCCAATCTCCAACATGCAGTCAATCGCCTTTGTCTTGTGACCCACACATTTTCCTTTGTCCCCTAGTATTCGAATTAATTTCAGCTATTTGCCAGATTTTTTTCACATCCGCCCCTTCATGAAATAATTTGACCATCCAGAACGGGCATAATTCAGTTGTAGCAGCTCTACCCCTCATGAGTTCAAAAGGACTTCTCCCAGTGGCTACATGCGGTGTTGTGCGATAAGACCAAATTAAATCTTTAACACTCTGATTAACTGACATATTGCTTCTACATGCAGCTTGAACACAATCCACTAAAACTCGGTTAAATCTCTCCACCATTCCATTGCTTTGAGGATGATATAAAGGTGTTCTAATGTGTTTAATACCACATTTATTTAAGAATTGTACCATTTCTGATGAAACAAACTGAACACCATTATCAGTCAAGATTTGTTCAGGAAAACCTTCACGAATAAAAATGTTCCTTAAGCAATTGATAACATTTTGGGTGGTAGGGGCCCTAACAAATTCTACCTCAACCCATCTTGAAAGATGGTCAATAATGACTATAAAGTACCTCATATCAGGTGGTAATACATGATACGGACCCAAGAAATCTAGACCTAGCTTTTGCCAATACCTAGCTGGAGATGGTACGAAAGAATCTGTGCCTTTCCCTGTGATCAAAACCTTGTCACTCATGGAGCACTTAGTACAACACCTTACATACTCCTCTATCTCTTTATCCATTCTGGGCCACCAAAAATCTGATCTCAACCTCCTCTTCGTGATGGTCGCACCTAAATGACCAGAATGAGCGCCAACAATTAAATCCCTTCTCATGCTTTCAGGAGGAATAAGTTTATCACTCCTCACCAATTTGTCCCCTTCAATAGATAATTCATCTGACACCTTCCAAAATGGTTGAAGATCCGGTGAAAGATTTTTCTCTTTGGGCCATCCAGACTTCACCAAACACATCACTTCACTCAATAAATCATCTTTCTTCACTGACTCAATCCAACTTTCCTCATCTAAGGATTTACAACCTTCAGAGATATAAACTACAAAACATTCTTCAATCTCTGTTTCCCACTCTTCTTCATCATCCTCTTTGATCGGTAATCGAGACAGAAAATCAGCCCTACTGTTTTTCCCACCAGGTATATATTCAACAGAAAAGTTAAATTCTAATAATTTGGCAGATAACCTAGCAATTCTAGCTGTAGAACGTTTAATCTTTCTCCCTGACAATATGTCTACCAAAGGCCTATGATCTGTTTTTAACATAAATTGCCTACCCCACAAATATGGTTTAAATTTCTCAACACTCCACACACATGCCAACAGTTCTTTCTCTATCACTGAATATTTGCGCTCCACTAAGCGTAGAGTTCTCGATGCAAACCCAATAGTCCTTTCAAAACCATCACTCGAAATTTGTGTTAAGACAGCACCTAAACCATATTCACAAGCATCTACCGTAACCACAGTTTGCAAACCTTCTGTAAAAGGTCACAACACTGGTGCTTTAATAATGTCTTGTTTATCTTTTTCAAATGCTGTGTTGCACTCATCTGACCAAGCAAAAATCGCATTTTTCGTAAGCAGAGCTCTAAAACACTCAGTGGTATTGGAAACATTTTTCAAAAATTTTGCATAAAATTCACATAGTCCCAAAAATGACAACAATTGTTCTTTAGTTTCAGGAGGAGGCGCCTCTAAAATACTTCTTACTAAGCCCGGCTTTGGTTTAATCCCTTGCTCAGATAAAATATGACCTAGGGTCACAACCTCCCTTGACTTAAACACACACTTCTCTTCCCTTAAGGTTACCCCTCTATCTTCTAATGTGCTTAAAACATTTTCTAGAATTTTATCATGTGCTACTTCAGTGTCAGAAAAAAACAAAATATCATCCTGAAAAACAACAACATTTGGATTATCATTGAACATGCTAGACATAAGTCTCTGAAAAACGGCCGCTGCCGAAGCTAACCCAAAAGGCAGCCTACAGAACTGAAATGTGCCATCAGGTGTGACAAAAGCCGTCAAATGTCTGGAACAAGCATCAAGCTCTACTTGATGGTAAGCTGATTTTAAGTCCAATTTTGTAAACCAGCTAGACACACCAACTTTTGTGATCAAATCTTCAATCCTTGGTAAAGGAAAGTTGTCTACCCAAATTTCTTTGTTCAAGCTTCTCAAGTCCACACACATTCTGAAATCCCCTGAACTCTTCTTAGTTAAAACAATTGGAGACAGCCATAAAGTGCCCTCAACTTTCTCTATAACACCTTGTTCACACAAATCTTGTAACAAGTTTGACAATTCTGTCCTTATACTAAAAGGTACATTCCTTAATCTATGTTTGACAGGAACTGCATTTTGTTTAATTTTGATAGTATGTGTAAAGCTAGTTATCTTCCCTAGTTTATTTTGAAATAACCTTTTGAATGTCTGTTGCCATATGCTTGTCCCCTTTGCAACAGTGTTCACAGGACTAGCTCTGTTCTTTTCAATATACACAGGTATTTCTTGTCCTGGTTTAATAACTAGGTTAAATTCAGCCTGGTGAATCAACCCTAAGACATTGATTCCCTTTTTTGCCACATAGACTTTCCCATGAATAGTTTCATTATAAATAGTTAATGACGCACAAAAATAACCCAGTAGATCAATTCTACTCCCTTCAAAAGCAACTGTGGAAACATCAGGACTACATAGTGGTTTTGCCCCCCAAAATTAATCATATTTATCTTTTGACACAATAGTAATGCGAGCTCCTGTGTCTACTAATAACTTGATAGCCACCCCTTCTATTGATACAAGAATGTCAGGATCCACAATCAATTTGTTACTTGTATGTCCAGCCTCTTTGACCATCAATACAAACTCGTTCTTTTCTTGTTGTTCCATTTGAATATCATCATTAAGAACACAGCGGACATTGTTCCTCCGAGGACCTCTGCAAACTCGTGAAAAATTACCAGTTTTCTTGCAATTCCTACACTGTTGGCCAACTGCAGGACAGTTTTTGAAAGAAGACACATGAGAAGAAGCCCCACATCTATAACAGAAAATATTCTGACCAGATTTACCTATAGAAAAAGTTCTAGGTGACATAACACCATCTTGTTTTTTCTCCAAACCAAAAAACTTCTTATTGTCAATACTCTGAACATTTGTTACTGCACCTGATATTGTTGTATTTGCTAAGGCAGATTCCAACTGTTTTCCATCTTCCAAAGAACACTCAATACTTTTCGCAATATCAATAGCTTTATCTAGAGAAGGATCTTTACACGTAAGCAATTTTTCTTGAAGTTTCCTAGAAAAGCATCTTGCTACCAATTGATCCCTAATCAACTGAGATGTAAAATTCTCAAATTCAGATTTTGCAGCTAATACTTTCAGTGCAGTAATAAAAGTATCAATACTTTAATTTGAATTTTGCTCCGCAACCCTGACGCCTAGCAGGTTGAGCAGGTCCATCGCCCGAATGAGGATGTTGGCCCACCGGTGTGTCAGCTGTTGCTGTGGGCGCCAGACCCCAGTGCTGCAGCACTCAGCCAAGCGCACCCTCTCCCAGTGCTGCTGGCGCTCCCTGAGGCCGTACCCAGACCCAGGTCTGCTGCCTGCTGCCAAGGTGAGGGTAGTTGGCACTGCACATGGAACACCACTGCAGCCACCTCCACTTCAGAAAATATGGTGCAGGGCTGCACACTTTTACATCGCTGCCATCCACAAGGAAGGCAGCTCACAGATGGGGGCCTGGCACTGCTGTTCCCCTCCTGTGCAACCACACAGGGGACTTGGGGGGGTGGGAGAGATATAGATGGATAGAAAAGTAGGCCCCAGCACCACAAGCAAAATAAAACAAGATGGCCGAGTCAATGCGAACCGCGTGGTGCCGTCACACGAACGGGTGTGGCAAGAAACTCCACCCGCTAGTGGAACTCCACGTAGCATGACAGAGTTTTTTCTTGCCTCTGCGTAGTTCTGTGTAGCGCTGCCACACGAACTCCGCCCAAGCCTATGGCAGATGCAGGGAAGGGAGCTCTTCTTGGTGATTTGCAAAGCACTGGCAGCTCTCCTGGTTTAATGAATGTTGCAGTGGCAGGACAGGTCAGTTGCTCCTCAAGGGTCAGGTACAGCAGGCAGACTAGCAGGGTTGGCACCAAGTCTGCAGCAGGCTTCTTGGCCGCTCCTTCTTTTGTGTCCAGTAAAGACCTGAGGTCCTGGTATTTGTGGGTCCCATACATTCTCAATTTAGGGGGCTTTAAAGGAAATCAAGGGTAGTACCCAATGGGATCCTTGCCCTTGGGGTCACTACACCCCCTAGATGACCACTTCCATTGGGGAATGTGGGCATCACCCTGTCCCAGAATTCCTAATTTCACCATACACAAGATGTGGGAATTCCTAAGGCTGTCTTCACTTTAGGCTGGTCACCCTAGCGGTGTGTCCAGCCTGGAATTGGAACATAACACCTGCATAGCTATTTTTCCCATCTGTCCAGGTGCCAAATGGGCCATGGGGCAAGGGGGTCACCACCTCCCTCTGAGAGCCAGATCTGCATACCGAAGGCAGTGAGCTTGTTTGAAGCTTCCTGCCTTGGAATGCCGATTTGCAGGTCATTCTGTCTGGAGTGGTGTGTAACACCCCTGCTAGAGCAGGCTTTGTTTCTGACCTCCAGAGAGCAAAGGCTCTCACCCTTGGGGGTTAGAACTTCGTCTGTTGGTGGCAGGCTGGCTAGAACTAGTCAGTTAACCCACCAGCAGTTGATAGGTTTTCAGGGGTCACCTCTAAGGTGCCCTCTGGGTGCAAGCATTACAAATTATATTATCCTTCATTGGAATCAGTGAAGGTTCATTAATACAAGATGTTTGATACCAAACATCCCTATTTTCAGTGAAGCCATCATGTAGCTGGTAAACTTATATTGACTGGTGTCCGGCACATGTATTCAGAATGCCTTCCCTGTTCACTTACTATGTCGAAGAATTGACAAAGACATAGAAGGGGCATATTTGCTCATGCAGATATGCCCTCACCTGCAATATAATGAACCTGCTATAGGGCTGTAAAGCCTGCTGTTGGAGTGACTTATAAATATTAAAGGAAGTGTTAGTGCATATGTCATATGAGTGTGTACCATGTCCTGTTTTCACTTTTTGCAGCACCTTGTCACACACAGCCTACAGTGGCAGTCTGAATGAGTTTGGTGCTGGGTCCCTTAGAGTGGCACAAGTTATGCTGCAGCTCTTTGGGACACCCTTTAGTACACAGGCCCTAAGTACCAGAGGTACCATTTAGTAGGGACTTACAGAGGTGCTGAAGTGCTTGACCACCTGGGGATCAAGTGATAAGATGTTATTGTTTTGGGGAAGAAACATTGGCACTGGGGACCTGGTTAGCAGGAATCCAGTTCAATTCAGTCAAAGTTGCATCAAAAACCAGGCAACAAATGGGGGTCTACTGCAACTAGAACACAGCTTCCTACACTTTCTAAATATTACTCATATTACAATAGTGCATGATGTAAGGACAATGGAAAGGCTTCATAAATATGGGCCTAAGAGTTTTTGACCAATAGCTGTGCATGGCTATTGACCCTGTACAGTGGGGCATGGTTTCCCTCAGTGGGTTGGGCAGTGCATTAGATATTTGGCCAATCCCAGCTGCAGAAAACTTTGTAGCTCAGGTGCACATAGAGCATTCTTGACAAATTGATGACTAAGACATTTATATCTTTTATGTTGCAGTATCCAGCAGAAGAGCATCTGTGCCAATAAAACTAAGAATTCTCTCAATACAGTCAAGCATCCAGCTAGACATCATTAACGCATCCCTCTAATACAGTGCATGAGTGTGTGCATGGTGTAAGGCTGCCTAAAGAGGACCAATGCAAGAGGAGAGAGAGATAAGTACCATATCTTAGAACATATGGCTCTGTTGTGTATTGTTTCTTTTATACAACTCAGCACAGCTACTTTGTGTTGAATGGTAGTACGCGTGTCCCCAAGTTTCGTGCAAGAGAAGATTATCTAAAAATCATTAGCATTTATAAAAAAGAAATGTAAAATACACAGATCTGAGTAGTCAGTATTTTCACAAGCTTTCACAGATTACCCTGCAATATATTAATAATTAGCATATCAGTAAACAAAATTTTATGTAGTGGTCTACCACAGCATTTTTGCCTGCACCGACAAGTTCTGTAGGATGCAATGCATTATTAGAAGGGTGAATGTGAGCTTGGTGCATGCCTTTGTTGATTCCCGTAGGTGATAGTGCTGTACACAGCTTGCTGTGAGCAGGATCATTTATGGTTATTCCCTAGCTCTGGGATGGTGGACCAAGAATCTGTATGGACAGAGGAAAACTGCTACTGTGTCTAACTGCAACGTGGCTGAATTTAAAATAGCAAAAGACTTCAAAGTGGAAGGCACTAGTGTGATATATCTTACAGAGATCTACATTTGTTGAAATAAGCAATCAGTGCACATCTGAACCCCACATGGAACCTGAGTAGTTGTACTGGTACACCAACAGCTGGTTTGGAAGGTTGATTTTCAAAGTAACCTAATTTTTTAAAAATATTCCTTGTGTTCTGGCAGATTGCACATTCCAGGGTAGAATATGGCTGGAGACCACTAAACATTGTCATACAGCAACCTGCAGAGTACGTGTGCCCCCACAGCCTGAAGGGGTAGGTGCAGAGTAAGTTCATTGCAGGCTTCCAGTCTTCACAGAATTCCTCTGGGGCTGGAAGGACCTGGGCTGCTGATTAACTTGCTGCTTGCAGACTGCCAATAATATGGTCTCCACTTTGACTCAACTTTTTTAAGATGCTGGATAGCTCCTTCTTAATTATTCCCAAGGATCTCTAACAGCTGTAGAGGCATTTTAGGTCCACAACCCAGTTCAGCAGTGGAAGGCAAGCTCATCCAGTCACTCCAATCAGAGCTTTTACACAATTCCCAGAGCCAATTAGTTTGCTGCTTCTTCTCCCAAATTAGTCTCTTCCAATCTGTTCTGCGGTGCTGGTGGTGGGAAGCTTTCTTATGGTAGATACTAGCCACTGATTGGTAGCAAAACATAGGTCAATGCAGCTCACATTTTCAACTAACCATCCAAGAAAACCTTTTCCCAGGGATCTTTCAAAATGTAGGACTCTGTGGTCAAGGTATGGAGTTTTGAATTCCCATCTAGTAGTTGCTCTATTAGAATGAGGTAACTCAGTGAAAAGCAACTCTAGCTAGGTGTGAAGCCAAATCTCATCATCTAAAAGTGGTGATGTGTAGATTGAGGACAGGCAATCATCAGCTGCCCTCTTCCCACAAGGACCATGTTTACTATCAGCAAGTCAAATGTCCAGGCCCCACGCTGGTATTTGTGATGCTATCTGCTGTTCCTATCTACTTTTCACTTCCACGTGCCAAGATAATTAGCCATTGGATGTCTTGCAACAAACTGCTCACTGTCTACCTGCCACTATGACAAACACATTGAGCCAGATTTCCTAAAACGTGGTGCAGCACCACAATTTGCATGCTGTGCCACTTTAGAAATGCAGAGATGTGCCATATTTACTGAAATATGGTCCACCCCTGTGTTTCCCCCTGTGCCATTGCTATATTTAGCTGCCAGTGCCAACCCAGGCATCTTTGCACCATAGTGCAACGGTGTCTGCGTTGAGGGGACTGAATTCTTTTTTGCAGGAAGGTGTTCCTTCCTGCACATAAACAATCTACAATGGCAATTTGGCACTTCTATGTGTGCTGGACAATGCAACACACATAGAAGTACCAAATCGTCATTTTTGAATGATTGTTTATGTGCAGGAAGGGACACCTTCCTGCACATAAACAATAATTCATGGCCTTTTTGCTTTCTCTATGTGTGCTGCAGACTACTTAGAAAAAGCAAAAACGAGGAGGAATAAAAGTATTCTTCCTCATTGTGCCATGCTAACGCCATCCATAGAATGGGGTTAGTTTTTGGTGCTGCCACAGATTTACGCCTTCTTGTAAATCTGTTGCAGCATCAAAAACAATGAATGTTGCAGTGGAATGCCCACAGCAACATCCATTGCACACCCCTCTGACGCAGAAACCTGTATTGGAGGGGCCCACATTTACAAGGTGGAGAAATGTGGCGCACTGCACATCGCCACTGGAGCGTCACAAAATGTTATGCTCCGGTGGCTCTAAGGCCTTGTGAATCTGGCCCATTGTTTTCTAGCATTAAAAGCATTTCAGACCACATAAATTGCCACTGGGGAAGAGAGACCTTGGTCAAAACTGAGTTAATTACTTCGTTACTTTTCAGGAGGAAAAATTAATAAAACCATCTTTGCAACGTAGTTAACAAACATCTATCTTCATCAGTGAATTAAATTTGATTTTTGCTAAATGTTACAACAGTGCATGAACGATGTACGTAGTTTTTTGCGAAGTTAACTTATGAACAATTATAACTTTTATTTATGAATAGGTTTTTTCCATAAATACCGTTGTTAGCCTGTACAGTGAATTGTGATTTTGGGTCCTTTCATTGCGTGGAGGAATCAATCCAAACATTAGGCATGCTCTTACGCATTATGCACTCGGGCCTTGTGGGCCACAATGCTCTGCCTATAGTTGACTTAAATAATGCCAAAAGTAGGTTTTTAAACATATGAACATGTGTATTTTATATGTGCACACTGTAGATTTGCTCGCAGCAGTTCACTGCCATACTGCCAGGTCAGAAGTGATGTTTTTAAAGTTACCTATATGGGTGGTGCAAATGCTTGCCGTATCTGGGAACCCCTAAGTAAAGTTGAAAGTTCTTGGAACACCTTGCATTGTGCCACAGTCCTTAAATCTATACCTACTGATCATAGTTGAGACATGAAAGAACCTCTATTGCATGAATATAGTGCACCTTAATGAAGGACTTGTCTGGTTAATGGATGGATTTGCATGGATGGGTTTATGACCATCATGGTGTATCACTTCTCCATAAAGAGCTGAATATGAGCCAGTTCAGACACCTAGACACAAGGCCATATGTGATTAAACTACCAGCAATGCTTAAAAATTCCTCTATGCTGGCAATAAAAGGTGACCTTCGAAAAGACTGGGTGTGCAGCCAAAATGTGGATAAGGAGACAGTATCGATCAGGGATCTTCTATTTGATGGTGTTTAAGGAGGGTGAAGAGCACTGCCAGAATTTCCTCATAATCTGGATAAATGAGACTTGACAGGGCTTGTTTCAGTAGGTCCATTATATTTTATAGCATCATGGATGTATACTTCCACTCTTGACAAGAGTCCTAAACCTAGCTATCAACTTAAGACAGGCAATTCTTCAGCTCTGAACATTGTGATTGTTGATAGAAAAAAAGTGCTGCAAAAGTGATGCTAGCCTGATTAGCTGCACGTAAACTGATGCTAGCCAGCTTAGCATCACTTTTGTGCCTGAAAGCATTGGAAAAACACCCAAAAACACTGCTTCACAAAAACAATTTTGAAGGGAGACACTGGGGGAATCTAAAAAGGAGACCCCTGAAGACCAGAGATCCCAGGACAACTCCAAAAACTTAAGTACAAGTCAGGATGCCCAGACAAACTCCCAGAAGAAGGGAAAGAGGAAGTCCAGGTTCAGTGAGGGGGAAAACAACAGCTTGATCAGTGAGGTGATGCAGCATCAACAACAGCTGTTTTTCACCTCCAAATTGCTGTTAGGGAGGAAAGAAGCCATATGGCAGTCCATGGCGGACAAAGTCAACAGTGTGGCAGAAGTGAAGAGGACAGTCTTCAGCTGTAAGTAACGCTTGCAGGACTGCAAGCACAGAACAAAGGAGAAACTGGCCAGCAACCGCAAGGCAGCAATGCAGACTTGAGGTGGAAGTCCAGCACCCAGGAGGAGCTAGATGAACTGGAGGAGATGGTGGTAGCTGTCATCCATGAGGAATCAGTGACAGGAGTCCAAGGACTCAGCAGTGCAGCATATGACGAACTACAACAACCATAGGATAAGTCACAGTGGTGGGCAATGAGGTCACTACTTAATATCAAAAGGGAGTGGCAGCTATGTCGCTGTGCCAGAATGTACTGTCGGCAGGCTATAATGTAGTGGGCTAGTGGAGTTTTGGTTAAACAGCAAACATATGTAATTTGTACTGACCTCACACGATTAGCACATTTCGGGCCACAACCATCACATCACTTTCTTCATTGTCTGAAGGGCAGCATCAATTCACCTGTACCTCACTTTGGGCCTCATTTATGAGGATCTAGTGACACACTGCGTTACCAGTGTCAATTTTAATAGACCCTCCTGAGGTGCAGTGTGTCAGCCCATATGTACAAGGCCACACAAAGCATCCTTGCATTGCTTTTCATGACCATCTAAATTAGGACACTTTTAATGCATAACACTGCATGAAATGGCCATTCCATGGTTGTTGCCTGGGGTGTTCACATGTAACAACCATAGAACCGAAAGGAATATCATGCAGTCACAGATTTACAAGTCTGGAAATATGTCACAACCCTATACCATCCCAGGGGTGATGTAACAATGATGCAACAAGAAGAAATATCTTCATGTTGTTCTGTTTGTACCTCTTGTGATTGCCTCTTGTACATGGTGTCCCTTACTACACAAAAACATTCACCCCGACAAGGCAGGCACCCTTGTACTATGGCTCACGGGTGCCTGCATTGGCACTAGGAAGCCATCTGCACCAGCACAGGGGGAGAGGAAAGAAATGAGCCTTAGCTTGTAGATAAGGTGCATTTATGTCCTTTCCCTGTGGTGCAGGCTTGTGCAGCAAGGTACTGCTGTGCTGGCCTGTGCCACCTGCCACATGAATGAGGCCCTTTGAGCATCATGTACTAGGAAAAGATACAGAGCAATGCAGTCATCCAGCTTGCTGTGCAGCTCTGTGTCACGTAGATAGTTCAGGGCTATGTGGTATGCTTTGGGGTGTGAAAGCATTTGTGCCCTGACATATGTGAACCACTGACACTGTGTACCACATTTACAAGTCCAAGTGTCACTCTGCACCACTAGAGCAACATTTCAGTTATGTTTCTGTGGCACAGTGTGCCAGACCATGATCCAAAGGCTGGTAAATCATATGATTCAAATGGCACCTCAGGGGTAGCATCACAGAGGCCTATTGGGAACAAAATATATGGTTATTCCACATGTTTCCTCATCCCATTTGTGCTGCTTACCGCAGCACAGATAGATGATGCAAAACACCATTGATGATGCAGTATGGACTGGAAATTGTCGCTTCTTGTACATGAACACTCGCACCTGTCAACCATGTACCCTTGCGTCATGACACAAGGGTGTCTGCATTGGTGTCCGTCAGCAATTTATGCACAAACACAGGTGACAAGAACAAGAATGTGCCATATGTCATAAGTATTGCTTCACTTTTTGGGGATGCATGTTTGCACAGCAGCACCAGTTGCAGCCCTGTCCTGTGTCCTAACTTAGTAAAGGAAGCCCTTTGGCTAGCAGACATCTAATTGGAAGTGCAATGCAAGGAATCTGCCACAAAAAATGTGTTACTCCGATACCCAGGTAGCCGAGGAGGTTACGGTTCCTGCTTATGAGGTCTGCCATTGATGTTTTAGCTGGTAGGCAGACCTCTCCACCTCAAAGATCCACAGCATGTGGAAGTGGATCTTCCCCCAACGCAGCTTCTGTGCCTCCATTCTGTAGCCCTGAATGGCACGAGCGCCCATGGCCACCATATGTGGGAGGTAGTCGGTCACAAGCCATATGAACCAGCCCAACTCCTCCGCACTCATGCCATGGGTCCCTCCCTTCCACCACATGTCCAAAACTAAATGAATAAATGAAATCCCAAACAACCCCCAACTACCCCTACTGATATAACTACCCCAAAGACAGACACCCGACAATACATTCACAAAAAATATACAATACACAAATAGACAGGACAAAACAAATGTCAGGGACACTACAGAAACAGAAGACAGCACAAAAGACACCTCCACCAGCACTCCTCAACACAGCTCTCGAAATGGGGTCTTTTGTTGGCAGTCAGGTTACCCCCTGTCCAAGCAAGGACCCTCACTCAGGGTAAGTCACACACAATCCAAATTATCCTGTGCCCACCCTCAGGTAGCTTGGCACTGAACAGTCAGGCCTAACATAGAAGGCAATGTGTAAAGTATTTGTGCAATAAATCATGCAATAACACAGTATAAACACCACAAAAGTACACCACAAAGGTTTAGAAAAATATAGAATATTTATCTGATTAGAAACATATTGAAATATCACTTTAGAAACTGATAAAAAAGAGTCTTAAGTTCTTAAAAGCAATAGGTGTCTCTTGCAAGCACAAGGTACCTGGTTTGCATCTAAATTATCCGCAAGGGACCACAGAGGAGGAGATGTGTGGAAAACGGGGAGGTGTGCGTCTGGTTCTTTGGACACACACAGGTGATGTGTTGATGTTTTTCCATGCAGCAGGGGCTTTGTGTTGCTTTCCGGCGCGCAGGCTTGGATCCTCTTCGGGTTATGGGGTATTTGGACGCCCCGGGGACGAAGCAGAGAAATCCTACACGTGCAGGGTAAAGTCACAGGAGCTGCGTCTATCCGGTGGGCAATGTGGGGAAATTTCTGTCACACAGCAGGTGCTGTGTCAATTCCTCTCGGGCTTCATCGTTCTGGCTTGGCTATGAGTCAATCCAGTGGGCCGTGCACTGAAGTTCCGGTTGCAACGCTGGCGCTGCGTCGATCTCCACTCGGGGAGCCGGGCTGCATCGTTCTGGATCGGCATGCAGTGATTTTCTCACCACGGTGCAAGATGTGTGTCGATTCCGGCAGGCTGTGCGTCGATTTTCACTGCACAAGGAGTTCTTTGCAGAGATGAAGTCTTTTTGGCCCTGAGACTTCATAAAACAGGAGGCAAGCTCAATCCAAGCCCTTGGAGAGCACTTCTCAGCAGAGCCAGAGAGCAGCAAGGCAGCAGGGCAACAGTATGGCAGCAGTCCTTTTCAGCAAAGCAGTCAGGTGAGTCCTTTGGGCAGCCAGGCAGCTTCTCCTAGCAGGTTGCAGGTTCTGGTTCAGAGTTCCTTTCCCAGTAGGTATCTTGTCAAGAAGTGTCTGCAGAAGTGCCTGCAGAAGTTTCTTCAGAAGTGTTTGGGTTGGTAGGGTCCTGTTTAAATACCCAAATGTGCCTTTGAAATGGGAGAGACTTCAAAAGAGTGGCTAGGGGGTGCACAAGGTCCCCTTTCATTTCCATCCTGCCTGCCAGGGTCCCAGTAGGGGGTTTGGCAGTCCATTGTGTGAGGGCAGGCCACTGTCCTTTTACATGTAAGTGTCAGGCCCTCCACCCTCCCAGCCCAGGAAGACCCATTCAGTATGCAGATGTGTGCAGGTGCGACTGAGCATCCTGTGTTTGGGATTGTCTGAGTGAAATGCACAAGGGAGCTGTCAACTAACACAGCCAGCCGTGGATTGTAAAGCACAGAAGGATTTAAGTGCAGAAAAATGCTCACTTTCTAACAGTGGCATTTCTAAAATGGTAATATTAAATCCAACTTCACCAGTCAGCAGGATTTTGTATTACCATTCTGGCCATACTAAATATGACCTTGTTACTCCTTTCAGATCAGAATCTACCACTCACACAGTATATGAGTGTAGCCCTAATGTTAGTCTACGAAAGGAGCAGGCCTCACAGCAGTGTAAAACAAATTTAGGAGTTTTACAGTACCAGGACATATAAACTACACAGATACATGTCCTGCCTTTTCCCTACATAGCACCCTGCCCCATGGGTTACCTAGGGCCTACCTTAGGGGTGACTTATATGTGGAAAAAGGGGAGTTTTAAGGCTTGGCAAGTACTGTTAAATGCCAAGTCGAGTTGGCAGTGAAACTGCACACACAGGCCTTGCAATGGCAGGCCTGAGACATGGTTAGGGGGCTACTTATGTGGGTGGCACAATCAGTGCTGCAGACCCACTAGTAGCATTTAATCTGCAGGTCCTGGGCAAATGTAGTGCACTTTTACTAGGGACTTATAAGTAAATTAAATAAGCCAATTGGGTATGAGCCAATGTCACCATGTTTTAAGGGAGAGAGCATATGCACTTTAGCAATGGTTAGCAGTGGTAAAGGGCGCAGAGTCCTAAAACAAGCAAAAATAGTGTCAAAAAGTGAAAGGAGGCAGGCAAAATGTTGAGGGTGAGCACTCTAAGGCTGCCAGGTCTAACAAACTCCAACAACTCACAACCTCTCTCACACAGAGGAAAAAAGGATGTGACTGTAAGAGAAAATAACTTTGCAGTTCCTGGTTTGCAGCATGGCTGATCCATTACATCACTTTCTGTGCCGATACAGCACATGTTGGGCCAATGCATTGTTTTTTTTAATGCTATTTATTGATGTATTTTATAAGACGCATGATGACGCACCATGAGGCAGTTCCGACGTGTCCCATGGGATGCATAATCTTTGGCAGACGCAAGGGGTTAAAAAAATACGCATTTGGACAATGTGACGCATTGTATGGACGCAATGACTACAATATGTGAAAATATGTATGATATCATGTAGAATCATTTTTACAGTCATGTGGATTGTTGTGTTGCTCGTGAATATGTGTGTTCCACACACTCCTCTCTTTCCATGTTTCCAATGTACATGCCTTACAAGGATCAGATAACGCATAGGCCACACTTCCGATGATTCATGGACGCGACACCCTCAGAGGGTTTCCCCATTTTCCAGCTATGTGTTGGTACCTCAGTCCATTACTTAGTTTACCCCAGGGATACCATGGACTAGCCATGTAATGTGGCCTATACACCCACATGTAGTACAGGGCAGACAACAAACAATATGTGGTGAGTGGTTACAGTGTGTGGTGCAGGCAAGTGTTGTGATACTTAGGGGCATATTTACAAGCCACTAGCGCCACCAGAGCATCACTTTTAGTGAAGCTCCAGTGACGCTGTGCCCTGCACCATATGTACAAGGTAGGGTTAAGCCACCTCTTACAGTTTAACTTGGCCTTGTAAATATGGGCCATCGACTCAGTTTTCTGCAACAAAGGGGTGTGCAATTGGTTTTGCTTTGTGCGTACCCACGCAACACCGATTATTTTTTAAACTACCCTAGATTTATGAGAAATCATAAACCTGAGGCAGTGCCAAAAACTAGTGCCGCCCCAGGGGTGGCGTTAGAGTGGCACAAAGAGGATAAATACTTTTATTTCTCCTCATTTTTTATCTTTCTATGTGTGTTGCATTGTGCAGTACACATAGGAGGAGCAAATTGCCATTTAGGATTGTTTTTCTGCAAGAAGGTGTTCATCCCTGCCCAAAAACAATCATCCCTGCAATGCAGGCACCCTTGCACCATGGCTCAAGGATGCCTGTGTTAGCGGTAGGTAGCTAATTTAGTGCCGGAGCAGGGAAGAAGACAGGGATGCGCTGTATTCTTATACATATGGCGCATCTTTGCATTCTGGATATGACGCAGCTCGGGGTGGGCAAAAATTAGTTTGTGGCACCATCCTGAGCCATTCTGTCATAAATTAGGACATTGAAAGAACAAAAAACAAGAGAAAAAAATATTTCTACTCATTGTGGCACTCAAACGCCACCCCTGAGGAGACGTAAATATGAGACAGGTACAAAAAGCAATGATTGTTGCAGGGCTACACCCACAGCAACATACACTGCACAACCCTTTACCACATAAAACTGCACTGGGGTTGCCATATTTAGAAGGCTGCGTAAAGACGTGAAAAGTGACTTGATGCCGCCTTGTTAATATGGAGCAGGGCACAGTGCCACTGGAGCATTGAAAAAGAGTGACACTCCAGTGGCACAAGGGTCTTGAAAATGAGCCCCTTAGTACACACATGTGTTTGGATGTGTGAATGATGCAATTTGCTCATGTTCCCCCATCCAGGGGCCTCCCATCAGGGGGCACAAGACCAGTTTGCCACAGGATATGGTATCTGCACCTGCCACCACATTTGGCATACAGCAGACAGTCAAAACTTCCCTGCTGAATTATCTACTAGGGCCCAATAGGTAGTGCGATTCTACCTCACCCTATTATCTACTAGGGACTTATAAGTAGTGTGATTCAACCTTGCCATATTATCTACTAGGGACTTATAGGTAGTGCGATTCAACCTTGCCATATTTTCTACTAGGGACTTACAGGAGTCTGTTGGTGCAATTCTGCGTGTGCCAATATAACTTATGCCTCTTATTCAGAGCAGTGACCCTAGGCCTGGTTAGCAGACCAAGAGTACAGCCAGGATCAGTCAACACCATTTTCAGTGGCTGAAAATGTGTAGTATATGGAAACTGGATGACTTTCACACATTCTGACTGGGCAGGTAATTTGGCCACAAACAGGTTGTGATGCTATATGTAATCGTACATAGGTACACTCTTTTTTGTTATCACAGTCTTCTGACATTGTGTGTCACTCAAGCATGTCCCATACACATGACTGACTTTGATAACTCAGCAATGTTGCTGCTCTTGATGTTACATTTTGTGCTTGCTCCCCATCTTCCACATACTCATCATCCAGTTGTTCCTGTGCCCCATTGTCATTGGGGCATGAGCGATTATGGCCTGCACGTTTGCCAATATTCAGCACAGTAGTGTTGGTTTGTTTCCTATTGTTGGGGAGTAGGGTAAATGGTACCAAAACATATCCTGACTCCAGGAGTGATACTCTAGTAGTCCCCTCCACAATATAGCTGGTCCTCTTCAGGCCATGTTTAAGGACTGTGCTGGGCTTCCATCTGGGTGTGTTTGTGAGGAGTAATCACCCACAGCTTTAGACTCTATACTTTGTTAGCTGCACAGTGAGTAGGGGTGGTTTTGGTAAATGGTCTTTCCAGTTAATATTCCAGCATACTTGTGCAAGTCATTCTATATCCTGATGTACTCAGACCTATTGCCAACAGTATGGGACATGCTATGACATTGATTGGCATACAAGCAAGATGGTCACTGATTTTTTGGACACTGTGCTACGCATACAGATGTTCTATCCTCTGTGATGCACTTAATATTTGTCATACGTGTGAGTGCAAAAGATGTTGATGTTGTGAGTTGTCAGCAGTGTTATGGATCTTTCAGGGATTGATTTGACACATACCTCACAATGATCAGCTGTTGCAGTTCCTGACTACTATTTACAGACTTTGGCATACAATGTTGCTCTGATGCATCATGTAGTTATACCTATCTGTCTTCCATTTGAAACAACATTCTAATGCCAGATATGACTGTTTCATTGAAACTTGTTTGTATGGCAGGCAATGCAAACATTTCACATCACACTTTTCTGAGTTCAGTGCATTGTGTCTGGTACTTACAGAATGACAGGGCCTACTCATGGTTACCTGGATGTAGATTTGTTTGGAAATGGGACAGTGCCCAGCACTCTGAGACATATGTTGTATATGATTATTTATTGATATGTTTGGCAGCCATACCCTACTCCAAATTTATTCAGTTGAAGAAATACTGAACAATGTGGGGACGTTGCCATGCAGCTGTAGCAGTGTTCTGTATGCCAGGAAGATTCGGCATTTCAGCCTCCTCCTCTTCCCAGCGAGGCTCCTGCTCCTCATCCCATGGAACTTTGGTTTTTACACAAATATTGTGCAAAATGGCACATGCCAGGATCATCTTGCAGACCAGGGGTGGGGAATACAGCAGTAGACCCACCTGATACATCCATGCAGCAAAAGCTGACTTTTAGCAAGCCAAAGGTCCTGTCCACAATGATCCTGGCCCTCTCCTTGTCTGTTTGTGGATTGGCATAAGGTGTCATTACCCACGGATGGATTCCATAACCATGGTCAGCTGAAATGTTAGAGGGAAAAAAAAATTATGTGTGTCATGTGTATTTGTATTGTCATGCTCCTCTCCCAATTATGAACACATGATATGTATATCATGGCAGTGTAGTGCCTTTTTTAGGGTCCTGTTCATTAACTGTATGTGTGTCCAATGCAGTGCATGGGCAGCTACATCATACTAATCAACTTCATATTTGTGCAGCAGGGTTGGATGGCGTCTGATTCACATCACTCTGGTCCACTCAATGTCTTGTGTTGCCACTACACGTGTGGTAGAACAGAATGTGGCTGCAATTTTATTTATGTCCAGCCTAGGTTGCTGGTGACCTGATGGAGATGGCTGACAAAAACACATTTGTGGCTCCAGGTTCCTCCCCAGATGTTGATATTGCCCTACATTACATTTGCCCATGCAGTTGATTGTCCTACATTGTCCATGACAGTTGACATGATGCCATCCACACAGTATGCTCTCACACATCCCAACTAAGTGACATATCTTTGACAACTGCCATTTCCCAATCCATGTTTACATTTCACGGTGTTGTAACATTGTGTACATATGAGACAGATTTGTAGCCAATTATTGTGCACATGTGACATATATCCTGCAGATTTGTGTGTGGTCATGTGTCGGACAGCTAAACAACTTCATGCACTGTACTACTTCTCTAAGAAGGAGAAGTGGTACACATTACTTGGGTCCTGAGGTCAATTTGGGGGGTCCATAGAACTGGATTTACATACAAGATGTCTCGCAAGTGCACTTTCACACTTGCATCAGGGATTGTAGGTGTACTTCTTTGCTTTCAGGATGGAATTCATGTGTGCAGGTACACCTTCCAGCCAAGGCTGCTGCCTTAGTAGCATGGCGAGTGATGTCTGTGTGTGGCACTACACTTCACACATGTGAGATGCGACTTATTTAACATTCCATTAGACATTTGTACTATTACATGTTAACTGGCCATGAGCACTGGTTTTTCATCTAGCACCTAGGGCCTCATTTATTAAGCCCATGGCACAGGCTGGTGCAGCAAGTATAATCAGAAAAGGCCAGGAATGCACTGTATCTACAAGATATAGCACCTTTCTTACCTCTCCCCAAGCACTGATATATGAATTGATGCCTAGCACCTAGGCAGGCATTCTTACACCATGGTGCAAGGGTGCCTGCATTGTGTGGATGATTGTTTTTGTGCAGGAAGGGCCACCTTCCTGTACATAAACCATCACAGGAGGTGTTCCCCTTTTTCTATGTGTGCTGTGAAATGAGGCACATTTCTCCCCATTGCGTCACTGTTACACCACCCCTGAGATGGAATTGAATTGTGATAGATTTCCAGACTTGTTAATTACTTAAGTTAGCTTTGTCTTTCATGTGTGTTGCGTGAGTATGCCCCAAGCGACACCCATCGAGTGGCCCTTTCACACAGCACTGTGCATGTAAGTTGTTCATATTTACAAGGCCATGTTAAGCCATCCAAGGTGGCTTTGAATAGCCTTGTAAATATGGCGTAGCACACTGTGGCAGCAGAGCATCATACAAATGTTGCTCTGGTGGCACAAGGGCCTGGTAACTGAGGTCCCTAAACCTTGATGTATGAGACATGACACAGCAGAAGTACCATGTGTGTTGCATGGGACCACCCACCAGCGTAGATGGTACACCGCCCTTGAACAAAGAGATGTAGAGCAGGTTTCCCATCTGCCATGCATGGCTGAGTGCTTTTACACCATGCAGCGCGTGCAAAAGTGGCTTGAGATGTCTTCACCAGTATGTCAGGGTGATTTGCATTTGATATGCGGTCAGAGGCAGAGTGCATATCTATGTGACAGGACTTCATCTGTACAGACAGCGAGTGATCTGTGTTTTGTGTCCCGCATATCTATTTATTCTTGTGTATGTTATATACTTGATGTTTGCTTTCCTACAAGCATGCCATTTCCATATTGTCCATCCTGAAACCTCTGATTGATGATGGAGTTGCAGAAGATGTACACGTCATGGACACTGCCTGGGTATCTGGGCAGCACATTGAGGATTAAGCCGCAATGATCTACGATGACCTGCACATTCATTGAGTGTGTGTGCTTCCGGTTGTGGTACAGGTGTTCTATTGGGGTAGATGATACAAGTTGCACATGGGTGCAGTCCATGGCTCCGAGGACATGTGGAAACCCACTAATTGCGTAGAAGCCCTGTTTAATTTCCTGCTGCAATTGCTGGGTGTTGGGGAAGTAGATGTGTTGGGGTTTGTGGCAGATGATTGCATCCAGAACAGAGGGCAGAAATGCAGACTGGTAAGGCTGCGCTACTCCACCCACTTGTGCTGCTGTGGTTAGCAGAGGGATGTTGGTAGACTGCTGAACAGTTGCCTGCAGTTGTGGTGCAGTGAGGTGGAGAAGCTATAAGACTGACTCCCTGCTCAGCCGGTGGAAGGTGATGACTTCGTCCTCCCTGAGGGCAATCAGAAATGCCCGCTGGCGGTAGATGCGCTCTCTTCTCCTGTACTGCCTCTGTGGTCTGGGTGGTTGTGACTGTGGAGGTGCTTGCTGTTGTGGTGGTGATGTTGGGGCTTGTGCTGGTCTCCTAGATGCTCCAGGTTCTAATAGGAGTAGGTCCATGTTGTTCTCCAAGTTGCCAGTGTGTTTTGTTCTTCTTAAGTCTCTGTACCAAAGAGTCATTTTAACGCCTGGTCTGACCAGGTGTTAAACTTTTGATGCTAGTCAGAGTTAGCGTCACTTTTCCTAGGCGCACAACATTTTTCGAAATGCTTGTAAATACAGCACTAGCGGGTTAACTTAATTTTTTAGGAGGCAATGCCTACATTGCATATCATTGTATATATCTGACGCAGCCAGATGCAACACTGATAAAAAATGATGCTAGCCCAGTACAAGTGATGCTAGAGGCCTCTAGTGTCACATTCTAGATCTAAAGTTGATTTAACTCCGCCACTGCATCAGAAACAATTACGCTACGCGGGCGCTATATCCTTGTAAATGAGGCCATAAGTTCCAGTCCTCACATACACTGTCTCAACCCACTCAGCTGCTGACCAACTCTCTCTGCACAAGCTGACAGACAGCTCCTCTACAGTGCTCTCTGAGTGGCATCCCCCTCCTTCACAAATCTATTCCAGGTCTGAACTAAGGCTCACACACCAACAGCTGTGCACACAAACCCTTACAAGACTCCGGGCCTTCTTGTCTCTAATGGACAATCCACAAGCAAGGTCATAGCTTCCTTTAGCTGGACACATTGTACATCTGTTTCTTATGTTTGCTTGTCCAACATTTTCTATATGTTGTATTGGGCACTGTGCCTTGTGCTCATTTTGCTTCACCTACAAATTCTATATGTTTGCCCATGTTTGACACTGAGCCTTTTTAGGTTTCTGATGATGAAACTTTGTACAACTATGAAAAGGCTGCACTCTGGCAGCTTAAGGAGAAGGGGACTGAGAGCATCAGTGTGCCCACTGCCCATACATTTTGTCTGTACTCTCGCAGCTGATGTTTCTGGTATTTCTTTCATCTCTCCAGGGAGTGTTGTAAATGTTTTCCCCAACAGTAATAACTATGATGCACCTAAAGGCACTGCCTTGATTCCACAGTGGAATATGCTCGGGAAATAGGGGTGTGGCAAGTGGATGGTAAAGGAATAGGAAAGGGAAGGGAAGAAACCCTGCAGCCTAACCAGAGATAAATTGTTCTCCCAAGTACTAGATGAAGGGTGAACATGTAAAGCAGTTCCATAGCAAATTATGAAGCATCCCAACTTGGAACGAGTCAGCTGAGCTGCGACTGCAGTTGGCAAGAGGATGAATGAGGTGTGCGGGCTCCACTTTCACCAGTTATGCAAACCCATTCATATTAAGCAATGTTGACACTATTCACTAACATGGTCCCACTGGCTTGCACTACCTCTTCCAGAGTGCATTGCCCATGTTTCTAGCTACTTATGTAGACCCTAGGGGACATATATACACAGCACAAGGACAAGAGCAAACTAGTAATCCAGGGCAGAGAAAGCCTCATGAGGGCATATGAAACTCTGTTCTTCCTACTCTTTACTTGGGGACTGAATCTGAGTTTGAAAGACGTGTTACTCCACCACAAACATGACCTGCATCATATCCTATCGCACTTGTATTAAGGTAGACTGGACATCCATCATGTTTATGACTGTGTAACCTTATTTTAGGCTGCTGAAAAAAGTGGCTTTGGTGACGTTTGAAGGCCTACTGGTTGAACTGAACTGAAAGCCTCAAAGTGTTGTATGCCAGCATATTGCGAGCAAAATATTGATAAAAAAAACACTGTGACTAAATATCATGGAGAGAAATATGGTGAAGTGGGTATACCTAGATAAGTAGAGAATTACGATTGAATCCACACTCAAGTAGCTTCAATAAATATATATATATACATATACACATATTTTTCTTCTCACCTCCTCTCTCTGTCTTTCTTTGTTATCATTTAGATGGATATATATTTTTGGCGCCAAAAATAGAAGTTTATTGTAGTAATAACATCAAAATATACTGACATCAGAGGTGCAGGATTCAGTGAGGGCTATTGTCAAAATAAATTTTGGGGGATTGTGCCATTATAGGCAATAAATGAATATGATTCCTATTTGAACATTAATTAAACATTTATGAGGCCCTATGCAGTATGTTAATACACCTCGAGAACTGTTCTAATATTGTCTTTCAATCAATTTTAGAAACAAAATCTAAAAAAATATATTAAAAAATCCATTTATTTGAGGAGATGTTATAAACTACATCTACCAGAAGACATTGCAAATGTGAAATTTAGGAGATAAACATCTCGGATTTTTGTAAAAATATTATTGATGGTTGAAGGATTTTTGTAAAAAAAGTTTTGGTGTTTTTTTGCTAAAGTATATATATTTTGTGATGTCAAGGAGTAATTGTTGATAATTTGGTGTAATTTTAGTAGTATTTTTTCTGTTGAGTTTAGGTAGTTTATTTAAAGCGCTCAATCAGTACACAGGAAACACCTGTGAACAAGGTCCGGTGTGACCGAAACGCGTCAGGGGATTCCTGTTTTTTTTTGCTTGTGATCTCACGAATGGAATAAAAGTTTAATTGTTATTTGCACAACGACGGAGTGCGGTTTTTCTCTTGTCAAAGTAGAAAGAGAAATCCTTTTTTTGAAATACGGACGTCCTGCCTTTAACCAGCACCACCGGAGAAATAAGTGCGTCATAACACGCTTTGTCAGGACATTTCTTCTGTCTATATATATATATATATATATATATATATATATACACATATATATATATATCTCAAAAGCAATGCGGTCTGAAAAGCGGAGCAGTCTAACTGCTGGTGCTGGTGTTATTGTGAAGACCATGACACTCATTAAATATTCACAAAAGAAGCGAAAACACCACACTCCTGAAGATTTCACCGACAAGTTTGATTTAATAAACAGGCAGCAATAACCAGGCAGCATTAACCAGACACCACGACGCGTTTCAACATCTCATCTTTTTTAAGTGGTTTCAGTCTGTCTCCGCGCCATTGTTTGTAGCCTGCCTTATAAGCGCACAGAGGCATTCTGGAATTTATAGTCTCATGTTCCCCACCTGGGAACTTAATTGTCTTGTGAGAATTATCATTTACATGCTCTTAGCCTCAGTGCACTATTAACATTTGCATTCGTTTGTCAAGTCTCCGGATCCTGTAATGAATTAAAGGGCCGCACCGGTGCTGTGAAATATAGGCTGAAAGGACATATGCTCACCAGATTCCTTGATTAGGCTGTCCCTCCAAATTGCAATGTGGCGCAAGGAGCATTGAAAGTTAACGACTTCCGGTCTCTTCGTCTTCCATATCACAGTACAAACGCAGGGCATAAGTATCTCCTCGCCAGTTTGCAAATAGTTCTAATTGTCACCTTCGTTTCACAAATACCGGGTGCTACCCCTTAAAATAGTTCAAAATCAATGTGGTCCGAAAAGCGGAGCACTCTAAAGGCTGGTGCAGGTGTTAGGGTTAAGATCACGACCCTCATTAAGGGGCATATTTATACTCCGTTTGTGCCGAATTTGCGTCGTTTTTTTCGACGCAAATTCGACGCAAAACTAACTCCATATTTATACTTTGGCGTTAGACGCGTCTAGCGCCAAAGTTCATGGAGTTAGCGTCATTTTTTTGCATGAACACCTTCCTTGCGTTAATGATATGCAAGGTAGGCGTTCCCGTCTTAAAAAATGACTCCGATGCATATGCGTCGTATTTATACTCCCGGGCAAAAATGACGCCCGGGAGTGGGCGGGTCTAAAAAACCCGCATTAGCGCCGGATTTTAACGCCTGGGTCAGGGCAGGCGTTAAGGGACCTGTGGGCTCAGAATGAGCCCAGAGGTGCCCTCCCCCGCCCCCAGGGACACCCCCTGCCACCCTTGCCCACCCCAGGAGGACACCCAACGATGGAGGGACCCACCCCAGGGACATTAAGGTAAGTTCAGGTAAGTATTTTTTTTTTTTTTTTTGTGGTATAGGGGGGCCTGATTTGTGCCCCCCTACATGCCACTATGCCCAATGACCATGCCCAGGGGACAGAAGTCCCCTGGGCATGGCCATTGGGCAAGGGGGCATGACTCCTGTCTTTGCTAAGACAGGAGTCATTTCAATGGGGGTTGGGAGTGGAAACAAAATGGCGCAAATCGGGTTGAGGCGATTTTTTTGCCTCAACCTGACTTGCACCATTTTTGGACGCCAATACTCCATTTTCCCCCTACGCCAGCGCTGCCTGGTGTACGTCGTTTTTTTTAATGCACACCAGACGGCGCCGGCGGCTAACGCCGGCTAACGTCATTCAATAAATACGGCGCCCGCATGGCGCTTCAGAATGACGCTAGCCGGCGCTAATTTTTTTTACGCAAAACTGCGTTAGCGCAGTTTTGCGTCAAAAAGTATAAATATGGGCCTAAATATTCACAAAAGAAGAGAAACATCGCACTCCCCAAGATTTCAACGGCAAGTTTGATTTAATAAACAGGCAGCAGTAACCAGGCAACATTAACCAGACACCATGACGCATTTCCACATCTCGTCTTTCTCAAGTGGTTTCAGTCTGTCTCCAAGCTGTTGTTTGTAGTATGCCTTATAAGTGCACAGAGACATTCTGGAATGTACAGTCTCATGTTCCCCACCTGGGAACTAAATTGTCCTGTGAACATTATCAATTACATCAATCAATCAAAGTTGCCAGTGAAATCTTCAGGAATGTGGAGTTTTCTCTTCTTTTGTGAACACATATATATATATATATATGTGTGTGTGTATATGTGTGTGTGTGTATATATATATATATATATATATATATATATATATATATATATATATATATATATACACATCTATATACTTATATTACCTTCTGTTGGTCGCCAGTAGGTAGTTATAGTTAGGACCATGTTTCCATAAGAAAAGCATTTTTTGCCTTGCGTATATCTTTGGCACCGTTTGACGAATCTTCACTAAATTTTCCAAAATTAGTGTTGCAGTGATTCTTGTTGCGCATGGAATGTTTCGGGGTGATCCGTCAAGTTGGGGTTGAGAAAAAGAGGGCTAAAAAAATGTTGAGTTTTCCACGTTAATTTCTATAGGATTCTTTAGACACGACTACAGACCGAACCACAGGATGGAATTACACTACATTTGGCAGAAAGCTACCTGCCGGTACACCGATCACACTTTTGTTCATTTGGAGTAAATTCATTCAGTAGGTTTTGAGAAATTTAGAGAAATTCTAATTTGTATATCTCTTGCTGTGAAGTATTCGCTTATAAAGACAAGCTTGTGCAGGGAACTGCACAGCTCTGATTGGATGCCAAAACTTCAAACCAGGAAGTGTTGGCAGCCATCCTGGGACTGCCAAATCCCAGAAAAAAAGCAAAAATAAAATAAAAGGGGCCAGAGTAGGGACACCATAACCCTTTAGCACTGGTGGGAGGGTCCCCCACAGCTCCAGGAACCACCACCTCCCCGAAGCTTTAATTTTTTTTTAGATGAGGGGGGCACATGGCCCCCTGCTGCCCTGGGGATCTCCACCTCCTCAGCGTTTAAATTTTTATATATGGGGACCACCACTCCGCGGGACATCTATTGTATACTATGCAGGGGCAATGGCCCACGCACCCCAGGGACCACTACCCCCGGGGCATTGCTGAAAGTATATGCGGGGGCCCATGGCCCCCGTGCCCCGGGACCACCACCCTCCAGGGCAAAGTGTAAAAAAAAAGAAAGGGGGTCCCTATGGAACCCCCACACCCTGGGGACCACAACCCCATGGGGCTATGTCCTGTTGGAGGGGGGCCATGCTGATGGCCCCAGGGACCGCCTCCCCCCAGGGCCGGCTCCTGCTCTGTACTGAGGTGCCTCCACGAGTGCAGGGGATGAAATGCTTCAGCAAGTACAAAGCTGCTGAAGCAATCACACTGTGAGGGAAGCCTTAAGGCTTCTCCTGCAGTGCCAGGTAGCCCGCATGGGCATTATATTATAATTTTTAAAAATATAAAAAAAGTATGTAGGGACCGCCAGGGAGCCCTTGAGTGCTCCCTCACAGCCCCAGAAAGCCCATAAAGGGCTTTTTTTTTTAAAGCAATCCCCATAGCTCAGTGTGAAAGCAGACTTCCACACTGAGCTTTGGGTGGTTCAAGTCCAGCTGGGCTCATTTCCGTTTTCTTTTCAAATAAATAAAATATTTTATTTAAAATACATATATTTTTTATTTTAAATTGAACACAAATAACTCATTCTAACTATATGAGAAATTAAAGCCTAAAAAAAACGTATCTCTTTCCTTCTCACTTTCTTTCCCTCTTTTTCTCCTTTAATGAATTTCATCCACTCAGACACTCATGCACCCACTCACACTCACTCAGACACTCACACACCCACTCACAGGCCCACTCACACTCTTATGCACCCGCTCACAGACCTGCACACACACTGATGCACCCACTAAAACACTGATGTACGCACTCCCACACCCTGACAGACAATCTGACAGCCACTCTCACCCCCAGATACACCCTCTCACATCTATTCTCACACCCCGTGAGGCCGTGGCCAACTTCCACCACACACGGTTGAGTGGATAGGGGTAGCTGGCTGCAGGGTCTGGCTTGAGGCTAGGTCTTGTGGGCAACCGCCCCTGCACACGGGTGAAGGCAGTTTAGGGTGCAATTTTGGGTATTTATAGGGGGTTGGACTCGCCCAGTGGCCAGCCAGCGCCACGCACAGCCAAAGGCCATGTGCGGCAGGGGTTGGATTAATGTATATTAATGAAAATTACTATACATTAAAAAAAGATAGAAATTCACTGAAAAAACAAAGGTTACAGGAACATTACAGTTAGGAAATAGATGTAAAAAAACATAGAAATTCACTGAAAAAAACAAAGGTTAGAGGGACGTTATAGTTAGGCTCACATTTCAAGCATAGAAAACCATAGAAATTCTGCAGTTATAGGTAGAGTTACCTTAAGTAACTATAACTCATGCCCTAAGGTAACTATAACTCATGTCCTCACCA
This sequence comes from Pleurodeles waltl, assembly GCF_031143425.1. Classification (NCBI taxonomy): domain Eukaryota; kingdom Metazoa; phylum Chordata; class Amphibia; order Caudata; family Salamandridae; genus Pleurodeles; species Pleurodeles waltl. The sequence continues at coordinate 1,426,715,479 of NC_090447.1, forward strand.
TGTACTGCTAATTACCCCACAAATTATGGCACCCATGACATCTTTGATAACATCCTTGATAATATCAATGCAATTTTTGCAGTAACATTTTTAGGAAAAAACTGTGCATGGTGAGGCTGTGAGTTATAGTTTCCTTAGGGCATGAGTTGATGATATCACTGTAATATTTTCAGTAAAATTATTGATGAGAAAACTGTTCATGGTGAGTTAAATCTATATATATATATATATATATATATATATATATATATATATATATATATAGATATATAAAATCAAAGTACTTCATATTTAGGATACAAACCTGTTTATCCATATCATACTCGGGACATTAGGGCAGTATACCCCTCAAGGATGAGACAAACTGGTTTAAGCAATTTGAGACTGAAACAGCAAATGTTCTAGGTGTCCATTGAACAGATAGACAACAATAAAAGATACAGGAAAACTGATATTTGAAAAATTCAGACCTGAGCGTATAAATAAAGCGGAAACAAAAAAAATGTAGGCATATACTATGGGCATTTGGGTCAGGTACAGTGGAGCAAGTCACCTTGCTGTGCTGTGCTGTGTCAAAAAGAAAGGGCACGAATGTGCTGTATCTGTGGCACAGGGCACATTTCTGTCCTTTCCCTCTGTGCTGGTGCTCTTTTGGCAGCATAATGCATGGTGCAAGGGTGCCTGCATTGCATGCATGATTGCTTTGTGCAGGAAGCAACAACAAAATCAATCCTGGGAGACTTTTGTGCAACACACACAGAAAGAGAAGAAAATGAGGAGAAATCAATATATTTCTCCTTGTTGCGCCTCCCCATGAGGAGGCGTAGGGTTTTCATGCGCTGTCTTGGAAAGGTCTTGTAAATCTGGTGAGCTTCAAAATCCATGGGTGTTGCCTGGGAACACCCACCACAACTACCATGGAACACCTCCCTAACGCAGAGTAAGGCAACACAACAATTTGCTTTGCCTCACTCCATATCTATGAAGCCATTCAAAGCCATGCAAAGTGGCAAAGTTATGATGTAAATGTCTGCACCACTGTTGTGTCAAACAAAGTGACACAACCAAGGTGCAAGGGGCTCCTAAATATGCCCCTTAATATGTAATATCTGGCACTTTTGTCAACAGATGAAGAAAATAAAGTCTTTGATCAAATTAAAAAGGCAGGAAATACACGCTATGAAATATTAATTAAGCTGTTGCTTAATGTAAAGTAGAGGAATCGCTGAAAATGGACGAAATGAAAACATATTTTGACACTGTTGCCATAGAATCTGGTACTCCTCTCCCTAGAAACACAGCTATGATGGAGGCAATCTGGGTAAACTATATTGAGTATTTGTATTTAAAAGGACCGAATAATAGTAATAATAACAATACTAGATAAATTCACTTCGATATTACTGGTGGGCTCACGTCAAGGAACATTAGGCTTTCTGCCTGAGTAGGGCATTTGTGAACTAATCTCTTTGCTGGGCACCAACATGGGTGTGTGCTGGCGAAGGTAACTAATCTTTGAAGTGTGTATTCAAAGGAAAACTTTACTATATTCTTAGATAGGTAGTTCCTCTCTAAAGAAAGATACCTAGAAAAGTTCATATTATGCAGGGCCGGAGTGGGAATCTACAGCGGGCCTGGCAAATTTTGTCAGACCAGCCCCCATAGATTGCATAGTAAGCTAACCTGACAACTAAAGTGAGACTTGGGTGGATTCTCTCTGCCAATAAAATTTGGGAAAATGGCAAAACAGTGCATCCTGCAACACATCTTTCGTTTTTTTCGACGCAAATTCGACGCAAAACTAACTCCATATTTATACTTTGGCGTTAGACGCGTCTAGCGCCAAAGTTCATGGAGTTAGCGTCATTTTTTTGCATGAACACCTTCCTTGCGTTAATGATATGCAAGGTAGGCGTTCCCGTCTTAAAAAATGACTCCGATGCATATGCGTCGTATTTATACTCCCGGGCAAAAATGACGCCCGGGAGTGGGCGGGTCTAAAAAACCCGCATTAGCGCCGGATTTTAACGCCTGGGTCAGGGCAGGCATTAAGGGACCTGTGGGCTCAGAATGAGCCCAGAGGTGCCCTCCCCCGCCCCCAGGGACACCCCCTGCCACCCTTGCCCACCCCAGGAGGACACCCAACGATGGAGGGACCCACCCCAGGGACATTAAGGTAAGTTCAGGTAAGTATTTTTTTTTTTTTTTTTGTGGTATAGGGGGGCCTGATTTGTGCCCCCCTACATGCCACTATGCCCAATGACCATGCCCAGGGGACAGAAGTCCCCTGGGCATGGCCATTGGGCAAGGGGGCATGACTCCTGTCTTTGCTAAGACAGGAGTCATTTCAATGGGGGTTGGGAGTGGAAACAAAATGGCGCAAATCGGGTTGAGGCGATTTTTTTGCCTCAACCTGACTTGCACCATTTTTGGACGCCAATACTCCATTTTCCCCCTACGCCAGCGCTGCCTGGTGTACGTCGTTTTTTTTAATGCACACCAGACGGCGCCGGCGGCTAACGCCGGCTAACGTCATTCAATAAATACGGCGCCCGCATGGCGCTTCAGAATGACGCTAGCCGGCGCTAATTTTTTTTACGCAAAACTGCGTTAGCGCAGTTTTGCGTCAAAAAGTATAAATATGGGCCTAAATATTCACAAAAGAAGAGAAACATCGCACTCCCCAAGATTTCAACGGCAAGTTTGATTTAATAAACAGGCAGCAGTAACCAGGCAACATTAACCAGACACCATGACGCATTTCCACATCTCGTCTTTCTCAAGTGGTTTCAGTCTGTCTCCAAGCTGTTGTTTGTAGTATGCCTTATAAGTGCACAGAGACATTCTGGAATGTACAGTCTCATGTTCCCCACCTGGGAACTAAATTGTCCTGTGAACATTATCAATTACATCAATCAATCAAAGTTGCCAGTGAAATCTTCAGGAATGTGGAGTTTTCTCTTCTTTTGTGAACACATATATATATATATATATATGTGTGTGTGTATATGTGTGTGTGTGTATATATATATATATATATATATATATATATATATATATATATATATATATATATATATATATACACATCTATATACTTATATTACCTTCTGTTGGTCGCCAGTAGGTAGTTATAGTTAGGACCATGTTTCCATAAGAAAAGCATTTTTTGCCTTGCGTATATCTTTGGCACCGTTTGACGAATCTTCACTAAATTTTCCAAAATTAGTGTTGCAGTGATTCTTGTTGCGCATGGAATGTTTCGGGGTGATCCGTTAAGTTGGGGTTGAGAAAAAGAGGGCTAAAAAAATGTTGAGTTTTCCACGTTAATTTCTATAGGATTCTTTAGACACGACTACAGACCGAACCACAGGATGGAATTACACTACATTTGGCAGAAAGCTACCTGCCGGTACACCGATCACACTTTTGTTCATTTGGAGTAAATTCATTCAGTAGGTTTTGAGAAATTTAGAGAAATTCTAATTTGTATATCTCTTGCTGTGAAGTATTCGCTTATAAAGACAAGCTTGTGCAGGGAACTGCACAGCTCTGATTGGATGCCAAAACTTCAAACCAGGAAGTGTTGGCAGCCATCCTGGGACTGCCAAATCCCAGAAAAAAAGCAAAAATAAAATAAAAGGGGCCAGAGTAGGGACACCATAACCCTTTAGCACTGGTGGGAGGGTCCCCCACAGCTCCAGGAACCACCACCTCCCCGAAGCTTTAATTTTTTTTTAGATGAGGGGGGCACATGGCCCCCTGCTGCCCTGGGGATCTCCACCTCCTCAGCGTTTAAATTTTTATATATGGGGACCACCACTCCGCGGGACATCTATTGTATACTATGCAGGGGCAATGGCCCACGCACCCCAGGGACCACTACCCCCGGGGCATTGCTGAAAGTATATGCGGGGGCCCATGGCCCCCGTGCCCCGGGACCACCACCCTCCAGGGCAAAGTGTAAAAAAAAAGAAAGGGGGTCCCTATGGAACCCCCACACCCTGGGGACCACAACCCCATGGGGTTATGTCCTGTTGGAGGGGGGCCATGCTGATGGCCCCAGGGACCGCCTCCCCCCAGGGCCGGCTCCTGCTCTGTACTGAGGTGCCTCCACGAGTGCAGGGGATGAAATGCTTCAGCAAGTACAAAGCTGCTGAAGCAATCACACTGTGAGCGAAGCCTTAAGGCTTCTCCTGCAGTGCCAGGTAGCCCGCATGGGCATTATATTATAATTTTTAAAAATATAAAAAAAGTATGTAGGGACCGCCAGGGAGCCCTTGAGTGCTCCCTCACAGCCCCAGAAAGCCCATAAAGGGCTTTTTTTTTTAAAGCAATCCCCATAGCTCAGTGTGAAAGCAGACTTCCACACTGAGCTTTGGGTGGTTCAAGTCCAGCTGGGCTCATTTCCGTTTTCTTTTCAAATAAATAAAATATTTTATTTAAAATACATATATTTTTTATTTTAAATTGAACACAAATAACTCATTCTAACTATATGAGAAATTAAAGCCTAAAAAAAACGTATCTCTTTCCTTCTCACTTTCTTTCCCTCTTTTTCTCCTTTAATGAATTTCATCCACTCAGACACTCATGCACCCACTCACACTCACTCAGACACTCACACACCCACTCACAGGCCCACTCACACTCTTATGCACCCGCTCACAGACCCGCACACACACTGATGCACCCACTAAAACACTGATGTACGCACTCCCACACCCTGACAGACAATCTGACAGCCACTCTCACCCCCAGATACACCCTCTCACATCTATTCTCACACCCCGTGAGGCCGTGGCCAACTTCCACCACACACGGTTGAGTGGATAGGGGTAGCTGGCTGCAGGGTCTGGCTTGAGGCTAGGTCTTGTGGGCAACCGCCCCTGCACACGGGTGAAGGCAGTTTAGGGTGCAATTTTGGGTATTTATAGGGGGTTGGACTCGCCCAGTGGCCAGCCAGCGCCACGCACAGCCAAAGGCCATGTGCGGCAGGGGTTGGATTAATGTATATTAATGAAAATTACTATACATTAAAAAAAGATAGAAATTCACTGAAAAAACAAAGGTTACAGGAACATTACAGTTAGGAAATAGATGTAAAAAAACATAGAAATTCACTGAAAAAAACAAAGGTTAGAGGGACGTTATAGTTAGGCTCACATTTCAAGCATAGAAAACCATAGAAATTCTGCAGTTATAGGTAGAGTTACCTTAAGTAACTATAACTCATGCCCTAAGGTAACTATAACTCATGTCCTCACCATGTACTGCTAATTACCCCACAAATTATGGCACCCATGACATCTTTGATAACATCCTTGATAATATCAATGCAATTTTTGCAGTAACATTTTTAGGAAAAAACTGTGCATGGTGAGGCTGTGAGTTATAGTTTCCTTAGGGCATGAGTTGATGATATCACTGTAATATTTTCAGTAAAATTATTGATGAGAAAACTGTTCATGGTGAGTTAAATCTATATATATATATATATATATATATATATATATATATATATATATATATATATATATAGATATATAAAATCAAAGTACTTCATATTTAGGATACAAACCTGTTTATCCATATCATACTCGGGACATTAGGGCAGTATACCCCTCAAGGATGAGACAAACTGGTTTAAGCAATTTGAGACTGAAACAGCAAATGTTCTAGGTGTCCATTGAACAGATAGACAACAATAAAAGATACAGGAAAACTGATATTTGAAAAATTCAGACCTGAGCGTATAAATAAAGCGGAAACAAAAAAAATGTAGGCATATACTATGGGCATTTGGGTCAGGTACAGTGGAGCAAGTCACCTTGCTGTGCTGTGCTGTGTCAAAAAGAAAGGGCACGAATGTGCTGTATCTGTGGCACAGGGCACATTTCTGTCCTTTCCCTCTGTGCTGGTGCTCTTTTGGCAGCATAATGCATGGTGCAAGGGTGCCTGCATTGCATGCATGATTGCTTTGTGCAGGAAGCAACAACAAAATCAATCCTGGGAGACTTTTGTGCAACACACATAGAAAGAGAAGAAAATGAGGAGAAATCAATATATTTCTCCTTGTTGCGCCTCCCCATGAGGAGGCGTAGGGTTTTCATGCGCTGTCTTGGAAAGGTCTTGTAAATCTGGTGAGCTTCAAAATCCATGGGTGTTGCCTGGGAACACCCACCACAACTACCATGGAACACCTCCCTAACGCAGAGTAAGGCAACACAACAATTTGCTTTGCCTCACTCCATATCTATGAAGCCATTCAAAGCCATGCAAAGTGGCAAAGTTATGATGTAAATGTCTGCACCACTGTTGTGTCAAACAAAGTGACACAACCAAGGTGCAAGGGGCTCCTAAATATGCCCCTTAATATGTAATATCTGGCACTTTTGTCAACAGATGAAGAAAATAAAGTCTTTGATCAAATTAAAAAGGCAGGAAATACACGCTATGAAATATTAATTAAGCTATGGCTTAATGTAAAGTAGAGGAATCGCTGAAAATGGACGAAATGAAAACATATTTTGACACTGTTGCCATAGAATCTGGTACTCCTCTCCCTAGAAACACAGCTATGATGGAGGCAATCTGGGTAAACTATATTGAGTATTTGTATTTAAAAGGACCGAATAATAGTAATAATAACAATACTAGATAAATTCACTTCGATATTACTGGTGGGCTCACGTCAAGGAACATTAGGCTTTCTGCCTGAGTAGGGCATTTGTGAACTAATCTCTTTGCTGGGCACCAACATGGGTGTGTGCTGGCGAAGGTAACTAATCTTTGAAGTGTGTATTCAAAGGAAAACTTTACTATATTCTTAGATAGGTAGTTCCTCTCTAAAGAAAGATACCTAGAAAAGTTCATATTATGCAGGGCCGGAGTGGGAATCTACAGCGGGCCTGGCAAATTTTGTCAGACCAGCCCCCATAGATTGCATAGTAAGCTAACCTGACAACTAAAGTGAGACTTGGGTGGATTCTCTCTGCCAATAAAATTTGGGAAAATGGCAAAACAGTGCATCCTGCAACACATCTTTCATTGTATCTTCAATTGTACCAGTTTTTAAAGCACAGTCAGTGTTGACCCTAAAGAGCACCAGGAAATGGTAATCTATAGGGGCTTTCCAATGATTCCATCCCCATTACCCTCTAACAGTTCCTCCTGTCTCCCCATAGCGTCTCTCTCACATGTATTTCATTTGTTTTATAGTTCCTTACCAGCATAGCACTTAACATCACAGACACATCCAGAGACAAGAAATTATACGTGTATAAATCAGTGTATAGAAAATGTTACATAGGACAAAGGTAGATCATCTTTCCAGGGACCTTTTTAGTGTCAAAAGGCAATTTGTGGTGTACAAATGGGAAGGGTAAAGCAGCATAGACATGTAGCCCACCCCAGGCATTAACACAAGCTCATATTCCCCACCGATCACAGAAGCAATCAAACACCCCCACACACAGACACACCATCTCACCAACACACACTGTCACGCATTTCACACAGGCTTTCTCTTAAAGCCCACCAAACTATGGGACTATCTGGTAACAGAAAAGGCAAGAGTAGGCAAGCAAATGCAACCTGCAGTTATTTACAAATTTATTTTGGACTAATAGGTAATAGGAAAGCAATCGCAGTGTTTCATTGATCTGGATATCTTTCCTAGGGAAAAACCTGTTAGTTGTATGTAAGTGAAAATATTATTTTAAAAAGGTACTAGGCTTCCATTTGTTTCATTTAGTCAGTAGTTTCGAAATAGGATCATTAAAATACTCGATTCTTTCCATGTGATGACTCATCAAAAAAGCTTGTTTTTGCTCATTATCTCATTTTACTGATTATGCTGGATTTCTGGTTTTGAATGTGGTTAATCTGGGTTGAGGTAAAAGTAACATTGGTGAACAGCGAATAAGGGGTGCCAATTAAACTGTGAAAGGGAGATTAAAATATGTCCTATTTTCATTCAGTGCTTCCTCTGCTCTTCCCTTCTCGCAGCAGGAGTGTTAGAGTGGGCTTCAGACAGTGGCTGCTGACAGAAAAGGCTACTGACCCCACATAATCACACAGGTTCCACAACCAGAAGCACCACACCTTGTGAAACAGGTTGAAAGGAACACCACAGTAATGCTCGGGAAATAATTAAAAGCATGCAGAATTGTTTTTTTGCTATACAACACACCTTTCCTTAGGGCACTGGCCTAGCAGTGCAGGGAACTACAATGCAAATTACAGGAACTTGGAAACAGACATGGACTGCTTACTCCCCCAGAAACTCTTTCAACAATTCATAAAGGAAAGGGGAAAGGGTTTAAAGGGGGCGCCTTTTCTTTTACGGATTAGTTCACACTGCAAGTTGGGAGTCTTTACCTTTTCTGGTCACAACAATTAATACATCAGGCACCAATACGGTATTTGTTGGAGACACCAAAAACATAAAAATACTGCATTGGGTTCCAGTCGCAAATCCATTGCAGGACTCTGTAAATCTTCTAAAATGGATTTAGTACATGGCTAAACACTTTCTTGCAGTTGCAAACTCCGCATCGGACACCGTACAAAACATTTTGTACACCTTGTCTTCTGTTCTGTGCTGATGGCGAACTGGAAAAGATGGCTTGATATGTGGTCACATTTTTAGACCCAAGAGAGTTCTAACAGCATCATTTGTATGAAGTTGGAAAATGATGTCTCAAGAAGGCCTAAGTTAAATGAATTGCCAAAATCAATGAGGGATAGAACAAACACATTGATGGTCAGGATCCTAAGTGTAAATGTATCTGGGCTCTGTCCTGAATGTGCCTGGGTTTGTTTCAAGCAAAGACAGTATCTCCTCCTCCTCTCTTCTGCATCTGCTTTAGACTATGCAAATCATATATGGTCCTCCATCGCCTCTGACATGGGGACATCATTTTTACTTTCCTCCATCCTGTTTTCTACATCAGAATTCTTCATATCTTTTTGCTGGTGCCAACAGGACCATCTACAGATGCATTTTGAAGATGTAAACATGGAATGGGGGTTCTGTTTCCAATAAACCGGATGCAGTTCTCTGGTCTTCATGTCTTTTCTATATATTTCTTATGTAGTTATTATTTAAGAAGGGTTGTAAGGACTAGAACCCAGGACTAACTGTGCAACTATTTCATCTCTGACATTTTTCAATTCTTCATACGTTTTCCCTACATATTCTCTAAGACAAGAACATACCAGCATTTCAAATATAATGCAATCTAGTGGACTCCTTGATGTGGCTGGGGCAGTCCCTCAACTAGTCTTTCTATCCTGTAATTCCAAGGGGCACCCCTAGGAACTCCACACTCAGCTCATGCCTGGCAGCAGCACCTTTTTAGTTATAGGTATAGTAGCTAAATCCAGTTGTATGCCTATTGGCATCCTCTTGTGTATTAGATTCAGTCACCTCAGGCAAATGGAGGCAGTTGTTTTTATTTTTTGATGCTTGTGAATGCTCACAAAGATTATATGGATAGCATTGGCAATAAGGATTGTGGTTCACAGAACAGATGCAGATGGGTCTCGTCATAATCATCTTTGGTGTTGTTAGGGTTATCTTTAAAGAATCATATACCATGTCATATGTGGGATGTAGTGTGTATTTACGCCACTCAAATACATGACAAAATTAGATGGATGCCAGGGCCATCTATGGCCTTTGTCTAGGATACAGTTTAAAAGCACTGCAGTAACGTATGTCAAGCAAAAGTGCCTTGTCCCTGGTCATATAAAAACAATATTTTTATTTAGTAATGTCACCCTTAAAGTGTGCCTTGTAAGTACTTATTTCAGGGTGCCTGATTGTGTGAAATATATCATTTTTGCCCTTATCATCCCTATTTTTTCAATGGTGCTGGTAATTACTGACTCTGACTGTGTCCAGGGCTCTGCTAACTGGGCCCATGGCCACTGCTCTGTTTAAAAGGGATATGGTAATTAAGCATAATTAAAATTGGCTCTGACAACCTACCAGTAAGCCCCTAGCATATGGTAGGGTATGTAGGATTAGAGGACCAGTAGATGTAATGCTCTGTCTGGCAGACTGCTTTTAAAATAAAAATGTGTCCAAGTTTGAATTTAGGATTACAAGTACTTTCCATATCTTAAACTACCTTAGTTTGACATACCCAAGAGTAGGGTGCATTGTAATAATAAGCAGGGACATTATAAAATATATTTTATGTGCCCTGGTGAGGGAAACACTGCCAATTTGTTTTTTCCCATTGTAGCATTGCTAACGCCATAGGCTAACATTGGAAGGCTTTATCAAACTTTAATGAAGCCTAACTTTTGGTAGGAGTGAGCTATAACGTGTACCGGCCTCTCCTGATTGGTCAGCCTTTGACACCTCAGAGCCAAGCTGCTCTGAGGTGTGAAGTGACCTGGGCTGAGACAAAGGGACTATCTGATGTAACAAGATCTGCTGCTGCAGATGCCAGGAAAGGGAGGGGCAGGGCAGCCAAACTAGTCTTCAAAGAGAGAAGAGCATATAGTGCAGGACCAAGGCCCACCCCCACTTCCTGCATCCCTAGCCAAACAGGAGTTTCTCTAACTAGATTAGGAGAGGGGCTGGAAGTAGATTGTTGGGAAATGTTAGCCACACCTGTGGGTTGAGGTAACCAGACCTGAACCTCTAGTAATGATTTTCTTAATTTTTGATTTTTGTGAAACAGTGCTTTCGGGACAAAAATATGCCATATTTTTAAGTTTTAAGGAAGTTGTCATTACAGAGGGAGGTACCCTGTGCCCCATTGGTCAGGGGTTCCCCACTCTTGCCTATCCAGAAACCTGGATAAATATGGGAGAGCTGCGCAGCAACTGAGATCCCTGCCTGGAAACATGAAGAGAAGAAAGACTGCGCTGCTGAATACCTGGTCTGCACCACAAGAGGACTGCACTCACAAGGACTGCACCTGCTGCACACTCTGGGCTTCAGAAAAGAGTACCTTGCCTTGCTTTAACAATTTAAGGGGTGAACTCCATGAAAGCAGCTGGTATAAAAGTGCTACAAGACGTCAACTGCACCATTTGTAACAAGAAGAGCCAAGCTGGAAAAACAGAAAGTGAACTTTTAGAAATTTGACCAAGTGCATTGTGGGATTTGTAGTCCTGATTCTCCAATGTGCAACTTAGTGCTTCTGGAACCTTGGCTGCTGTTGTGGACCTTTCAAGACCCCAAATGAGCCTTATGGAAGAAGCTCTAGAAGTTTGGAATCATTTGGGGAATTTTGGGTAAAAAGCTCCATAAGTTCACCAACCCGTTGTCAAGAGTCAAGCCAGCTATGTTGAACCACACCTCAGCCTAAAATTCAGGTTTGCCCCAATGAGGCTCTGTAGCTCTTCATTGTCAACAATGTTCTGGCCAGGAGTCCACTTGGCTCCACCAGCCTGCCTCCGTGCCTCTGACCCCGCCGACTGCCGCCTGGACTGAAGTTCGAGGCCCTCCACCACCCGTAGGCACCCGCCTGAGCCTCATCCCTGGTGCCTAGTGGTAGGCATATCTTGTTGTGCTCTGCTTTTATTTTCCTTGTTTTTTCGTTTTCATTTTTACTTTCGCACTAAAAGCATTTTTGCATTGTATATCTCTGCCCCCACTGTATTTTGGCTGCTTTTGTATCTCTGCCCCTGTGCCCCTTCTGCAAACCGCTTCGTTTGCGGTGCTCGCCTGTTTCTCAGCCGGCTCTCGCCAGTCCCGTTTTGCCCTGCTGCTGCGTCGCCTGTGGCCCCGCCCGCTGGCGCACCCATTGGCCCTTTCCTCCCACCTCCCAGCTGCTCCACCCTCCCACCTCCCCCTCTTAATGGCGGCCGCTGTGTGGCCGTGCCGCTGGCGCGCCAGAGTCATGCCAGAGGCAAGCCGGTCGGCGCCCGTCCTCGCCTGACCCGCTCCCAGCACCAGTCCCCCTGGCCCTCGCTACCCTGACCCCCCAAGGCAGCATTACTCCTCCACTAAACTACACGCCCTCAACCCAGGACAGCACCCCGCCTGCGACCAAGCCAACCCCAAGCACACACATGGATCTTTTACATGTCATACATGCTGTTTCTCCTGCACCCCCACAAACACCAACAACACCAATACGCTCTACACCAACACCAACTCTAACATGCCACACACCAACTATAACACACCCTACAACAACACTAACATGCCCCACAACAACACTAACACGCTCCACAACAACACCATCAGCCCCCGCAACCACCTTAACTGCATACTCCTAAACACCAGCTCCGTACACAAGCACTCCATCGAGCTCTGGGACCTGATCACAACACACTCCCCTGACATCACCTTCCACACGGAAACTTGGATGAACCCCTCTTCTGAACCCGATATAGCCATAGCCATCCCAGAAGGCTACAAAATCTCTCGTAAAGACCGCCTAAACAAACCGGGAAGAGGTATCGCCATCATAAAAAAAAAAGCACCATCAAGATCACCACCAACACCCACGACACCCTAGACAGCGCAGAACACCTACACTTCTTAATTCACATAAACGCCAACACCACCCTCAGAGGAACCCTCATTACAGGACCTCGCCCCCCTTTCTGTGATGCCATCGTTGACACCATCAGCCCCCACGCCCTCACTTCCACAGACTACATCCTCCTTGGTGACATCAACTTTCACCTGGAAAACCCCCACGACCACAACTCCACTACCCTGCTAGACAACCTCACGAACCTAGGACTCAAACAACTGGTCACCTCACTCACTCACTCAGCAGGACACACGCTAGATGCAATTTTTACCTCCAGCGACCACATAACATTCACACACACCACCGAACTCCACTGGACCGACCGACCACCACTGTGTCCACTTCTCCATCACGAAACCCCCCACCCACTAATGACAGTGCACCACACCCTACCGTATGTGGGACAAGATCCCCACAGAACACCTGTTCACCAAGCTCACACAAACTCCCCCCCTCACCAACAACCCCAACACCGCTTCCCACAACCTCACACAATTGATTACAACCTGAGCAGACTCTCTCGCCCCTCTGAAAAGTAACAACACCACCCACAACATCAAGACCACCCCTGGGTTCACCACTGAACTCCAAGCCTCCAAGTGTGAATGCCGGAACACCGAGAAAGCTTGGTGCCAAGAACCCTCCATGATCAACTTTTCCACCCTCAAAACCGCCATACGCAAACATCACCAACTCATCCGAACCACCAAAAGGGCTTACTACAAAGAACACATAGATAGTAACTCACATAACAGAAGGAACTCTTTACCATCATTAAAGAGTTCACCAAACCCAAATCCTGTAACATCGACCCCACTCACACACAAAACCTTTGCAACTCCCTCTCCAACCACTTTCACCTCAAAATTCTAGACATACACAACAGCTTCACACCACCTGCACCCACCATCACCACCACCAACACAAACAAAAACACCACCCCCCCCAGTCCAACCAACTGCACACCTGGGCCCCTACCAATGATGCAGAAACCAAAATAACCATGAACTCCATCCACTCAGGCTCCCCCATGGACCCCTGCCCCCATCACATCTTCAACAGGTCCAGCCCAATCATCGCTCCCCAGCTCCACGCCGTAATCAACAGCTCCTTCGACAACACCACCTTCCCAGACTCCTGGGAGCACGCCAAAGTAACCGCACTCCTCAAAAAACCCAAAGCAGACCCGGATGATCTCACAAACTACCGCCCCATTTCACTTCTCCCCTTCCCGGCCAAGGTCGCTGAGAAGCTAGTGAACGCCTGCCTGTCTCACTTCCTAGAGGAAAACAATGCACTTGATGCCTCCCAGTCTGGATTCCGCAAGAACCACAGCACTGAGACTGCCCTCATCGCCTGCACTGATGACATCAGAACCAGAGTTGACTAGGGCGAGACCGTCGCACTCATCCTCCTGGACCTCTCTGCAGCCTTCGACACTGTCTGCCACCAAATCCTCTGAACACGCCTTTTTGATGCAGGAATCCGACACAAGGCCCTCGACTGGTTCGTCTCCTTCCTTGCCGAAAGAACCCAGAAAGTTTGCCTCCCTCCCTTCCAGTCCCCAGCACCCAAGATCATCTGCGGGGTCCCCCAAGGGTCCTCCTTCAGCCCTATCCTCTTCAACATTTACATGGCCCCGCTCGCCAACATCCTCTTCCCTCACGGAATCACCATCATATCCTACGCAGACGACACCCAGCTCGTCATCTCCCTCACCAGGAACCCCACCACCGCCAAAACAAACCTCCAAGCTGGACTTCTCGCCACCGCCAAATAGATGACAGCTAGCCACCTCAAACTCAACTCCAACAAAACCGAAATCATAATCTTCGGCCCCAACAAGACAGTATGGGACGACTCCTGGTGGCCCACCACCCTAGGACCACCCCCAACACCCTCCACCCACGCACGCAATTTCGGCATCATCTCAGACTCTTCTCTCTCCATGGCCCAACAAATCAACTCTATAACTTCCTTCTGTTTCAACACCCTCTGCTTGCTGCATAAGACCTTCAAATGGATCCCCATAGAAACAAGGAAGACTGTCACCCATGCACTCATCAGCAGCAGACTAGACTACGGAAACGCCCTCTATGGTGGTACCACAGTCAAGCTTCAGCCGAAATTCCAGCGGATCCAGAACGCAGCTGCACGTCTCATCTTGAACCTCCCACGCCATGAACACATATCCGCCCACCTCAGATCCCTTCACTGGCTACCCTTCAGCAAAAGGATCACTTTCAAAATCTTCATCCATGCCCACAAATCCCTCCACAACACTGGACCAGCCTACCTCAACGAAAGAGTGAACTTCCACACTCCCACTCGTCTCCTCTGCTCTGCTGACCTCGCCCTCACCACAGTCCCCCGCATCCTACGCACCACCGCCGGAGGCAGATCCTTCTCCTACCTTGCCTCCAAGACCTGGAACTCCCTCCCCACCAACCTACGCAAGACCCAGGACCTCCTGACCTTCAGAAAAGACCTCAAGACATGGCTTTTTGAACAGTAAATCAGCATCCACCCCCTGTTTCCTCCCCCCCACAGCGCCTTGAGACCCTAAAGGGTTGAGTAGCACGCTTAATATTTTTTTTTGATTGATTGATTGATTGAACAATGAGAACCAAGACCTCCAGGAATCAGCAAGGCCTTGCGCTGAAGCAAGCTGCTGTGGTCTAACCACAAGCCAGCCTGCTGAGGAGACTTGCTTTACGCTGAGAGTAAAAGGACCAAAAAAGTGACTACGTGCGAAGGTAAAAATCTGACCTTTCCAAACACTCTTGTATCCTCCCCGCCCTCCATTTAATCTTTAAAAACTCATATCTGAGGTTCCCTACATTGGATCTTTGTCATTTTGGTGTCATTTTAAAGATAAAATATTTTCCTTTGTCATAAATTAGTGTTGGATTTATATTGCGTGTTGTATCTTACTTATTTACTGTTTTGTTGATATTAAATGCTTTACAAACCTGTTTCGTAAGTTAAGCATGTCTGGCCGCAGCCAAGCTACCAAGGTTTGAGCAAGGATTAATTTATTGAGAACTTGACTGGACCTTATTTGTGAATGTGGTGTTATTATTAGCTGTAGGTATCTACCTGCACCTACTAATAAACCACTCTCCAACACTAATACACAGCAATGTGGCACACTATGTGTTTCAAAAAGGTGCCCTAACAGTGAGTGTAGACCTAAAAGTTATTTTCACTTTGAAGTTAGGTTGTGATAACTTTAAAGGGAAAGTAACTTTATGAAAAATTACTTTGGTCTGTTTTCGCTAGAATTGACTTTAAAATAGTTCTGCCATTCATCACATATCTAAAGACTAATACGCATCCCCAGTTGGAGTTACTAGCTCTGCCTACCAAAAGGCAACGGCCTAAGCTCTGTAACCAGGAAGACAATCAATCACTAGCCACTTAGTTAGGATTAGCCTAACATTTCTTTGATTGAATTGCTGATCCCAAATGAAGCAGTCAGAATCTGCTTCCTTTTATTCCCAGTGCCCTCCTAGACCCTCTGGCCCCAGCCCCAGTAGGAGGGCGAACACTTTTTGACCCTGGCAGAGGGAAAGTCACTATTCATAAACAGAGAATTGGCTATAGACCTGCTGGGTGCTCCTCCGAAAGAAAAAAGAACATAGTCATCTTAAATGTAGGTCTTCTGGGAATTCCTACACTAAAGAAAAGAGGAAGTGCTGAGGTGGGCATAAGGTGAGAAAGTAGACAGGATTAGGTAGACAGAATTATCTATTTACCGGCTAGTTTACAGGGTGAGACGAGCACCTCAGCACTATCTCCCCAGTAAAACAATCAATGCACTTGAGCAGACTTCATCTGAAGATGAAGGTCCTGATGGAAAAATAAGACTCCAACTTCTGATTTTTGCCTGGCACAATAGGGACTGGAACAGTTCTCCAAGGCTGACCTCCTGTGTGTCTGCACGAGGGGCACAAAACGCAGTAGGACTCCTCACTTCAACAAGGTCGGTCCAGATGACCATAGAGGAATTCTCTTTGCAGGAACCCTGGTGTGGCTTTGTCTGACTTGATAAATCTTGAGTAACATAATGCAGCTCAAATTGCTGCATTGCATTACTATAAGATATGGCAATGGGTCAAAATCCTCCTGGAAATGGGTAAAAATCCTTTGCCTCCCAGTTGATGTGTAATGAGGAGAAATACGTTTAATTCGCCTAATTACTTCCTCTCTCTAGGTGTGCTGCATTCTGTAGCACACGTAGAAGGAGGAAAATGTCTCAGAACATTGTTCTTGTGCTGAAAGGTGTCCCTTCTTGCACAAAAACAACTTGCTTACAAAGCAGACACCCTTCCACAATGGTGCAAGGGTTCCTGTGTTGGTGCTAGGCAGCATATTGTGTGCCAGCACAGGAAAAGACAGGAATGTCATGCTATGCTAAATGCAGTGCATTCCTGCCCTTTACTTATCAAGCAGAGCAGCACAGTGATTTGCTCTGCTATGTGACTTTTATAAATAAATATGCTCCTAAGGGAAGACAGGCACTCTGTCACAAATGTGATGGATATCCAATCCGCATTATTACAATTGCATTATATTCCAATACACTTGATACACCTGAAGTAAATGCTAGGTCCAAATTAAACACTTTCACTTATAGGACCTGTGAAAGTATTCCTCTCAGCCATCCACAACCTGTTGCTATCAATGACACTTTACTTTTCCGGGCTGCTTTTACCTCAGCATCTAATAATCACATCTCTAGTTCCCCTTGCCCAATCTTAATTATGTTGATATCTTTTTGTTGATTACATTCTCCTTTCATCAAAACTGGTTTGAGAATATTAATGTATTCATTTGTTGACTTTACAATTGTAGTTACTGCTTGAACGTAACTCACATGTGTCTTGCCAATGGCCTGCAGCGTGTGCCATAGGTACTGTGGGTTGAGCTAAGCTTCCCCGAGATTGTATTTATTTATTCAGATTTGTTTGAAGCACATTCAAGATCCTAGAGAGTCAGAACACTTTACATATAAGTGCAAGTCCAGGAACAATTTAATCAGGGGAAAGTGTTTCAGTTATGTTTTGAAAGCTGGTTGGGAGAATATGATCCGGATTTGAGGCTCGGGTTGTAACCTAACAAGGGTGTGTTATTAGGTTTGTAAGGATCCCTCCTTCCCACATAATTAATCCATTTTATGAAAGTACCAGATATATCTAAAATGGGTATGCTTTATTGCCACTGTTTTTGTTCTTTTATCTTGTGCTGTTTTATCGAGTTGAGTGTTTTTACTGTTCAAATAACTTTACAACAAAGGTGTTCATAAAGTGTTCTATTTTATACAAAAAAAGCACTGGCTGGACGTTCTATCACTATGTCACTTTGCCTAATCTATTTCACTGTATCCAGACAGAAGCTTCACATCTCCTCTTTTGAGCTGAGCCTTCACTGCTTGACCAAGTTCCTTTAGCAAATCCATAAGATACAGTGGCAATGTTACATTAAACAATAAATGCATTCTTGCCAGATTTACTTTTGTTCAGCTTACCAAATCAAAGTGAATGATAACGATTCATAATTTTCAGTTCAAGAACCTAAATATACTAAAAAAAGAAAGGTGGACATTGCAAATCGTGTTAATTCTTGATTTCAGCTTACCAAATTCTAAATTGCCAATTGGTAGTAAGCACATTTTAATGTAATTCCAGATTGGTAACATGTGGATGTTTGCATTGCCAGCAAATGAGGAACTCACAAACATGAAGAGGAATGTAACTTTCACCGCTGGGAGCACAAAGGAGCAGATGGGAGGGTGCTGGCTGGGGGTGCCAGCAGGGCCATTGTGGGCCTTTACGCTCTCTCTGTGCCTCCAAAGTTAATATAAAGTGTGGGTGGCCCAGGTAGGACAGGGAGTCCCATAAAAATAAAAAAATAAAAGAATAATAAATGAATGTCATAAGCTGCTCATTTATTATTCACTGCTCCAAGCAAGGAGAGCCCCAAAATCACCTGTGAGGGCTTCCAATTATATATTGGATCCTGGTGGTCCCCCTATATTCGGCGGGGACATCACCAAGCATTCAGTAATGTTGTGGAGGACTGCAGGAAGTGTAGCAGTCCCCCAACAACATTTCACAAAAAAAAGTCAGTCTCTTGCATCATTGAATCCATGACCCTCAGTTGAGCTTACCATATTTTGGAGCTGGATGCTCTTCAGTTGGAATGTAGGAATCCCTTGTAGTTGATTCTTTGGCTGTACCTGGTGGCCTAAAAAATTAGAAAAAGACTTAAGAACATATTTCATGTTTTTGTAATGCTTCATTGAAAATATTTTGTGGCAAATATATTATTAAATTATTGCAATGTGTGACTTTAAAAAATATTAATTTGATTATAGTTATTGGTAGCTTTTTGATATAGCCAATGGGTCTGCTTTATATAAGTGTATGTGCTGATTCCTTGACAAAGCCAGTAGGCCCGCTGCTTTCTTCAAATTTTTATGTAATGACCCTATAACAAAACCAGTAGGTATTCCTTACTTAAAATTACACCTTTATATTGTTACATGACATAGTCAGCCATGCGTGGTGGTGAAGGATTGGGCATAGGGCCTGGCCGCAGGTAGGCACCCAACTGTACACTGCACACTGCCAAAGACTGTGTGTGGTGGGGGGTTGTGCCACAGACCAGGCAAAGCCCCAAACCCCATGCCACACATGGTATATGAACATCTTACTTTACATTTTTTTTAAAGAAATTCACTTAAAAACTAAAGTGATATTATAGTTAGGAATTGTAATGCTCTGGCAAAAACAAAAGTTAAGGTTTCCCACCAACACTGTATTTAAAAAAGGAGCCAAGAAATAGGACTTAATTTTCATCACTGGATATCCAATCATGTATCTGCATTGGAAGTTACATCACTGGTTTCCTGTAAAAAATAATCTTTAAAAGAAGAAGCCAGGCAAGAGGACCTCATTTCCCATCAGCACAGGAAGTGAAATCACTGAATCTCTCATCATCGATCTGCACAGGAAGTGACATCACTAGATTTCCTATTATCTATCAGCACATGAGGTGACATTAATGGATTCCTGCCCCCGGCACACTGCACTCCTCCCCCATCCTGACGACATACTTTATGGCAGCTTTTACATGGATGCATACAGTGGATGTGCCCCTGGCACTAATGGCACACCAAAGCCAAGCCCAACTGGTCCTGCCCGAGGGATGCTAACAGTGGTCGTGAAAGGGTTAAAAAAAATAGGTATATCTAGACAGTTGATCCTGCTGGAGTCCTGAAGGAGTCCCACAGTATAGTAAATGTAAAAAATACAGGTTTCTGATTGGCCAACCAAACTTTTTTTCCAGTCTACTTTGTAGGTCCTGCGGGTCTAAGTTCAAAAGATGTGATTAGTTAGCTGCAACCGGAAGAAAAATGTTGCAAATGCCTTTACCTGTGGATGTTATTACTTGTTCAAGACACGGGGACAGAGTCCCTGTGTCCTGAACAAGTTAAAAAAAGATATAAGGGGGCACAGCAAGGGCACCCTGATACCCTGGCACTGAATGGGTGTGGGCAGGGGCAGAATGTTTTTTATTATTGTACCTCAAGTACTGCGGTACTCCCATGGGATCCAGCATGGCCCTCTTGTGCAGCCCAGTGGTATTCCAGCAGTAACCAGCAATGCCCTCCTGCAAAGTACCATAGTACTGTGGAAGTCATACTTGGATAAAACATGCACGGTCCTGTGGTACCACAGAGGTTATGCTTGGTCGGGGTAGCATAGCACCTCAAAAATAATAAAAATACATAAATAAATGGTAAAAATGTAGGGTTGGTATCTTTCAAAAAGCGGGTTGTTGGTTGAGCGGGTTGTTAACCTTGCTCATGAAATAGCCACAATGCCTGTCAGTCAACCACAAAATCACTAAATTAACCTGAGCTTAATTTCTGGAGTCTTGGCACAAAAGCAGGAAGGCTTAACTTACAGGCAATGTGGAAAGTATTCATGCAGCACGCAAACAGCAATACAATGAAACCCCAACACAAGAGAACACCAAAACGATAAAAATTGAATCACTAGATCAAAGGATACTCAATTTTAAAGTTACAGGTGAAAACAGTGCTTTGAAGCTCAAACTGCTAAATATGGCTAACTGGTTGCGCTGGACAAGGACAAAGTCAGATGTTCAGGCCAACTGAGATAGAGCATGGGCCGGCTACAGCAACCAAATTAGGCCTGCTGAACTAATCACCTTAAATCCTGGTTGCGGAGCGTTGCGAGATCTTGTTTAGAGGATGCGTCACATAGCAGTGGTTCCGAAGTGCTGTGGCGCTGCGATGGAAGGTATAGTATCAACAGGAGTTCTACAGCAGCAGTTCTGAGGAGCTGTGGGGGTGCGAAACAAGGTTGTATTCTGAGATACATCCGGCACCGTCACTTCTGAGGAGCTGCGAGGTGATGCATCATGCTGCATTAGGTCTCCTACGATCACTGGTGGGCTCGCAGGGCCCCTTCAAGCCCACTTCCAAGGGTCCAGGTCTGGGATAGCACAACTTGGCAAGACTCACAGTAGGCAGAGTCCAGTTTCTAGGTTCAGCATTGTTGGAACCTTTTCTGTCCCTGAGGCTCTGATAAGGAGAGCAGCCAAATATCCCTTGGAGTCACTTTGCTGGTCTGGGTTCAAGATGCAGGTCCAATCCTTCTCACTCAGGCAGCAGGGCAAAAAAGTAGCATTCCTTCTTGCAGAGCAGCACAGCAGTCCTTCTGAGTCTTCCTAAGGTCCAGACGTGTACTGAAGAATTGGGGCTGAGGGTACAATATGTATACCTATTCCTCACCCTGAAGTAGGAGTGGTTCTAGAGGCTTTAATCCCCAGAGATGCTGGAATTTCCTGCCTCCCTGCCCTGGCCCCAGCTCGTCTCGGGACACAAAAGATTAGTGTCAAGCTCTTTGTGAGGGTACTGGGACAGAGGCTTTGTGATGTACAAGTATGGTGGATAACGACTTCACCCCCTATCAAGTCAGAGACGACCCATACTATTAACGCCTATTCTCCCTTTGTTCTACTGTCTGAGAGCTATACCCAAAGACCAACTGCCAGATACACCTAGTCATGTGACCTAGGATATAGGCTGCAAGCATTAAATGGTTAGGAAAAGAAAATGCCAACTTCATAAAAGTGTCATTTTCAGAATTGTAACTTAAAATCTAACTTTACCATTAAAGATAGTTTTAAATTACAATTCTTTAGCCACCAAACTCTACTTTCTTACCTGCTCCCAATCAAAAGTCATCACTTATTAAATATAAGGTGACCCAATGTTTTTCTATGAGAGATGTATGCTCCACAATAGTGAAAAACAAATAAAAGAGTTTTTCACTACCAGGACATGTAGAAGTTAAAAGTAGATGTCTAACTTTTTTAGTAGATGGCACCCTGCCCAATGAGCTGTTTAGGGCCTACCCTAGGGGTGACATATGTATTAAAAAAGAAGGTTTAGGCCATGCAAAAATTGTGTATTGCCAGGTTGAAATGGCAATTTAAAACTGCACACACAGGCTGCAATGGCAGGCCTGAGACATGTTTGAAATGCTGCTTAAGTAAGTGGTACAATGAGTGTTGCAGGCCCACTAGTAGCATTCAATTTACAGAGCCTGGCTGCATGTAGTATCACTTTGCTAGGTACTTACAAGTAAATAAAATGTGACAATTGAGTGTAAGCCAATGTTACCGTATTTAAAGGAGAGAGAGCACAAACACTTTAGCGTTGGTTAGGTGGGGTAAACAGCACCAAGTTCTAAAGGGCAACAAAAATGAGTTCAGAAAACAGGAGGGTGAAGGCAAAAAGTTTAGGGATGACCTTGTAGGAAGGTCCAAGTCCAGCAGGGTGCATGT
Organism: Pleurodeles waltl; assembly: GCF_031143425.1. Classification (NCBI taxonomy): domain Eukaryota; kingdom Metazoa; phylum Chordata; class Amphibia; order Caudata; family Salamandridae; genus Pleurodeles; species Pleurodeles waltl. The sequence continues at coordinate 1,426,737,876 of NC_090447.1, forward strand.
GGGATTAACCACATGAGGGTGGATTGATATCTGAAGGAGCTTGGGATCAGGGACTGGCTGCTGGCCAGACCACTAGGCCAACCCCATGCCATGCACACTGTTGCTCCCAAACATTTACTGCAGCAGGGCGGATTAGTCAGGGGAAAGCTGTGTACCTGCTCTTATCTGCCATGAGACAGTGACTTATCACGTCCTGAGGTAGGTAGGCAGCTACGATGATGGATGGGGAACACAAAACAAACAAAATAATGTTTTATTACACCCGCTGTCTTGCAAATAGCTGGCATTGTGTGCTTCCCCAAATTTCCGTGGAAAATCACATTTCACAAAATTGGCAAAAGCTGAAGAATCTGATTAATGAAACAATAGAAACATATTTAAAAATCTTTTTTTTAAACGTTAAACCCAAACCATTAACCACTGAAAACTATAATGATGTTATTGGTTTAACAAAACAAATTGCAATGTTATTTATAAGAAATAGAAAACAAATTACATTTACAATAGATTACATCAACTGTAGAAGTTGCAGTTGAAGAAACAGCAGGGCTGATATAGAAGCAATCTTCTCCAGTGCCCCTACTTATGAGCCTGAAGCAAAGTGTCATAAAGTGACTCTAAAGAACAGCATAACAGCAGCCTAAGCCAACACACACTACAAGACCTCAAGTTCAACAACAGAGAATTTTAATGCTGAAGTAAATATTTTAGAATGATGTGGATGAGAGTGTTCTTACTGCAAGGGCTTTTCATGCATAAAAAGCATCAACGCTGACAGTACTACATCATCAAATGTTTGCCATGGACGCACTTGGTAATAAAATTGATGTTTTGGGAACACTGATTGAGGGCTTCAAATCAGGGACAGTCTTGATGCCTTAACTGAACCTATAACAACATTATTTAGTACAATGCATGATGAAAGTATTTCTCTAAGATCTCAAACAAGAAATAGACTTCAAAGGGTAGACAGATCTGTAACAGCCATAGAATAATTGGTGAATGCAACTAATGTTGTTACTAGCAGAACTCTACATAGACAGACCGAAATGGAACAACGTAGTAAAAATAATCCTAATGGCTTCATACAAGTTACTACAGAACTTGAAGCCTTGGAAACTTGACAAGAATGCAAAATGGCACAAACATACACATCACATGAAAGTAAGGCAGCATCATGTTTAAGTAGTGTTTCAGCTGATATACCACCATTGTGTTTCAAAAGAGGTAGAAAAGGTGTAGTATAAAGTTCCTGGGCAGAATCCTTCATTGACGGGCCAAACGTAGAGGTAGAAGTGGTGTAGTACAAAGAACAGACAAATGATGCTCCATCAACAGGTCCAGAGTTACCAGAGGCATGAGAAACCTCAAAACAAAGTATTATTATCCTTTATGTCTTTATGGATCAAATCTGTTTATTGATTTCAACATATAAACATATAAGGTACAGCACATCATAGTGTGACAAACACAATGCAGCACTTCTATCCAAAAGCTTCAAAGCGGCCCCTATAAATCCATCCCCCGTGTAGCCATGTCAGAAGGGACCTCCCCTCCGCCTCCTCCTTGCAACCCCATGAACAGGTGGGCTACTCGCAAAAATCTGTTGCGTTGCGAAGCGAACTCCATACATTGTAATACAAAGCATAGAAATAACAAATAAAACACCAACATTGCTTCCCTTAAAAGGCCCTGTCATCCTCCGATCTCTCCGTTCCCCCGCCCCGCCCCCGCATAGCCTCAGTTCTTCCAAAGATCCCTCTGACAGACACGCTCCCAAAGGTTCAGGTCAGTCAGCCCCATTACTCTCAGATAAGTCGGGCATGTCAACTCAGTGAATTATGTGGATAAAATCTGCAAGAACGGTCTCCATAAGGCATTCAGATCACCCACCCACTGTTGAGAGGCTAGAGTAAGCTTCTCCATTGCCAGAATAAACCACAGCTTCTGCAGCCAGGACACGTATGTCGGTACCCTCTCTGTGCCCCACAACGTTAGAATCTGCGGCAGCGCCGCATTGAGGGCCAGGGCCATCTGCCGCCCCTTTTAGCGATCGCAGAGGAAAGGTGAGGGGATTGGGCAGACCCAGCAAAATGTACGAAGGAAGTCTAGGAATCTTAGTATTAAACGCTGTATCAACAGCATCTATAATGCTCTCCCAATATCTATGGAGCTTGGGGCAATGCCAAATTAAGTGCACAAGTGTACCCATGCCCACACATCCCCTCCAACAGAGGCTAGACTTAGTGGGATCCCATGTGTCTATCCCTGCTGGGGTGTAGTACCAGTAGGAGGCCACCTTATATGCTGTCTCCGTCCCTGCAGCATTATGGGCCGTATGATGTATCCTATAAAAGATACTACCCCACTCTTCCTCAGAAAGCTCCCTTTCCAGCTCCCTCTCCCATCGCAACTGTCCCTTAGATTTAGGCAGACGCCCCTCCCCCTGCAATAGCCTGTAAAGCTCAGAAATTACTCGTTTATCATCCTTCTTCATCAGGAGCCATTTCTCAAACTGCGTCAGCGGCCTATCTATTAATGCTCTATTCGCCGGCAACAGGGCCCAGAGACGGATCTGATAGTACATCATCCTATCCGCCTCTGTCAGGCCATATGTCTCTCTCATCTGGTCGAAGGGAATCACTCCTTGCTCATCAAAAAGGCTCCCCACCCTTTTACAGCCCCCAACATGCCAACGTCGCAACGCTTCCACGTGTAGCCCAGACTCAAAGTCAGGATTCGCACCTATAGGGGTCATTGGGGACGGAAACGACGTCAGCCCCAACCGGCCAGCCACTGCATCCCATACATGTAACGTTGCTCCCGTGATCGGGAAAGAATAGAGTCCCCCCGCCCTGTGCCGACGTCGGAGCCAGGGCTCCTTCCGTATATGAGAGCCCGTCACCGCCTGGTCCATAAAGCACCAATGTTTCTCAGTAAGCGAGCGACTCCACTCTAAAAGAAAATGCAACTGTGTTGCTTGAAAATATTGCAAAAGACAGGGAACCGTCAGCCCCCCATCCCCCATAGGGCGATACAGAACCCATCGCAGAAGGCACTCCGGACGACCCTCCCAGACAAATCTCAGAACCGCTGCTTGAAGAGTTGCCGGGGCGGAGGAGTCAGGGGAAGCGCCTGGAACACATACAGTATACGCAGCAAGATTGTCATCTACACCGCCGCCACCCTGCCCAGCCAGGACAGCTTGAGTCTCCCCCAGGTCTCCAGATCTCGCTGCACTTCACGAACCAACTTCGTATAATTCAAGCTTGCTGTCTTTGCAGCAGAAGGCGCCAGATCAATCCCTAAGTAGGAAAGCCGCGAGGACGACCACAGAAAGGGGTATTGGGCTCTCAGATCTTCCTCATGCTCTGCGCTTATGAACCGACTAAGGACCTGCAACTTCTGCATATTCACCCGGAATCCCGAGACCCGGCCAAACCCATCAAGTATCCCCATAAGCGCAGGCATCGAGGTCGCGGGCTCCGCCAAGGTAAGGATCACATCATCTGCATACAAGGTAATGAGATGATTATCCCCTCTGAATTTCACGCCAGTGATCAAAGGGCTGTCTCGCAGACGCTGCGCCAGGGGCTCCATGTATAGCGCAAACAAGAGAGGAGAGAGCGGGCACCCCTGCCGAGTCCCTCGCCTAATTGGGAACGTCAATGAAAGCATACCATTAACTCGGACAGCAGCCCTGGGAGGCTGGTAGATACAACGGATCCACGTCACGAAACCCGGGCCCACTCCGAAACGCTCCAGCACTCTAAAAAGATATTGCCAGTGAACCCTATCGAACGCTTTCTCTGCGTCAATAGAGAGGAAGAGTGCCTCCCAGCGGGAACGATCCGTTTTGTCTAGCAAATGAAGCAACCGCTTCGTATTATCACTGCACTGTCGGTGCGGTATAAAACCTGCCTGATCTGGGTCAACAAGACCCGGCATATATAAATTAAGGTGATGGGTGAGTATTCCTGTGAATAGTTTGGCATCTATATTCAGGAGCGAAATCGGCCTATAGGAAGCGCACTTCTCTTGATCTTTCCCCGGCTTTTGTATAACTGCAATAGTAGCGTCCAGCATACTGGGCGTTAAGACTCCCGACGTCCGGAAGGAGTTGAAGAGCTGCACCTAAAGCGGCACAAATTCCACACAAAAGGTCTTATAGAAAAGTGCCGTAAAACCATCTGGGCCAGGGGACTTCCCCACCTTTAGGCGTGAAATCGCCGATATAACAGCTCCCGCATTTACAGGTTGGTCCAATGAAGATGCTTCCATCTCACCAAGAGGAGTGATTGCTATACCCTCCAGAAATGTATCCGGAGTCACATTGCTACGTTCATCCGCCGCATACAACCCCCGGTAAAACTCCGCAAACGACTCTGCAATCTGATCACTCGTTCGCGCTTCTATTCCCGAAGGGGAACAAACCAGCCTTATTGTTGACGCTGCGCGCTGCGCTTCCCACATCTGTTGCTCCCAATGTAATATTTGTGCTTCAGACGCGCTATCGCATACTCCGCCCTGTCCCAATCTAGCCGTTTCAGCTGTTGCCTCACCTTCTCCAACTCCCGCCAGATTCTAGGCGCACCTGTGGATTTATGGGAGCGTTCCAATACCGCCACCCTTTGTTCCAGCTCTTCCCTCATCTCCCTCCTTGCTTTATTATCCCTAGCGGACAGCGATATCACCTCCCCTCTCACCACCACCTTCAAGGCCTCCCACAGGGTCCCCACACAGGTGTTCCCGTCATCATTAAAACTAAGGTAATCTGTGATTGCACGCCGGAGCGACTCCACCGTTGCCCTGTTCTGAAGCAACGAGTCTCTAAAGCGCCAGCCCGAAGCACCCATCCGGCCCACGTCCATATTAACCTCAACAATAATAGGAGCATGATCTGTCAAGGCCCGAGGCTCAATCGTGGTCTCTCTAACTCGGGAGAGGAACTCCTGTGATGCCAGAAACAGGTCAGGCCGTGCATACACCTTGGTCGCCGCTGAGTAAAAGGAATAATCCCTAAGCGTGGGGTGCGCCTTCCTCCACACATCCTCCAAACCACACTCAGCCAGCCACTGCCGCCCTGCCGCTGTCAACGCCCCTGTCTGCCCATAGCGGTGACCAGAGCGATCTAAATCATTATCCATCACCAAGTTAAAATCTCCCCCCACCAAAATGGCGCCATCCGGCGAGTGCAGCATCGTGGGAACAGCTTGTCTCAGGAAGGTTTCCTGCTGAGTATTAGGAGCATACAGGGACGCTATAGTAAAGGAAAAGGCCCCAACCCTTATTCTAATAGCCAGAAACCTTCCTAGCACCTCATGTATTTTTGCCACTACTTCCCCAGAGAAGGACCTCGAGAGCAGTATCGCAACCCCAGCATGTTTCGTGGAAGCTGAAGACCAGAATTGCCTAGGGAACCACTTTGAGCGCATGCGATATGTGTCCTTATGCACTAAGTGTGTCTCCTGAAACAAACAGATATGACTCCCAGACTTCTCGAGGGCTGATAAGATCGCCAACCTCTTAGTCGGACTGTTAAGCCCACGGACATTCAAGCTTATACATTTAATAGTCATGCATCAAGAAGGGAAAAGCGCTCAAGAAGGGAGAAGCCCCGGGGTGGAACTACAGCCCAGAACAGCCCATCAACCACTCCGAACAACAGGGCCATACCACTGAGCCACTCAATGACCAAGATCTCAGGGAAGCACACCAACATAAAACCAGTACGCACAACAGGTGCTCACAACAGAAAAGTCCTCGCACACATCTCCGCAGAGGCAAAGTCTTAACAGGACTGTAGAACCTCTCAAGTTTGTCGAGCCAGGTCCAACGACTCCGCCACCCGGGCCCCTCTTAAACGGCCACAAAGCCTAAAATGATGCGACCCACAGCAGTCCAGCCTTCCTCGGCCACCTCTCCCTTAAGCATTAGTCCCAGCGGCCATGCTGCTCAATGCCGACTTCCGTTCCGACATCTGTTCCGAAGCAGTAGGTCGCTGCTGCTTTCTCCTGCTATCCTTCCGCCACCAGCGCAGGCGATCCCCGCCAGCCAAGACCACTTTGGCACCCGGATCCTGGCTATCACCCTCCAGGCGCAGAATCCGATTAGCCTCCGATATGGACCTCACCTGTCGAAGCTGATCCTCCCATCGGAAGACAAGGCGGAAAGGGTAACCCCAAGAGTAGGGCACATCATGCGCTTGCAAATGCTCTGTAATGGGCTTGAATTCTCGCCGCCGCTGCAAAGTCCGTGCCGAGAGGTCCTGAAATAATTGGAGCGCATGCCCTCTGAAATGGACCTGCGGAAGATTGCGAGCCCGCTGCAAAATGCTTTCTTTAAGCCCGTAGCTGTGAACACAGGCTAGAATATCTCATTTAAATCCATTTCCAAGCCTTAAACTCCCCTTTTATTGCACATATGACACCCCTAAGGTAGACCCTAGGAAGCCCATAGGGCAGGGTGCAGTGTAAGTAAAAGGCAGGACATGTGTTACTTAGTTTTACATGTCCTGGTAGTGAAAACCTCTCTACTTCATTTTTCACTACAGTGAGGCCTAGCCCTCTCATAGGACAGCATTGAGGATTCCTTAATACATTTATTAAATGTAATTCCTTTTGAGAAAGAGTAGGACAGTCATGTTTGGTATCTTAGAACTGGTAATAATGAATCCTTTTTAATGGTAAAGTTGGATTTATGATTACAACTTTAACAATGCCACTTTTAGAAAGATGGCAGTTTTCCGCTCTTATGTCCTATGTGCCTACTGCCTACCTCTAATACGTGTCTTGGTTGAGTGACAGCTGGGCTTTGTGCATTCCCTCTAGACAGTCACAAACAAAGGAAGCTGAAGGGTGTCATTACATTCTGACAGCCCATCACCAGGCTGATGGGCCTTCCTGATCTAGATGGGAGGGAGGAGCTGACACTTGCATCTGAATAGGGCTGTGCCTGTCCCCACTGCATAACCCCCTGCAGTGTGTCTGTTGCCTGGGCAGGGATGAGAGAAACTGTTTGCACTTCAGAGCCCCTCTTTGAAGTCACCCCCACTTCAAAGGCACCACTGGATGTAAGAACTGGACTTCTGACCCTACCAAATCAGGACACTTCTGGACTTGATGATACTCTGCCAGGACGAAGGACTGCTGTGCTGCTGAAAGGACTGCCAATCTATTGGAACTCGTCTGGACTCCTGCTTTGATATGCCTGCCCTGATGCCCTCCTATCCTGGGTGTAAGAAGGACTGGACCTGCATCTCTTTATCCCCAGAACCAAGTGGCTACAAGGGCTTGCTGCTTTCCTCCTTTTCTGTAAGGCTCCTGGCTATCAAAGACTTCCCTCAACTCTGCTTCAACTACTGGACTCTGCCAACTGCGAGTCCTGCCCTGCCAAGAGGTGCCATTCCAGTCCTGGGTCATAGAGGGGACTATGCAGATATTTTACTTAAAAAATGGACTCATCTAGCATCGCTCAGACCTGCCGCAAAGCATTTCAATGCCAATGCAGTGCCGATTTGATGACGACACGGGACCTGACTACAAGGTTCATCGATGACACATCGCTGATATAAGAAGAGATTTGACGCCGACACAGGACCTGACTGCAAGACTCAACAGAGCATCTACCCGACTGCGTGAATCGTAACAGATGCATTGAATCTTTGACGCTGAGGCTTCCTCCATACAAGGTACATTTTCAGCATCCCCTGCGTGGTTTGTGTAGCTAGCCTCCCCTCCATCTGACTTTTAAGCACTACATTGCAGTTTATTCTTTAAAAAATCATATATTGAGTTCTACTTATTGGATTTTTGTTTTTTCGGTCTTGTTGTACTCAGATAAATAGTTTCTATTTTTCTAAACTGGTTTGGAGTCTTTTTGTGGTGCTTTTAAGTGTTGCATGAATACTTTACACACTGCCTCTTAAGTTAAGCTGACTGCTCCACATCCAGCTACCAGAATGTGAGCACAGGTTAATTTAGAGAGTGTAACTGACTTACCCTGACTAGGATTGTGGTCCCTACTTGGACAGGGTGCATACCTCTGCCAACTAGAGGCCCAATTTCTAACATTGGTGATCAGTAGTGAGGATAGGGCTTGTGTCTGTTTAGTACCTTACAGTAATTTGGTGTACACTACTCCCCAATTCTAAGACCAATTCAAGTCAATTGTCTCTGATCCTCATTGGCATCTTGTTTCCTCACTCTATCTGACTGGCATTTTTAATGTTTCAATATTCCCTGACTGTCATTTTTATTTTTCTATAAATCATCTCTCTGATTGGAGACCCCATAACTGCACCTGCATCTTCATCTGCAAACCTCGATTTTTAGTTGGCCAAGATGGAGAAGTATACAGTGACCCAGCTCAAGGAATTTTGCAAGGCGTTTGAGGTTTCACCTCGAAGGTCGAGCTGCAAAAGGTGGTCAGGGCTTGGAAGAAATCTAGGGATGCAGCACAGGAGACCCCAGAGGAGGTTGATGTGGAAATTGAGGATGATGAGGAGCAGGACCAGGATTCAGTGGAGAATCTAGGTGGGACTGCCTGTGAGCCATACCTTGCAAGGAGCACTGCTTCCGCCCAGATCATGGAGCAGCATCTCATCAGAAGGCCTGTCCACAGAGGAACTGGAGGGAGGAGCTAAAATTAAAATTGGAATTGACTAAGCTTTAACTGGAGAAAGGGTGGGCTGTGGAGGACAAAAGCATGACCATAGAGGAGGAAGAGAATAAAAAAAGATTTTCTATGGATGAAAGGAAACTCATGTTGGCTCATTAGCTGAGCCTTAAGGATCTGGACATGAAGGCCAAGCAGGCTGACTCCAGCAGTGATGGTGGCAGCACACCTACATTGTTTGCTGGTGAAGAGAGGGTCTGCATCCCAAAGGATTTGGTGTTCAGCTATGTGGTGGGGATTGACATCGTCAAGTGGTTCGCAGCCTACAAGGTGGTTCTCAGAGTACACAAGGTTTCTGAAGAGTATTGGGGGGGCAGAGGTAGCTTGTGGAGGTTTATGCCCACAGTGGAAGGAGCACAGCCCGAAAAGTAGAAACAGAGGACCCGACACAATACACTTCCATGAAGGCTATATTCATCAGCAAGTTTTGGTTAGTTCCCGAGAAGTACCACCAGAGATTTAGGAAGACTCACAAACTTGCCACACAAACCTGGGTGGATTTCTTTGATTATTTCAGAAAGGCATTGAAGGGCTGGGTGAGGGGCAGGAAGGTAGATGGCTTTGATAGGCTGGACATCATGATTATGAGGGAGCACATGTTTGAAGTTTGTTTTCAAGAGCTGCGACAGCACCTAGTGGATAGCAAGCAGACTGACCCCAGGAAGTTTGCTGAAGAGGCAGATGTCTGGGTCAGCACCAGCATGTCCACAAAGGCATTTGGGGGGAGTACCCCCAAAAGAGTGCTGAGGGTTCCCACCAGAAGAAGGAGATAAAAAGAAGGAGAGCTCTCAAGGCTGCCAAAACAGTTCTCATGGGAAAGGGTCCCATACCCAATCTGGCCACCAGAAAAAAGCTTCCTTGACAAGAGTCAGAACAAACAATATAAGTGGTACGAGTGCTTCGAGTATGGGTACTACAAGGGGGATCCCAGGTGTCCCAAGATCGTATAGCCTTCTACTGAAGGTAAGACACCAAGGGTGGCAAGTGCCAAGGGGGACGGTTTTTCCAGTTAGTGGGGGAACATAGTGGGATTACCCTGTGTGCCTGGATGATATGGAGATGATCCCAAAGACCCATGTGCCATCCAATACTACCAAGTATAGGGAGTGGATTACCATCAACGGGCAAGGTGTGAAGGCTCTGAGAGACACAGGTGCCAGTATGACCACGGTAAGGAGCCATCTAGGGCCCCCAAAGCATATTTTACCCAATGTATTCCACCAGGTTGTGGTAACAGATAACCATGATGGCCACTACTCAGTGGCCTGTGTTCCCTTTGAGTGGGGTGGGGGTTTGAAGTCTTCTGCGAGTAGCTGCAACCTGTTCCATGCCTGTAGACTGTTTGCTATGGAATGACCTAGAGCACACTGCTTGGAAGGAAGCAGAGCTCAAGTCACACCTGGAAATGTTGGGAGTCCCTGAGTGGGCTTGTACTACCACCAGGTAAATGGCTACTCAGATAAGGAGAAAATGTCTGGAGCATGGAACAATGGCCCATAGAGTTGCCAATTCAAGAAAGGAAGACACTCAGTGGCTGGGGACCCAGTTCCTGAGTGTCTCTCAACTGAGGTGGATGGGGACCTGAGGATCCCCAAGAGCCCAGTGGAGAGGACACTGTCTCCTTTGGTGTCCTACCAGATCTTTCAGGATAGCAGGTAGAACAAGGCCCCACCAAGCGGGGACTTCTGTAAGTCGCAAAAGGAGTGTCCAGCCTGGGAGGGCATGAGGCAACAGGCCAAAGCCCAGGCAGCAGTTGATGCCTCTGGCAATTACAGCATTTGCTTGGAGAACAGCGTCCTTACAGTGAGCCTAAGGAAACTGTGCATGGGACAAAAATGGCCCTAGTGGTCCCCCAGTGCTACCGTTCCTCCCTGCTGGGGCTGGTTCACACGATTCCCCTGGCAGGTCATCTGGACCAGGACAAGACCTTTGCCAGGCTTGTTCCCCACTTTTAATGGCCGCAGATAAGTGACTTGCTAGGCCAGTGGGAAGACAGAGCAGAAGCTAAAAGCTCCCCTTCCTCCCTTACCTGTCATTGGCACCCCCTTTAAGAGGCTGGGAATTGACATTGTAGCACCAATGGATCCCCAAACCTCTTCCGGTTACAGACACATCCTTGTTCTGGTGGATCTCTCCCCTAGGTACCCAGAGGCCATACCTCTGAGGACTACTAATGCACTCACAGTGGCTAGGGCCCTGATGTTTTTTTTTACCCGAGTGGGTTTCCCCAAGGAAGTGGTGTCTGACAGGGGCACCAACTTCATCTCTGCTTATATGCAGTCAATGTGGAAGAAATGTTGAGTTACCTATAAGTTCGTAATTGCCTACCATCCACAAACCAATGGACTTGTTTTGAGATTCAACAAGACCCTGAAAAGCATGATCAGTAGCCTATCTGAGGGGTAAGTGGAACATCCTTCTGCCATGCATACTTTGATGAATGCAATCCCCACAGAAGGGGTTTGGATTCAGCCCCTTTGAGCTCCTGTACAGGCACCCAGTAAGAGGAACCTCTCAGCCTGGTAAGGGAAGAGTGAGACCAATCTCCCAGGAAACCTCTCCAGGTTATAGTGAACTACATGCTGGCCTTCTGGAGCCAGATGGCCAAGTTGTGGAAGTAAGCTTCAGACATCTTAGAGACCAGCCAGGCAATAATGAAACAGTGGTATGACGAGACGGAACAGCCCTCCTGGCCGCAACAGATGACATCTGCTCCCTGCTGGACAAGGGAAAGACGGAGGCACACATCCTGCTAGACCTCTTGGTGGTCTTCAACAGTCTCCCATCACACCCTGATATGAAGACTCCACAAAGCTGGCATCAGATCCAATCCTTCTTCTCTGGCAGAACTCAATGAGTGACACTTGCCCCTTTCCTCGCAGACCCCACCATCTGCGGAGTTCCCCAGGGATCCTCCCTCAGCCCACGCTATTTAACGTCTACATGGCCCCGCTAGCCCCCATCATTAGAAGCTATGGAATCAACATCATCTCTTATGCTGACAACACCCAACTCATCCTCTCCCTCTCCAATGAACCCAACAAAGCCAGACACAACGTCCACAAAGGCATGGAAGCAGTCGCCAACTGGATATGAAACAGATGCCTTCAACTCAATGCAAACAAGACAGAAGTACTCATCATGTGCCCTCAAACCAACGTATGAAATGACTCTTGATGGCCATCCACCCTCTGAAACCCGCCCACCCCCACAAGCCAAGCCCGGAACCTCGGGATCATCCTGGGCTCCAATGTCAGCATAAACCATCAAATCAACTCAGTCACCTCCACCTGCTTCTGCACCCTCTGCCTCCTACGCAAGTCCTTCAAATGAATCCCCCTCGAACATAGAAAGACCATTACACACAGCCTCGTCATCAGCAGACTGGACTATGGCAATGCACTCTATGTCAGAATCAACAAGAAACTAATCTGCAAACTAAAAAACATCCATAACACTGCCGCCAGACTGGTCCTCGACCTACCTCAACACTGCCACATCTCGCTACACCTGCGTACACTGCACTGGCTTCCCATAGAGAAAAGAATCACCTTCAAGATCCTCACCCATGCACACAAAGTCCTCCAAAACACCGAACCAGCCTGCCTGAAACAGCGACTCAACCTCCAGGTACCCCACAACCCCTATGCTCAGCTCAGCTCTCTCTCGCAGAAGTGCCCCACATCAGGAAAGCCAGAACAGGAGGACGCTCCTTTTCCTACCTTACAGCAACCGCCTGGAACGCCCTTCCTTTCCACATCAGACAAATCACCTTCCTCCTCAGCTTCATGAAGGAACTGAAGACATGGCTTTTTTAAGAACCACCGGTGAATGCTACACTTCCCCCACCCAGGACCTTGAGACCCTAATGGGTGAGTAGTTGCGCTTTACAAGCACTGATTGATTGATTGATTGATTGACTGTGGCCCCTGTGGACTTACAACTTGGAAAGAGAGTGTGGGTGATGGAGCCTGTGGAGCCCGGGGCCCTACAAGAACGTTGGACTGGCCCCACAAGATTTTTGAGTGAAAAGGGGAGGCCACCTACTTGATGGACCTCATGACACCTAAATACTCCTTAAGGGATATCCACTTCAACTGTCTCAAGCCCCATTATAAGAGGTATGCCATCACCATGCTGTTGGTGACATATGGAGGGGAGGAAGAGGAGTGTGAATCTCTCCCTGACCTCTTAGCCTCCAAAGAGAAGGATGGGTCAGTGGAAAGTGTAAGCTTTTTCCTCTACCCTGACTTCTGAACAGCAGAGGGACTGTTGCCAGTTGCTGGTTCAGTTCTCCTCTGTGTTTTCGCTCCCTTCTAGGGTAATACACTTGTGTACCCCTGACACCGACACAGGAGATAGCCCCCCCATCAAGGGTAAAATTTACCAGCGGTCAGACAAAGTGAGGACTAGCATTAAGGAAGAAATCTCCAAAATGCTGGAATTGGAGGTGATTGAACCTTCCAGTAGCCCCTGGTCTAGACCTGTGGTGCTGGTACCCAAGGCTGCCCCAAAGAGCACTGCACCAGTACTAAGGTTCTATGTAGACTATAGGGGGCTCAATGTAGACACCAAAACAGATGATCATCCTATCCCACGGGGATTAGCTGATTGACAGATATGGGGCTGCTCAGTTCCTGAGCACTTTTGACCACCAGCAGTGCTCATGAAGAATGGGTGTCACTGACACCAGCAGCAGGAGTTTGCTTCAAAAGAAGGAAGGACTAGTGAGTTTGCCAACACGTGCAACGTGTATCCCATCCTCTTTGCCAATATGGTGTAGCTGTAGAAAGAAAGACACCAACATTCTCTGCTTCATCAAGATACATTTACTTTAATAAGTAAATAATGACATAGACAAGCCTATCAGCCAGAGTCTGCTCAGCTATGCATCAACCGCCCAACTGCTGTTACCAGCAACTAGGATTCTTAAGCAGACCATAGAACACAGGAGAGCTGGAAGATGCACTGCAGCAACATTCCACACAGGTATGTAAATCCTATACGATGTGACATAAGTAATAACACAATAAGAAACCCACCACAATGAGAACACCCCTAACCACATGTACCATACTATACAACACTTACCAAAAGACTCCAGCTCCAAAATCACTCCTTGCCAAATAAATATATATACCAGAATCTTAAAACATGTATGAGTCTTGAGTACTTCCAAGACAATTTACACTCTGCATTACTTACTATATAGATACTATAGGTGTTGCTTTCTGATGCAATAAAGACATTCTGTAACAGCAGGTAGAGAGACCAACACATTTTTATCTTCTGTCAAAACTGAGGAAATAGTCCAACTCGAACAAAATCTAACGGTGTTGGTGAGTTGCTGTGCAATGTTTGAAGTGTTTTGTCTGCATTTTAATTTTAACATCACAGCATCTAGGAATAGTCAGAAAAAAATTGGTAATATGATATGTGGTAGATACATCACCTGCTTCAGCAAATAAGTAGTAACTGCCTGAAGAAAAAGATGAATGATGCAGGGAACATAGGACCTGAAAATGTGTTGAAACAGGCCTCACTTCTATGTGTCTGCCTCCCCAGTACAGGATACAAACCATTAAGATGATAAATTACCTGCCTCCTTAACGTATGCTTCCCGTATGTCATGTTCTCTCTCATTAACTGTCGACATCCTCAGCCTCAATACTATCTCTTGTCTCCTTGCCCTGCTGTGCTCTGTTGCTACGTCCCTCACCAGCCTACCACTGCAAAAAGTGAAGACATGTCAGTGAAGCAAAGTCGTTTTCTGACTCACCTTATATACTTCACTTGTTTGTGATGTGTGAGTCGAAAAAAGCAATTTTGGGCCAGATGCATCATCAAGGCCCTTTGCGATTCGGAAATAGCGATTTTTAAGAAATCGCTATTTCCGACTCGCAAAGTGCCATGTATCACATTTGCGAATCCGTAATAGCGATTTCTTAAAAATCGCAAATGCTATTACTGATTCGCAAATTGCGATACCGGCCCCATTCGCAGCTATGGGCCTGTTGGCCCATATCTGCGAATTTTTTGCATTTCCAAAATTGCGATTTCTGAACCAGAAATCGCAATTTTGGAAATGCAAAACCCCAGGGTGCTGGGGGGGCTAAGGCCCCCTCTGCTGCACCCCAAAAGCTTTTTGGGAACATGTAAGGTGCACACAGGCAAATTGCAACTCTCTAAATAAGAAATCGCAAATAAGGATTCCTTATTTGCGATTTCCTAGCACATGTATGAAGCCATTCCTAAATGTGATTTGTGCATTTAGGAATCGCTATTTACCACCAGGTTGAACCTGGTGGTAACCATGTGCAAAATTTAAAAATGCATTTTAAATGCATTTTTAATTTTAAAATGTACATGTAAAGCACATATGCCCTTTTGGCATGTGTGCACCTTACATGTCCCAAAAAATAATTTTGGGTTGCAGCAGAGGGGGCCTTAGGCCCCCAGCACCCTGGGCTTTTGCATTTCCAAAATTGCGATTTCTGGTTAAGAAATCGCAATTTTGGAAATGCAAAAAATTTGCAGATGTAGGTCAACAGGCCCATAGGTGCGAATGGGGCCGGTATCGCAATTTGCGATTCAGTAATAGCATTTGCGATTTTTAAGAAATCGCTATTACCGATTCGCAAATGTGATACATGGCATTTTGCGAGTCAGAAATAGCGATTTCTTAAAAATGGCTATTTCCGAATCGCAAAAGGCCTCCATGATACATCTGGCCCAAAATGTTTGCACATCTGACCCTGGTTTTCATGGTATGTAGGCAAGCTTTGCACCTGTGAGCTCTCACACTCTCTGTTTGCAGCATGCCCAATAGTTATTCCGGATAACCACTGTTTATGCCAATAGGTTCACTCGAAATTAATGGTAAATACATTTATTTTTGTGTCGATGTCCTTAACCTCTGGCATTTATCCGACCTTCCTGAACCTACGTTAGGCACCCCTGATTTAGAGTATGGTTAGATGAGTGACGCGGATGCGCATTTTTAAAAATTCAGACACTCCTGCCTTAATCTCTAAGTAACTGGTAATATTAGTAAGCCTCCTTTTTAAGAGTCTAATGGTGTACTGTTTTTTTAAAATACACACGGACAGGCTTTGCGATATTATCGCACAGTGTAGTAAATATTAATAGGCCTCTTTTATGATAGCATCATTGTACAAGTAAGGGGCAGAGCACGAGACATGCTGTATGTGTACTCATTCCAAAACCTTTTCAGGGCGTGGAGCTACAGCTCCTTAAAAACAAGCTTAGTTTTGGGACCACAGAAACGTGCCAATTTACTCTGTTTATTTCTGCTCTAAGGGGAAACTCCCTTCTTTGGAATTCAGTCTGACCACCACAGTTTGTGTGATGACTGTTTGGCATTTAAGGAATGATAATCTTGACAGAACTCCCAGTTGCAGCCAGTGTTATGACTTTGTATAACAGCTCTTTAACATGTGGTGATGTATGTGTTTGTGCTGAACAACTGTAACACAGCTGGGCCCTCTTCAAGAGCTCAGGACACTGAACACTAAGATAATCACTCACTGCCTCTTTAAAGCAACACCCCATCGCAGCGGATGTTTTGCGGGCTGCATAGGTAGAGTCTGCTGTAACAGTGACGGCCACTGGAGTGATCATCTGAGGTGGCTGGGGGTCTATGAAACTAAGTTCTCTGGAGGCTATTCAAATACCATATAACTGGAAATCTCTGGACAAGTTCAACGAACATGTGGGAACTGATTCACAAAGATAAATTTACACGTTTGTGCAAGTTTACGTTTTTTTCGTTATTCACAAACTACTAGTTATTGGTAAATTTACCTGAGCAAAAACTCAGCAGTCGGGGCTGAGCACTACGCACATAACAAGATAGTGATCTCTGTGGTCGTAATGCAGGACTTATTAACAGCAGTACCGTGGGATACGAAACAAACGAGTTAGCAGGCCATGTACAGAATTATAAATCAAGACATCTGTCGCAGACTTGTGCATGCTAAGAAAACTGGAGGTAACAGCAAGAAGCAGAGGGGACTGCAGAGAAGGGGGTGATAAATCCCTCTATCATAAAGGAATAGTGGGAGAGATTGAAAGTATCGAGTAATAGGCCAGAACTGAAAAATTACTGTGTGGCCAGCATGAACATACAAGGGGTGCACGTGACAGGGGAGGGAGGTGCCTGGTGCACGTACAATAAGCCATACTTGGTTCTGCAATCATGCCATACATTTTCGTATAGGGAAAATTGATTTGTAATGACAATATGGCCTTCATTACAAGTGGCCGAAGACATTCCGAAATGTGTGGTAACTTCGGTCACTGCACATATCAGAATTGTGGGAAGTGCAGTTTCTATTGCACCTGGAAAATACAGGGTGCGATAAAAACACATCCCTCAGATAAGTTTAAGCAGGTTACACTTACTAATATTTCTAGGGTGAAAAATGCCTTATATATAACATGCATAATGGAGATATAAGTGCATCAAGCACAAAATCAGCATATTATGTCCCGTTTAAGGGAAAAACTCATATGTAGTGTTATTTTTCTCACCAGATAAATAACAAATATTTTGCGCCCCATCACAGTTTTATGATCAATAAATTAATTGCAAAAGCTGCAGTGATATTATCAATAATGTCATTGAAGATGTCATGAGTTATGTAATATGTAGAGTAATTAACAGTGTATCCTGAGGACGGGAATTCTAATTGTTACCTTAGGGGACATGTTACTGTTACTTGATATGACTATAACTAGTGAATTTCAGTAGTTGTGTACATTTAAAATGGCATGTTTTAAATCACATATTCACCTAACTACATTGTCTACAGTAATATTTCTTTATTGAAGGTCAAGCAAATTCCCACCGCTGACGCCGGGGTTGCTCACAGGGTCTAGCCTGCAGTCAGCCCTTGCATAAAACCCCCTATGCCGCCAAGCCCCCTTAGGCAGCCACCCCCTGCCACATATGGCCTTTGTCTGTGCTCAGCGTGGGGTTGGCCACAAGACCTGGCCTCCGAGCAACCAATCCTACACCATGCACAGCCTTCTGCAGCACTAAAATATAAAAAGTGAGCCTATTGGCTTGATCAAGGGGTAAGCATATCAATACATATAAAGCAGTTCTATCATCTATTCTACAAAAATCACCAGTAATTTTATTTAAATGTACATTTCAATAATTCACACAGTGCAATGTTTATTAATATTGATTACTAAAAATATGTTTAATCAAGTGTTATTAAAAATATGCATATGACTCCTTTTCATGTTACATTTTGTAAGCAACAAATTTGAAAATACTCAGAGCCATGTTTTTTGTTTTTTATACTTTTTTTCCAAAAAATGCTATTATAAAAACTGTCCCTATAGCACCTTGTATCTTATTTCTACATATTTAGACCACATTAAACACAGCCATACATCCAGGCCCTACCTACAAAGTGCTGCCTTATCAAATGCAGAGCAAACACTCCAGCCTAGGAACTGCTCTAAAAAACAATGGCTAGTTCCCCTGGGGTCATGGAGTCAATGACCCAGGAACAATAATGATCTTTTTCCTAATGTTGCAAATCTCCCTGCAGCCCTCGAGCAAACATAAAGTTAATGTTTTGTGTTGCCTCTGCCTCTTCTAGGGACATCACCCAATCAAATATATATGTAAATAACCCTCACACAGCATTACAAGAGCCATCCTTGAAGAAGCAATGGGCTGTGGTTGCTCATTTAGGCCCATATTTATACTTTTTTAGCACCGCATTTGCATCATTTTTTATGCAAAAGCGTCGCAAACTTACAAAATACAATTTGTCCCTTTCTAGCACAGTGTGGACGTCACTGTGCTAAGCCTATGCTTAAAAACTATGCAAGTAAAACAGACATTTGAGATGAACAGTTCCAGAGTGTTGCTGGTGTTGTAGAGTGCTCTATACAGGAGCTGCTCTCCATTTAAGCTTTGGAATTACCCAGAGTTCTCTGCTTCTTTTTTGCATAATTGGTGTACCACTCCAAGCCGTATTGTTTTGATTTATAATGGGTTCACTCTTGTGTCTGGCCAAAGCTAAACCTCTCTGAAGAGCTATAATGATAGGGAAACATGTGTCAGGGTTTGCTTTTACTCATTCCAGGTTGGCTTGGATGGTATTTTAGCAACCCAAGGCTGTGCCTGGAGTGGTGAAAGCCCTTTGTCATTTTACAGCTCAGCTTGGATTGCACTGTGCTAATCCTATGCTTAAAGATTTTGCTGTAGAAATTGCAAAAGGCTTTGTCCCTTTCTAGCACAGTGTGGACGTCACTGTGCTAATCCTATGCTTAAAAACTATGCAAGTAAAACAGACATTTGAGATGCGCAGTTCCAGAGTGTTGCTGGTACTGTAGAGTGCTCTATACAGGAGCTGCTCTCCACGTAAGCTTTAGAACTACCCAGAGTCCTCTGCTTCTTTTTTGCATAATTGGTGTACCACTCCAAGCCTGAAAGGGTATTGTTTTGACTTATACTGGATTCACTCTTGTGTCTGGTCAAAGCTAAACCTCCCTGAAGAGCTATAATGATAGCAAAACATGTGTCAGTGTTTACTTTTACTCATTCTAGGTTGGCTTGGATGGTATTTTAGCAACCTAAAGCTGTAATACTGTGCCTGGAGTAGTGAAAGGATTTTGTCATTTTACAGCTCAGCATGGATGTTACTGTGCTAATCCTATGCTTAAAGATTTTGCTTTAGAAATGAATGGCAAAAGACTTTGGGCCAGATGTATAAAAAAAAATTGCAAATCGCAAAATTCGACCATTTGTGAATGCAAAAATGCCTTTCAAGATTTATGAAAGGCATTCGCAGTGCAATTTCAAGGACTCGCTTAAATAGCGATTCCCTGAAATTGCAACTCCATTTAGGGAATCACAAATTGCAATTATCTAAATAGGAAATCGCAAATAGGGAATTCCTATTTGAAATATCCAAAGCACATGTATCATGCATTTCCTAAATGTGAATTGGCCATTTAGGAAATGCAATGTGCAATTTTTAAATAAGCATTATAAATACATTTTTAAAAATGGCATGTAGCGCACACATGCACCTAGGGCAAGTGTGCACTTCACATGTCCACAAAAGTTTTTTGGGGTGCATCAAAGGGGGCCTTAGGCCCCCAGGGTTTGCATTACCTAATTTGCAAATTCCTAACAGGAATTCACAAATTAGGTAATGCAAAACCATTCACACCTATGGGCCTACAGGCCCATAGGGATGAATGGTGTTCCATTCCCTCATTGCGATTCGGTAATATTGATTGCGATTTTTATTAAATCGCTATTATCGAATCACAATTTTCATACATCCCATTTTGCATTTCTTAAATAGCAATTTCTTAAAAATTGCTATTTAGGAAATGCAAACTGGGACTTTGATACATCTGGCCCTGAGTCCCTGTCTAGCTCGCCGTGGACGATACTGTGCTAAACAGATGCTTAAAAACATTGCTAGAAAAACAAACATTTGAGGTGGACAGATACAGAGCGTCACTAGTGTTGCGAGGTAGCCTATAAAGAGCTGCTCTCCACCTAAACTTGGGATCGACCCAGAATTCTCTGCTACCTTTTTGCATAATTTATGCAGCACTCTAAGCCTCAAAGGTTATTGTTTACATATATATACATACACACACACACACACACATATATATATATATATATATAAATATATATATATATATATATCAAGCCAAAACCCTTTCAGGGATAGAGCTACGCATAAATTATGCAAAAAACAAAGGAGAACTCTGGGAAGTTCCCAATTTTAGGTGGAGAGCTGCTCTAGTAAGGAGCACCCTGCAACACCAGCAACACTCTAGATTTGCTCACCTCAAATGTCTGCTTATCTAGCAAAGTCTTTAAGCATAGGATTAACATAGTGCTATCCTCGCCGAGCTAGATAGTGACAAAGGCTTTTGTCATTTTACAGCTCGGCAAGGATGACACTACGTCAATCCTATGCTTAAAGATTTTGCTGTACAAATGGCAAAAGACTTTGGGGGTCATTCTGACCCTGGCGGTAGACTACCGCCAGGCCAACGACCGCGGATGCACCGCCAACAGGCTGGCGGTGCATCCATGGGCATTCTGACCACGGTGGTACCGCCGCGGTCAGAAACGGAAAACCGGCAGTGTCCCGCCGGTTTCCCGCTGCCCTGGGGAATCCTCCATGGCGGCGCTGCAGGCAGCGCCGCCATGGGGATTCCGACCCCCTTACCGCCAGCCTGGCTCTGGCGGTTTTGACCGCCAGAACCTGGCTGCCGGTAACGGGTGTCGCGGGGCCCCTGGGGGCCCCTGCAGTGCCCATGCCAGGTGAGCAAATCTAGAGTGTCGCTGGTGTTGCAGGGTGCTCCTGACTAGAGCAGCTCTCCACCTAAAATTGGGAACTTCCCAGAGTTCTCCTTTGTTTTTTGCATATATATGACCTAGTTTCTATAAAAAAAAGTGTTTTTTTGTTTTGCTAATAACTTTGGCGCCATCTGATGAATCTTCACAGAAGTTTCCAAAAAAATATGACAGCTGCTGTCTGGGAAGCTTTGGGGTGATCCGTTAAGCAGGGGCTGAGAAAAAGGGGAGATCCCAAAAAGCTTTTTCCCCTATGCATTTTTCCATAGGGATTTTGAATGGAAATAGCGCCTGAACCACAGAAAGGTAGTTCTTGGTCCAGAAAGCACCATTTTTGTTATTTGCTGTAAATCCATTCAGTAGTTTTTGAGAAATAAAAAAAAAAAAAAATTGTGTAGATAGGGATGTGAAGGCTCTCCGATATCGTGATGAGATCTGATTGGCTGACAACAGTTCAGCAAAGAAGTGTTGGAAGCAATGTTGGGTCTTGGCTACAGCTGAATCCCAGAAAAAAAGATTTAAAAAAAAGAAAAGAGACAAGGGTAGGTACACTCAGACCCCTTAGCTCTGGTGCCTCTATTCATGCACTGCTAATTACCCAATGTTAGAAATGGGATCTCTAGTTGGCAGAGGTATACACCCTTGTCCAAATAGGGACAACAATCCTAGTCAGGGTAAATCACACACAATCCAAATTATCCTGTGCCCACCCTCTGGTAGCTTGGCACTGAGCAGTCAGGCTTAACTTAGAAGGCAACGTGTAAAGTATTTGTGCAATGAATGATGCAACAACACATTGAGAACACCACAAAAAAGACACCACACAGGTTTAGAAAAATATAAGACATTTATCCGATTAAATGAAGGTCAAAATGATCAAAATTTGATAACCACAAGGTGAAATATCACTTTTGTAATGATAAGGAGAATCTTAAGTTCTTAAAAGCAACAATTGTCTCTTGCAAGCATAAAGTACCTGGTTTGCGTAAAAATTACACGCACGAGGACCGTAGAGGAGGAGATATGTGGAAAAAGGTAGGTGTGCATCGGTTTTCCAGATGCACACAGACGATGCCACGATTCTTTTCCACGCGTCTATTTCCGGCGTGTAGGCTTGAATCCTCTTTGCAATGCGGGGCCTTTTGATGCCCAGAGATTGTGCATGGAAATCTTGGGCATTCGGGGCGAAGTCTCAGCTGTTGCGTCGATCCGGCGGGTTGCACAGCGGAATTTCTGGTGCACGCTGGTGCTGCGTCAATTCCTCTTGCAGGAAGTCAGGCTGCGTCATTCTGGCTTGGCGATGTATCGATCCGGTGGGCTGTGCGTCAAAGTTCCGGTCGCAACATTGGCGCTGCGTCGACCTCCACTCGGGGAGCCAGGCTGCGTCGTTTCGGTTTGGCGTTGCAGTGATTTTCTCACTGCTGAACAGGTTGTGTGCCGAGTCCGGCAGGCTGTGCATCGATTTTCATCGCACAAGGAGTTTCTTTGCAGAGATGAAGTCTTTTTGGCCATGAGACTTCAGGAAACAGGAGGCAAGCTCAATCCAAGCCCTTGAAGAGCACTTCTGAGCAGAGCCAGAGGCCAGCAAGGCAGCAGGGCAACAGCAAGGCAGCAGTCCTTTGCAACAAAGCAGTCCAGGTGAGTCCTTTGGGCAGCCAAGCAGCTTCTCTTGGCAGGTTGCAGGTTCTGGTGCAGAGTCTTTCCCAAGAAGTGTCTGATTTGGTAGGGTCAGGGGCCCAGTTTATATACCCAAAAGTGCCTTTGAAGTGGGGGAGACTTCAAAGAGTGGTTGTGAAGTGCACAAGGTCCCCTTTCAGTACAACCCTGTCTGCCAGGGTCCCAGTAGGGGGTTTGGCAGTCCATTGTATGAGGGCAGCCCTTGTCCTTTAAAATGTAAGTGTCGGGCCCTCCACCCTTCCAGCCCAGGAAGACCCATTCAGTGTGCAGCTGTGTGCAGGTGTGACTGAGCATCCTGTGTTTGTGGTTGTCTGGGTGAAATGCACAAGGGAGCTGCCAACCAGCCCAGCCCAGATGTGGACTGGAGACAGGCTTTAAGGCACAGAGAGCTTTAAGTGCAGAGAAATGCTCACTTTCTAAAAGGAGTATTTCTAAAATAGTAATATAAAATCTAACCTCACCGGTCAGCAGAATTTTGTATTACCATTCTCGCCATACAAAATATGACTCCTTTCTAATCATAATCTACCACTCAAACAGTTTATGAGGGTAGCCCTAATGTTAGCCTATAAAAGGAGCAGGCCTCACAGCAGTGGAAAACTAATTTAGGAGTTTTCCACTTTCAAGTCATATAAAACACACAGATATATGTCCTGCCTTTTACCTACACAGCCCCCTGCCCTCTGGGCTACCTAGGTCCTATCTTAGGGGTGACTTATGTGTAGAAAAAGGGTAGTTTAAGGCTTGGCAAGTACTTTCACATGCCAAGTCGAAGTGGCAGTGAAAACTGCACACACAGGCCTTGCAGGCCTAAGACATGGGTAAGGGGCTACTTATGTGGGTGGTAGAAGCAGTGCGGCAGACCCACTAGTAGCATTCAATCTACAGACCCTGGGCACATATAGTGCACTTTGCTAGGGACTTACCAGTAGATCAGGTAGGCCAATTAGGTATGAACCAATGTTACCATGTTTTAAGGGAGAGAACATATGCACTTTAGCACTGGCTAGCAGAGGTAAAGTGTGCAGTCCTAAAACCAACAAAAACAGCATCAAAAAGTGGAGGGAGGCAGGCAAAAAGTTGGGGGTGCCCACCCTAAGACTGTCAGGTCTAACACCCAACAAATTACAACACTTATGACATCTTCAATAACATCATTGATAATATCAATGTAATATTTGCAGTAAAATTAGTAACGAAAAAACTGTGCATGTCAGGGGTGCAAGTTATAGTTACCTAAGGGCATGAGTTATAGTTACTTGAGATAACCCTAACTATAACTGGTGAATTTCTACGGTTTTGTAAGTTTGAAATGTTAGCCTAACTATTACGTCCCTGTAACCTTTGATTGTTTAAGTGAATCTCTCTCTCTGTCTCTGTGTATATATATATATATATATATATATATATATATATAAACATATACATTCATGGAAGAAACAGAGGTTATTATTAAAAAGCTAGCAGTTTAAACCCAAAAAACACAATTTACCACTAATATGTAACTTCCAGGCCCTATGTCCAACAGTTTAAACCCAAAAAACACAATTTACCACTAATATGTAACTTCCAGGCCCTATGTCCAACACACCATGTGCAGCCATTCCCCTGCGAGGCACCTGTGCCAGCCCCTCACAGGAGGCCACCACCACCACAGATGGTCAACCGGCCTCAGACCCCCATCCAACACATATTCTTTTTATTTTAGCTCCCACAAGACTCCTGTGAGGCTCCCACATTAGCTTGCAGGACCACACTAGGGGGGGCCCTGCTGTGCTGGCTCCCACAGGGGTCCCATAGAATCACAACGAGCCCCAAAAAGTTCTTTTTTAAACTTTTTGCCCCTGATGGGGTTCCTCTTAACCCCCCCCCCCCCCAACACATGCACACACAAGGACTAGTGGGTAAGGGTATCTGTACCCTAGACCCTGATGTGTTTTTTTAAAATAGTTATTTAGGACTCAGGGACCGAGTCCTGAAAAACTGAATTCTATTTTTATCTTTTTTCCACAGGAATCTCATGAAAGTCCTGTTGCACTGATATTGCATGGAGTGTAGGGGCATAGAGTGGAGTGTTGTAGAGTGGGGTGGCATAGAGTGGAGTGTTACAGAGTAGAGTTCCGTGGAGTCCCATAGAGTGGTATGTCATAGAGTCTTAGAATGGAAGGGCGTAGAATGTAGTGGTGTACAGGGGAGTGGCATATAGAAGAGTGCAATGATGTGCCATACAGTGGAATGGTGTGTCACAGAGTAGAGTGGCATGTCATAGAGTGGAGTGCAATATTGTGTCCTAGATTGTCATAGGGTGGAATTCAGTGGCCTATAGTGGAGGGAAACAGAGTGGAGCAGAGTGTTGTAGAGTGGACTCTGTGCTGCAGAGTAGAGTGTAGTATCATGACATAGAGTGGTGCAGTACATATTGAGTGTGTTAGAGGGTAGGGTCATAGAGTTGAGTGGCGTAGAGTGGAGTGGCTTAAAGTGGAGTGTCTTACAGTGGAGAGGCATGCCATAGAGTGAAGTGGCATGTCATTAAGTGGAGTGGTATGTTGTACAGTGGAGGAGCATGGAGTGGAGTGATGTGGAGTTGAGTGGCATGTCATAGATTGGAGTGACATGTCACAGAGTGCAGTGACATGTCATAGAGTAGAGTGAAGTGGCATTTCATAGAGTGTTTTAGAGTGGAGTACAGTAGAGTGGAAGGGCATAGAGTTAAGTAGAGTGTTGTAGAGTGGAGTAGAGTGGAATGGAGTAGCATGCTCTACAGAAAAGTGGAGTGATGTGTCACACAGTGGCGTGTTGTACAGTGTCTGATAGTGGAGAAGCATAGAGTGGAGTTGCATACAGCAGAGTGGCAGTTTGGAGAGTGGAGTGGCTTGTCAAACAATGCAGTGGCATTGAATGTTGCAGAGTGGAGTGGAGTGTTGTACACTGGAGTGGCATGTCATAGAGTGGAGTGGCATGTGGCAGAATGGAGAGGCATGTCATAGAGTGTCATACAGTGAAATAGAGTGGTTTACAGTGGAAAGGTATAGAGCGGAGCAGAGTGTGGTTGTTTGGACTAGCATAGAGTGGAATGGTGTGCCGCAGAGTAGAGTGGAGTGGTGTGTCATAGAGTGAAATGTTGTAGAGTGTCTTAGAGTAGAAGGGCATAGATTGGAGTGGTGTAGAGTGGACTGGGATTTCATAGAGTTAAGTTGCATGCCATAAAGATGAGTGGCATGTCATCCCGTGCAGTGCTGTGTGGTAGAGTGAAGTGGAGTGTTGTAGAGGGGAATGGCATGTCATACAGTGGAGTGCAGTGGTGTGTCGCAGAGTGTAGAATGTCTTTTATCATATATATATATATTTATATATATAACTTTACACTTACTTCGTGGTTACCTACTGAAATAAATAAATATATCTATATTATTAAACACTGTGACATGCATATGTCAGGGAGACAATGTGACACACATGGCTGGGGAGTCACTGGCACAACACGCATATCACACACATACATAACTGTCATTTCGATGTCATCATTCAATGCAAAATGAATGCTGGCACCACAATGACGGTATACTCACACTGAACAATGGTGTCCATGTGTGCGCATTGCAAGGGGGCATGTATGGGTTGGTTTGAACTATGAGTCAGTACATGTAGGTGTGTGTATGTGGATTGACTGGTTGAGATGAAGGGAGCTGAAGTGGGAGGTGTTGCTGTGTGTGTATGTGTGTCACACGATGTTGTATATGTTGTGTTGCTGTGTGACAGGTTCATGTGAGTGTCATTGCTGTGTGGCAGACGTTGTTGTGATGTATGTAGTTGTGCTTGTGTGTGAGTGTGTTTGTAGAGTTTGTAGTTGTATTGTTTTGTTGTAGTTGTGTCATGTGTGGGTGCAGTGTCAATGGTGTTTGTTGTGTCATGGATGTATGGATGTATGTCAATGTGTGTTTTTGGCACGTACGGGTTGTGTTGTGTTGGAAGTGTAATGGATGATGGTGTGAATGTGGTGGGTTGTGTAGTGTGTAGTGCAGGGCTACACATATGGCTAAGGGACAGTGTGTATGTCACTTACCCCTATTCCATAAACACTGCCACTGTACGAAGTCCATTGGGTTCTGCCGCAGTCTCCCTCTGTCAGCAATCTGTCGCCAATCTACCACTTGCAGAGCTGTAACATCTAAATATGGTGGGCAGAACACAGCTGGCTTGACGGTCTTTTCGGGTCCACCGGTGATGCAGCTTGGCGGTAACACCGTCAAGATCTAAATCCGGCCCTAAGTTTCAGTAGGAAAAGTGATTTTTGACTTTACTATATCTTTGGTGCCGTTTGACAAATCTTCATGAAATGTTCCCCAAATAAGTGTTAAGTTGGGCCTTGTTGTGCAGGAAAGTTTCTGAGTCGTCCGTCAACTGGGTGTTCCCATAGAGATTTTAGGCATGACTACAGCCTGAAAAGCTGGAAGGAATTACACCAAATTTGGCAGAAAAGTAGCTCTTGCTCCAGAAAGCACACCATTTTTTTATTTGGTGGAAGATCATTCAGTAGTTTTTGTGATATTAAAGGAAAAACAAATTTGTATATCTGGTGCACGAATACTTCATTACTATTTCGCGATGAATCACAAATGCACCCACCAACAGGAATGCCGATATTGGCTATCTGCAACCTGAGCAGCAAATTGCGGCTGCCATTTTAAGTCATGGTACACAGTCCCCTGGGCTGAAACTAAACATCAAAAGTGGTATCAGGGGTCAGGGTAGAGGGACCCCGAGCCCATGGGTGACATATAGGGGAGTTTGTGGTACACCTTATGCATACAACACGTCAAAAAAAAAAAATTCCCATGTGCAATATTCGCAAATGCATCGCAAGGCTCAGGGCACCACTCCAGTGTAATGTTGTGATGCATTCACGAATATCAGCGAAAAAAAAATAAAAAATTAACACACTCAGACACTAATGCACTCACTCACTGACACACTCACACTATCTTGCACCCACTCACAGACCCACTCAGAGGCTCATGCAGTCACTTACAGAGACCCAATCAGAATCTGACACACCCTATCACAGGCCCACTTAGACACTCATGCACCCACTCACAGACCCACTCAGGGACTCACATACCCGCTCACTCTCCCACTCAGACACTGACACACCCAGTCAAACACCCCCAGACAGACATTCATGCACCCAATGAGACCCACACAGACACTCAAGCACTCACACATAGACCCACTCACATCATTACACCTACTCACACACCCATTCAGAAACTCATTCACTCAATCACAGGCCCACTAAAACACTCTCACACCCATTCACAGGTCCACTCAGATATTGATGCACCCACTCACAGGCCCTCTCAGACACTCACGTACCCACTAACAGACCAGTCAGACACTCATGCTCTGACTCACAGACCAACTCAGAGAGTTATACACCCATTCACAGATTCACTCAGACACTCATGCATCCATTTGCTCACCCAGGGACTCATCCATCTACTCCCACTCACTCACTCTCAATGATTCATTCTCTTAGAGACTCACTCAGACACTCACACACCCACTCAAAGACCCAATCACACTCTTACAAACACACATGCCCATTCCGAGACTTACACACTCACTTACAGCCCCACTCAGAGACTCACCCCCCACTCATAGACCCACTTTGAGAGTCGTACACCCAATCACAGACCCAGTCGCTTATGCACCCACTCACAGGCCCACTCAGACACTCATATACACACTCATTGACTTACTCTGACAGTCATGCACCCAGCCAGAGGCCCATTTGGAGACTCCTACACCCACTCACAGGCCCACTCAGACTCTCTTGCATCCACTCACTCCCCTACTCAGAGACTCATCCATCCACTCGTATACCTTTTCAGACACTCATTCACCCTCTCACAGACCTAGTCGGGCACTCATGTACCCATTCTCAGGCCCACTCAGAGAATCATAGAGCCACTCACAGTCCTACTCAGACACTCATGCACCCAGTTACCCACCCACTCAAAGACTCATCCATCCACTCACAGACTGTTTCAGTCACTGATACACCCACTCAGAGACACACTCAGACAGTGAAGTATTCACTCATAGACCCACTCAGACACCCATGCAGCCACTCAAGACCCACATACACAATTAGACACCCAGCGACAGAGCTACTCACACTCTGAAATCCACTCATAAACCCACTCAGGCATTCATGCACCCACCCACAGACCCACTCAGAGACTCATGCATCCACTCACAGATAGTGATGCACCTAGTATGACCCACATAATCACTTTTAAATGTGCTGGTGTCTACTGAATGTCTAGTTTTGTTTTGCCTATACAGGGCCTATTTATGAATTTTGAAAACAGCTACAAAAAGGAGATATTAAAAGAAAATTAACCCGTTTTTGGGAACTGAATGGCTCTGCGAAGACCCTTTGTACTTATTGTGTGTAGTTGATAACTACACATAAAACAGGATGCAGTGTTTCATGTTGTTGAGAAAAACCTAGTTGCATTTCTTTGTGAAGTGAACTCCATCACTTCTATATATTCCATCCATGTCAAAGCATAAGTTGTTGTAAATAGAGCCCATGATATGGTCTCTGAGGAATGCAGAAACAGTTTTATTAGCATGCTTCCTGGCTTTGTTTATCTGCGGACAGAATTTGTTTGACCACTTCAATTTCTGCCTTTGGCATATGTTGGAGAACACCAAGGCAATCTGAGGGAAAAGGTACCATTAATTGAGCAAAGGTATCCTTCATTAGAATTTCTAGTCCTACCCCAGTAAGTGTGCCCAGGTCATTACCACCACAGTGCAAATCATAAAATCATGGCCTTGGCAATCCACAATGCTTTCAACCAAAGGCAGCAATTAATGCCACTTTAACCCTCTCCGGCCAATCCAAGTAATGTCCACATTAGGCAAACCAAAGTCCCTGTCAATGCCACTCTTTCTAGCACACTTTCTAGCCCAAAACACAAAGCTGTGACCCACAATCCACACTCTAACCTTTTTGAAGGCAAGGAGGAGTAACACACAGGAGAAGACTGGAACAGAATGGGATAGTTTTGAAAATAAAAGTTAGTTGAAATGGAGGACAGGATTTGTTTTAAAAAATGGTAGACTTGATCGGATAGTATAAATATGTAGGTAGTTAAAATTAGGTAGTGATTTTTAAGAAAACGTAAGTAAAATTGTGATTGGCTATGGTTAAAAAAAAAATGGAATCTTGGATATGCTCGTCATTTGAAAAAGTCAATCACACCTGCTGCAGTTGAGTTGGAGAGTAATGTGCTGCTTCTGGAATGTGTTGTGAACTTCTGAACTTCTGGTATAGAAACTCTGCTAAGAAAGTGTAGGGGGGGAGTGGAGTCTGTTTGTTCAAATTACAGTGGTCTAAACTCATTATTTATGAAGGAAGGTTTATTTTCCTAGTCAGTAGTTTCTTATGAAGTGTAGTGAGGTTGTAATTGATTAATTCATTAGTAAAAACCTAAATATGTTTTTGGACTCTTGCACCTATTCACAAATTCATCCCAAAGTTACGTGGGGGCCCGCTCTGAGGGTTGCGACAAATCCGCCAGTACACCCTATTACCCTATCAGATTGGGCTTCTTCACAGAAGTGGAAAAAAGAGTTAACAAACACTAACCATTAGGAAGTGGAATAACAAAAGTAAAATATGAAAGGGCCATTTTGATTTGCTACCTTCAACAGTATCACTGAGTGCAAAGTTGAAAAGGTTGCCATTAATGGTTGCTCTGTAGGAGAGTGGTGTGTCATTCTTATGCTTAGATTTTATATTTTCTCTGAGAGTTCAATTTATCTAACAATGCAACAACAAAAAACTGACCAGCCGACTCAATTTACTGGTATGTGAATAAGAGTGTACTTGAAAAAAATGATTGAAAAGGTATATGTGCACATGAGGCTGATGAAAATGTGAATGATATATACAAAAATATTGTGACTACACAAGGGGATTTGTGAGTGGGTGGGTGAGTGTTTTTGTGGTTTTATGGATGGGTGTGTGACTGTTTTTGCAGGTGTGTGAGTGAGTATGTGAGTGTGTATTTGGGTCTAAGAGTAGGTGTGTGAAACGTGTCTTAATCATGTGTTGCCCTGGAACTGCAGAGTGTGCCTGTGTTGTTTTACATGTTTGCCCATGCAGCACTTATGTACTCAGTACTAAGACACTCAGTAGCACACACAGGTATATGTTGAACAAACCTGAATAATGAGAAATAGAGCCAGTAAGTAATATATACAGCCAGTTACAGACACATACACAGACCCATAGAGATAGTGAAGCAAGTACTCGTATAGCAACATAGGGCCAGATGTAAGATCATTTGGTATTTTGACTCAATTTGTGAATTTTTGAGATTCGCAAATTGTGAGTCACAATACCAAATGTACAACATTGCCTTCAACACTTTTAACAATTCACAGTGGGCCGCAATGGGACCCGCCTCATCAATATTCATGAGCCAGGTCGCAAATTGAAACCCACTGTGAATGGCTACAATCACAGGGATGTTGGCCTGCTAAGCACAGCAGACCACCATGTCTGTGATTGCTTTTAAATAAAGCAAGCTTTTTTTGTAATGTAGCCCATTTTCCTCAAATGTTTTCTTTTCATTTTTTAAGAGCAGGTGGTGATCCAAAGGACCATTGCCTGCTCTTAAAAAATGTTTGCACCCCCATTCACAAAGGGAAAGGTTTCCCTTGGGGACCGCTTCCCTTTTGCAAATGGGTTGGTGGTAACTGTAATTGTTTTGTGATCGCATTCCCAGTAGCAAAACAATCATGCACTTCACTGTGATTTGCAATTAGGAAGGGACACCCTTGGCACATACCTCCTAATTGGAACTTGCACACCTATTTTGTAATTCAGTTAATAGATTACCAAATTGCAAAATGGCATTTGTACATACCCAAATGCTTTTTTCTGTGTGCAAACGGCCTGATTCTGCTGATTGGGCAACTTGTGCACAGAAAAAAAGCTTTGTACATCTGGCCTGTAGTTAGTTATGCATCTAGTGACACACCTGGAGAGGTACTGGAACATTTATTTAGGTTTGTAGTCAAGTAGTGATTATCTAAGTCACCTATTTACAGAAGTAGGCATTTAAAGATGTGTCAAGCCTGGCACTGTAGAACCTGTGTGTGTCGTTTTACTGCCAGGTTAAGTAGTATATAGTAGCACACCCAGTCACACGCTGGTGCATACACTAATACACTGAAGACAACATTCATATGTACACTAAGGCATCCAGCAGAAACTGATGCACACAGTAACACATGCAGAAAGACACTTATGCATACAGTGACACACCCAGGGACACATTGATGCATACAGTGGTATACCCAGGCATACACTGATGCATATGCTGACACAGGCAGAGACACACAGATATGATATGAAAATTAATAGAGTTAGAGTGGCTATAATATGGTAATATAACTGTTTATCTTGGCAGCTAAATGCTTAAAATATGTATTTTATTAGTATGTAATGAACAGCTAAATGCACTCATTTTTTTTTTTTTCCGGCCATCTACTTCTACTCAAAACCAGAGAATTTCAATGCCAAAAAAACTGAAAGAGGAAAGAATGAAAAACAAGGAAAATATCTTCTTAGAACAGGGAAACAAAATGGGCAAAATGCAGACAATGTGGTGAAAGAGAAAAGAACTGCTGTTAGGAAAGCGAAGATGTTCCTTAAAATTGTATGTGGAAAACTGCAAAGAGAGCAAAAGCAAGTAAATACAAAGCAAAGTTTCAAATCAGTCAAGAAAGGACAAAAAGTACCTGACATTAAGTAATAAATCATATAATAAAGCTGATAGTTTTACCAGAAGACAGAGGCAGTTTAATGAAATAAGAGTCAGAATGGTTCGTAGTAGTGTAGTTTTCATACAAACTATGAAGCAGTTTAAAAGAAGAGAAGCAGTCAAATAAAAGGAATGTGTTGAGGCTGTAGTTGATAAGGCATTTGCCCTGAAGAGGACGATATTTATTTTGATTTTGAGCAAAATGAGAACACTGGATAAAATAGTGTTGTCTATGAAGAGAAGAAGCCAAAAGAAAAGACAGTGGCAAACAGAAACATACTTTCAGTACTGAGCCTTTCTTTAATGAAAAAAAGCTACTTCCAAGAGAACACATTAGTGCATGCAGTTGAAACAACTGGCCGATGTTACAAGGTGAACGATGGTACTCCCATTCCAAAAGAGGAGATGGTTCCTAGGAATGTTGTGATAGAAGGATGTGATAGCTAAAGAGGTACAAGGAAGACACAGACATGCCCCTGTAAACACATGGAACTGTAGCAGTATTTGCAGTGAATATATTGAGAACTTTCTAACTATGTTTCCCTACAGCACTCTCAGAAACAGAAAATATGGATTTGGTAAGGATTAGATCCATGCAAAGTAAGGCAGTATACTAATTTACAGGGACATTCACTACCATGTCTCTCAAAGAAAATGTGCCAAAGCACCTTTCATCATTGCAGAATCTTGGCTATTCACCACTCTAAAATGTGAAATCTAGTTAAATTTAGTTAGAATGCTTTACTATGTCAAAACTCCTGCCCTATGTTTAGGAGAAATGAATGGAGCTCCTTTGCATGGTACAGTAGTAAAGGTTGAAAAAGTGTGTGACGATGTTCAATTTCATTTCTTTGGTCTCAAACAGGAGTGTAGGGAAAATGAGGAGTCGAGCATGCAGATGTAGAGGAACAGGACACAGGTATTAGTGCTGATAACATTGCAGAAGAGATTAGAAAGTTAACACAGTTTCTTTTGAGAAACCAAAGGCCCTCATTACAACCTTGGCGGTAAATGCCGCCGACCAACCGTGCTGACGGCCGCCAAGATACCGCGACCGCAGCGGTATACCGCTACCTGTATTATGACCCACACAGAGAAATCCGCCACTATACAGACACCCACACAAGTCTGCCAGCCCAAAGGTCAGTGATAAATTGGCAGTACCAAAACCCACACAGTTGCGCTAACAGAAATATGCCCAGAGCATCTGGACCCACAAATCACTGCGGCGGTCTTTCAACCGCGGTAAACTATTTGCGGTACACACCGCAGAGCTCAAAATACACACACACTAACAAAACTACACCACATTGGACAATTCAAAATACACACACCTGACACATATACACACACCACACCCACAACACTATAAAACACCCACCCACAATACCCACAATCCCTTACAACAACAACAAAAATATTGCCAACTGAGAGAGAGACAAGCCAGGAGCACCCACCCAATCTAAGCCACATAACACCATCACCCATACACCATACACGCACCTCACAGCACATACCCCAACAAACCATCTCACACACCCTCACACATACCATTCACACTACACCATTGGCACCACAAAGACACACCAGGTTCTCTGATGGGGAGCTATGGGTCATGGTGGAGGAAATCATTTGGGTAGAGCCACAGCTATTCGGATCACAGGTGCAGCAGACGTCTATTGCAAGGAAGATGGAGCTATGGCAGAGAGTCGTAGACATGGTCAATGCAGTGGGACAGCACCCAAGAACAAGGGATGACATCAGGAAGAGGTGGAATTACCTACGGGGGAAGGTGCGTTCCGTGGTAGCAAGACACCAGGTAGCGGTACAGAGGACTGGCAGTGGACCCCCGGCTCCTCCCCCACAACTAACAACATGTGCGGAGCAAGTCTTGGCAATCATGCAGCCTGAGGGCCTCGCAGGAGTAGCAGGAGGACTGGACTCTGGTAAGTCAAATCTTTTCTACTTTATCCCCCCTACCTGCATGCCATCACAAACTCCTACCCCTACCCTTACCCCCATCACTCCACCACCTCACATACACCCCACTATCACAACCCACACATCCCAATTCCAAGCCCTGCATGCAACAACTCTGCATGGACACCCATTACAGACCTGCATGGACACCAATCACCACAGCATGCACACTAGCGACCATCACTTAGCCAACCGATTCACAACTCACACAAGCCAAAGCTGCTTTGCCAATAACAACCATAAAGGGAAACATACCCATGCACAAGATGTCACACGCAGATACAATAACACTACATTTCATCCCCACAGGACTCCCACTCAACATTCCAGAGAGGAGGTGCCACCAACATCCAGTCTCCCCCCCCCCAGAAGAGTCCCACAGTGATGACAGCAGCTCTGCACACCTGGACCACGATGACCAACCTGGCCCATCAGGGACCTCTGGACAGTCGGTTACCCTGCCACAGTCCCATACCACCACAGAGCCTCCCCCCTCAGGAAATACCAGCACAGAACCCACCCAGCGGGCCCATACCTTTGTCCCCAGGACACGTCAATCAGCAGTGTGTCCACCACTACAGGGACCCCAGGCAACCCCAGAAACACAGGACGATCAGGGACCTGGGGTCAGTGGCAATGGGCACACGGTTCAGGGAACAGAGGCACAGGACAACAGGGACACTGGGAGGACTGCTGTGCGACAAGGGGAGGATAGGCCCAGGGAACCCACTGTCCAAGAGGCACTTGCAGGGATCCTGGGAGCATACCAACATTCCCAGGACAACTTGGGCCAGATACTGTACTTGTTGGAGGAGACCCAGCAGATGCAGGAGGAACAGTACCTGGGGGTCGGGGAGGGCCTCAAACACATCCACACCATCCTGGTCACCAATACAGGGGTGCCGGCTGACATGGCCAACATCATGAGGGAGGCAGTGGCACACCAACGGGCCCCTGACACTAGCCACACCGATGAACAGCCCTACACCTCCGCCGGCGCTAGTAGACAGGGGCCCCACCAAAGGACCAACAGGCCACCAGCACCCCACCCCCTGCAGAAGGAGAACCACCCCGCAAATGATCCCTGCGATCCAGGCCGAAGCCAGAGAACATTGCCAAGACCCCACCAGGAAATAAGACTCTCCTGATTGTCACCCTTCTGTCCCACTCTGTTACCCTGTCCACCTTGAACTGCTATTGCTCCCCTCCCTACTTCCTATGCCCCGTTGGGCAATGCACCTGTGATACCAATAGACTGGACTCTACCCTGGACTTTCCTCCATCATCAAGCCAGCCCATTGCAATACCACCTCCACTTATTTGCACATAAATAAACACCCTTGTAACTAATACAAGTATGAAGTCTGTCAATTGATTCAAATATGTATTCCTTTAACAAACTGTAAACATTGCGATTCAACTGTACAGTCATGTATACATAGGTTTGACCTGTAGTGGGCAGCAGGGAACACACCAGGAGCCAGAGTGGGGCACACAGATCTGAAAATAGAGATGCCAAAGTGTACAGTAAGTGGCCATATAATATGGAAAATCAGGCTGCCATATTCAATGTCCAACACAAAACTGCAATGGAAAGTGAAGTTACAGTGTCTTACCTGTGTGTCACTGGAAGTACTGTTGTATGAGTGATCTTCTGTTGTACACATCTTCTTCCTCTGCCTCCTCTTCCTCACTGTCCACAGTCTCCACTGCTGCCACAAGACCATCTCCAGGCTCTTCTTCCAGAAAAGGCACCTGGCGTCTCAAGGCCAGGTTGTGCAACATGCAACGATGATCTGGCACACCTTCTTGGGTGAGTAGTACAGGGATCCACCTGTCAGATGGAGGCACCGGAACCTGGCCTTCAGGAGGCCAAAGGTTCTTTCAATGATCCTCCTTGTTCGCCCATGTGCCTCATTGTAACGTTCCTCTGCCCTTGTCCTGGCATTCCTCACTGGGGTCAGTAGCCATGAGAGGCTGGGGTAACCAGAGTCACCTGCAAATATCGAGGGATACCTGTTAGGCATACACTCACCCTTAGGGACAACCCCACACCCATATACCTACATCCAATGGGAGGGAACCAGGGCTTACCTATTAGCCACACCCTGTGCATCTGGAGTTGAGACATCACATATGGAATGCTGCTATTCCTCAAGATAAAGGCATCATGCACAGAGCCAGGATACTTGGCATTCACATGGGAGATGTACTGGTCTGCCAAACACACCATCTGCACATTCAGAGAGTGAAAGCTTTTTCTATTCCTGAACACTTGTTCATTCCTCCGGGGGGACAAATGCTACATGTGTACCATCAACGGCACCTATGATGCTGGGGATATGTCCCAGGGCATAGAAGTCAGCTTTCACTGTGGCCAAATCCTCCACCTGGGGGAATACGATGTAGCTGTGCATGTGTTTTGTCAGGGCAGACAACACTCTGGTTAACACTATTGAGAACATTGACTGTAACATTCCTGCTGCCAAGCCCATTGTCACTTGGAAGGAGCCAGTTGCCAAGCTCCCTGCTGTTGGCAGACACCTCAGTGCCCACCCCAACTACAGGTACAGCTGCCATCCCTTGTACCAGCACTGCCCTCCCAGCAGCCCCTCAGCGTGTTTCCTCACACCTGCATGCACTACATCCTCATCCACTACCACCATCACCAGCACACCTATCACTACACACCCTTAACTGGGAGTCACCACCCCACATCCATGCCCACGTCCCCTGTGTCCTCTCTCATTGTGTCTGTGCCCCCTCCTCCCAAAGCACACAAATGCTAGCACTCAGACACCCAACAGCCATCCACCTCACAACAGCATCCAGCCCATGCACCTGCAACCAAACACAGCAGACACCTCCTACAACCACTCCCTCTTCCTCCACTCCCAAACCTTCACCCTCTTCCCGCACCAGGGTCCCTAAGAAGCTTTTTCTCTCCACCGTTGACCTCTTCCCTACCCCTCCCTCTCCCGTCCTTCACTTTGGGCCAGGGTGGTCAGAACCCAAGCTAGCACCTCAGCCACCCAGTCCACGGCTACAGTAGTGTCGGCTGCTACTGCAGGTGGGAAAGGCTCTAGGGAACCAGCCATCAGCACTGACAGTGTGCCTGCACCAGCTGCTAAGGGTAAGGGTAAGGAGGCACCACCAGCTGCTAAGGGGAAGAGCAAAGGGCCCGCAGGCAGGACGGACAGGAGGCCTGGTGCTGGGACTGATTGTGAGCCCCCACCACCAACCAGGGCGGTTCAGCTGTCCGAGGCTGCAGGGGAAGGGTTGGAGCCTCCCCCCACCACTGCCAGCTCCGACACCAGCACCATTACCAGCAGCAGCAGCCCCAGTGGGCAGCCGTCTGAGGCTGCAGGGGAAGGGCTGGAGTCTTCCCCCACCACTGCCAGCCCCAACACCAGCACCACTGCCAGCAACAGCAGCCCCAGTTGGCAGCTGTCCGAGGTTGCAGGGGAAAGGCTAGAGCCTCCCATCACCACTGCCAGCCCGCCAGCAGCAACATCCCCAGTGGGCAGCCGTCCGAGGCTGCAGGGGATGGGCTGCAGCCTCCCCCCACCACAGCCAGCACTACCGCCAGCAGCAGCAGCCCCAGTGGGCAGACGTCCGAGGCTTCAGGGGATGGGTTGGAGCCTCCCCCCACCACTGCCAGCACTGCCACCAGCACCACTGCCAGCAGCAGCAGCCCCAGTGGGCAGCCGTCCAAGGCTGCAGGGCATGGGCTGGAGCCTCCCCCACCACTGCTAGCACCGACCCCGGCCCGCCACTGCCACCACTGAGCAGCCGTCACCGCCGGCGTACAGTGTGTAGTCCTACCTCCATAGGCTGTACTGCGTTCGGACCCTGCAAATCCTGTGGGTCTGACACCCAGGTTTGAGACTGTGACCTTGCACTCCCCAAGATCTGCATCACAGGGCACAATGCCCCCTCCAGAACCAGTAGAAGAAGCCATCCCCTCACCCCCTCCTTGCCAGAATGAAGCACACAGGGCACAATGCCCCCTCCAAAACCAGTGGAAGAAGCCATCCACTCACCCCCTCCTTGCCAGGATGAAGCACACATGGCACAAGCCCCCTCCAGAACCAGTGGAAGAAGCCATCCACTCACCCACTTCTTGTCAGGATGAAGCACACAGGGCACAAGGCCCCCTCCAGAACCAGTGGAGAAGCCACTCACTGGAGAGACTGTGGCTTTGCAATCCTCAGGACCAAGCAGTGGGCAAACCACCCACTAGAGAGACTGTGGCTTTGCACTCCCCAGGACCAAGCAGTGGGCAAACCACCCACTAGAGAGACTGTGGCTTTGCACTCCCCAGGGCATCGCACAGGGCATGTAGCCACCTCCAGGACCAATGGTATTTTACCATCTTCCGGCTGGGGTGCCCCCATCCCCCGTCCCCCTGAGGTGCTTGTGTATTTTCGACCTCATGCCCCTGCAGTGTTCTCTCTGTGTTGTTGCAGGAGTGAGGTGGGGCCTTGGCCTATGTGATGTGGCCCTGTGGCCCACGGACATTGAGGACTGGGCAGTGTCCCTCCATTTGTATATATGTATATACTGTTTTGATTTTGAATCACAAATTTCTACTATTTTATCCTATTACACTCACTTTAATCAATTCCTTTTGTCCTTGCATTATTCCTGAGGGGTAGGGGGCGTATATGTAATGTTACTGCATCTGTTTGTGTGTATAGAGTTGGGGGTAGGGGTGTTGTGTGTTACGTGTGTGTGTCACTCTCTTTTTCCTCCCCCCTCCCTTGTGTGCTAGGCGGCAGTATTCACCGTGGTCGTATTCGCCGGCGTTGATGTTCGTGTTGAGTGAGGAGGTATACAATCATGGGAAATATGTGTAACTCGGGCTCCATGGCGTCGTGGTTCTTCCTTGAGTGTCCAGAGATGAGTCCTTTGCCTTCTGTGTTCTGTTTCCACCGTGCTTTTGATGTCATTGGTACCGCCCCAGAAAAGGTGGTGGATAGGCCTGTTGTAATACAGTGGGCGGTACATTGTCTTCTGCCTGGCTGTTAGCGGTTACTGCCGCGGTGCTTGTTGCTACCGCCATGGCGGTCGGTGTGTTAAAGTGGCTGTATGTGTGGGCGGTTTCCGCCGTAGTCATAATTCCATTTTTTTTTACCGCCGGCCTGTTGGCGGTATTAACGCCGCTTTATCACAGACTGCCAGGGTTGTAATGAGAGCCATAGTTACTTGAGATAAAGCTAACTACAACAGGTGAATTTTTAGGGTTTCGTACCTTTAAAATGTGAGCCCAACTACACCGTCCCTGTAACCTTTGATTTTTTAAGTGATTTATATATATATATATATTTATACATATATATATATATATATATATATATATATATATATATATATATATATATATATCAAACCAAGGCCCTTTCAGGGATAGAGTGACGCATAAATTATGCAAAAAACAAAGGAGAACTCTGGGAAGTTCCCAATTTTAGGTGGAGAGCTGCTCTAGTAAGGAGCACCCTGCAACACCAGCGACACTCTAGATTTGCTCACCTCAAATGTCTGCTTATCTAGCAAAGTCTTTAAGCATAGGATTAACATAGTGCTATCCTCGCTGAGCTAGATAGTGACAAAGTCTTTTTTTCATTTGTACAGCAAAATCTTTAAGCATAGGATTGACATAGTGTCATCCTTGCCGAGCTGTAAAATGACAAAAGCCATTTACCACTCCAGGCACAGTATTACAGCTTTGGACTGGTCAAATACCGTCCAAGCCAACCTGGAATGAGTAAAGCAACCCCTGACACGTGTTTCGCTCTCATTAGAGCTCTTCAGAGGGGTATAGCTTTGTCCAGACACAAGGGAGAACCCAGTATAAGTCAAACCAAGGCCCTTTCAGGGATAGAGTGACGCATAAATTATGCAAAAAACAAAGGAGAACTCTGGGAAGTTCCCAATTTTAGGTGGAGAGCTGCTCTAGTAAGGAGCACCCTGCAACACCAGCAACACTCTAGATTTGCTCACCTCAAATGTCTGCTTATCTAGCAAAGTCTTTAAGCATAGGATTAACATAGTGCTATCCTCGCCGAGCTAGATAGTGCGCCCGCCAAAGTCCCGCCGTCAGAATACCGCTGCGCGGTCAGAAGACCGCCGCGGTAATTCTGAGTTTCCCGCTGGGCTGGCGGGCGACCGCCAGAAGGCCGCCCGCCAGCCCAGCGGGAAACCCCCTTCCATGAGGATGCCGGCTCCGAATGGAGCCGGCGGAGTGGAAGGGGTGCGACGGGTGCAGTTGCACCCGTCGCGATTTTCAGTGTCTGCTTGGCAGACATTGAAAATCTTGGTGGGGCCCTGTTAGGGGGCCCCTGCAGTGCCCATGGCATGGGCACTGCAGGGGCCCCCAGGGGCCCCGCGACACCCGTTACCGGCAGCCAGGTTCTGGCGGTCAAAACCGCCAGAGCCAGGCTGGCGGTAAGGGGGTCGGAATCCCCATGGCGGCGCTGCCTGCAGCGCCGCCATGGAGGATTCCCCAGGGCAGCGGGAAACCGGCGGGACACTGCCGGTTTTCCGTTTCTGACCGCGGCGGTACCACCGTGGTCAGAATGCCCATGGATGCACCGCCAGCCTGTTGGCGGTGCATCCGCGGTCGTTGGCCTGGCGGTAGTCTACCGCCAGGGTCAGAATGACCCCCAAAGTCTTTTGCCATTTGTACAGCAAAATCTTTAAGCATAGGATTGACATAG
The DNA here is from genome assembly GCF_031143425.1 of Pleurodeles waltl. Classification (NCBI taxonomy): domain Eukaryota; kingdom Metazoa; phylum Chordata; class Amphibia; order Caudata; family Salamandridae; genus Pleurodeles; species Pleurodeles waltl. The sequence goes on from NC_090447.1 coordinate 1,426,779,152, forward strand.
TGTCATCCTTGCCGAGCTGTAAAATGACAAAAGCCTTTGTCACTATCTAGCTCGGCGAGGATAGCACTATGTTAATCCTATGCTTAAAGACTTTGCTAGATAAGCAGACATTTGAGGTGAGCAAATCTAGAGTGTTGCTGGTGTTGCAGGGTGCTCCTTACTAGAGCAGCTCTCCACCTAAAATTGGGAACTTCCCAGAGTTCTCCTTTGTTTTTTGCATATATATATATATATATATACATATATATATGTATATATATATATAAAGATATTCACTGAAAAAAACAAATGTTACAGGGACGTTATAGTTAGGTTCTGAATTTACCCATACAAAACCATAGAAATTCAACATAGATAGTTAAAATTATTTCATATAACTATAACTCTCACCCTAAGGTAAATATAAATTGCATTTTCGACATGCACAGATAATCACTCCACATATTATATAATTAATGACACCTTTCATGGCATCTTTGATATTATCACTGCAAAATTTGCAATAAAATTATTGATGAGACTGTGCATGGCGAGGGCGTGAGTTATAGTTATCTGAGGGCGCAAGTAATGGTTACTTGAAATAACTATCACAGCTGAATGTCTATGGTTTTGTACAAGTAAATTCAGAACCTAACTATAAAGTCACTGTAACCTTTGATTTTGATTACTATACATTAATCTAACCAACGCTACACACAGCGCCTTTGGCCGCGCACATCAGGCGTTGGCCATAGGATCTGTCTCTGTCAATGGATCTGTGAGTGGGTGCGTGAGTGTCTGAATGGGTCTGAAAGTGGGTGTGTGAGTCTATGAGTGGGTCGGAGTGGGTGCATGAGTTTCTGAGTGGGTGTGTGAGTGGGTGCATGAGACTCTGAGTACAGCTATGAGTGAATGAATTTGTGTATGAATGAGTGTCTGAATGTATTTTTAAAAATCTTTGTTTTGCTTATCTGAGAATATTCATGAATATTTGTGAATATCACGCATGGTGTTGCGCACAGAAAGGTTTGGGGTAATCTGCCAAAAAAAGGGCCAAGAAAAAGTAGGGGTCAAAAAAGTGTTTTTCTCATGTTATTTCCCAAAGGGATTTTGAACACGACTACAGCCCAAACCGCTGGACGGAATTACACCAAATTTCACAGAAAGGTAGCTTTTGGTCCAAAATGAAGCCTTTTTGTTATTTGGTATTAATCCTTTCAGTAGTTTTAGAGAAATGAAAGGAAAACCAAATTTGTATATCTAGAGGTGTGAACACTTTCTGAATCCTCCTGATCTCGTGCAGAAATCTGATTGGCTGCCAACACTTCAACCAGGAAGAGTTGGCACCCATTTTGAGACTCAGCTTCAGCTGAATCTCAAAAACAAACAGAAAAAGAAAAGGGGGCAGGGTACATTTACCCTACCATGTCTGCCCTCCCGGAAGACACACAAACGCTCCTACTCAGACCCCCACCAGCCATCCACCTCACACAAGCACACTGTCCATGCACCTGCACCCAAGTCCAGCACACTTCCTCCTCCTACAACCACTCCCTCTACCTCCACTCCCATTCCTCCTCCCACAACCTGCCCCATTGGTCCTATGAAGCTTTTCCTTTCCTGCCTTGACCTCTTCTCCAGTCCCCCCGTCCTGCCCGTAAGAGACAAGTCCCAGCCCAATAACTCCAGCACAAACTCGAGCCCTGTTCCTCCTCTTGAGACTTCAGCTGCCACTAAGGGGCACAAGAGTGGCACTCCGGGCTCCCGCCCCAAGCCCACTCCTCTGCCCCCTAAATGGAAGGGCATGGACCCGCCCCCTCCCAAAGCCAAGCCCAAGGACCCCCTGTGAAACTCCTCCCGCCCCCCACCACCCCCTGCCGCCTGAGGTGCCTGCCTACCATTAGTGGAGTGACTGGGCTGTCAGGAGTCAAGATGGGCCTTTAATATTGTCCTGTGGCTACTGGCTGACATTGGACTGGACAATGGCCATTTGTATTTAGTTGTCTCTATTGTTGTGGGTACAGGTCCAGCGAAATACAGAGGTTGGACCTGAGGTATGTGTCCTGGCTTTCTTTACTTCTGGCTGATGTTGCTGTTGTTTACTCTGCAGATTGTTCTGGGTATGTGGTGTGTGTTGTGCATGTATGTGTGTCCCTCTCCCCTCCCTCCCTCTCTTGTGTGTTAGGTGGCTGTACTCACCGTTGTTGTCTTCGTTGGCGTTGGTGCTCCTGGACTGCCATCGTGTTGTACAGCATCAGGAAGACTTCCAGTTCTGATTCCATGGCGGCCGCAGACTCCTCTTTGAGGTGGAAGCTCTGAGAGATACAAGGAGCCGGTGTGACAATGGTCACAGAAAAACTGGTTTCTCCAGAGCAGGTCTTACCTGGCGTCATCCACCAAGTAACATATGCAGATAGCAGAACCAACCTCCATCCCATGGCCATGGTGAGCCTGGAATGGGGCGGTGTGAATGGCCCTAAGAAAGTAGCAGTAGCTCCTGACCTCCCAGTAGAATGTCTGCTGGGAAATGATCTGGAAGCATCTGAATGTCAGAGGTGGAAAGAAGGGTCCATACACAGGTGCTGGACCTCCCTGAATGGGTGTGTGCTGCCACCAGCTCACAGGCAGCACAACAGGGAAGTGCTGGACACTTGGACCCTGGAACAATGGGCCCAGCCTCCAAGAAAAACAGAAACGGCACTGGGTCTGGCTTGCCAGCCCCACCAAGTACAGAGAGTCAGGAGGAATCCAAACCTGAGGATCTGACCCCTGAGGGAGGGCCCCTTCCCCTGCAAGCTCTGTCTAACTTGGCAGAACTGCAAGGGGCGTACTGGGAGAAGCATTTTAGAGGAGTATAGCTATGTATTTCCGTGCCCCTACAGAAAACACTAGAAAATCTTTCGAACTAGCTAAACGGGCAGTGTCCAACAGTCTTCTTAAGAAGGTTGACACAGGATATCAGATTCACAGACAGAAGGTATATGAAGAGACTAACTTTACAGGCAAATTCTTGGCCTGGCAAGTTCGAGACCAAATTGCTAGCAATATGATACATGCACTGAGGTGCCCTGTCTCCGGGGAAAGGCATACTGACCCCAGAGCAGTGGGTAAAATCATGCTAGAACATTATAGACAAATTTATAGACAAAACCAGAATATTGACCTTAAGACCATTAAGGATTTCTTGGGGAAATTAGATATTCCTACTCCCACCAAAGAAGACAGTGATGCTCTTTTGCAGTCATTTACAAAGTCAGAACTCCTTGAGGCTGTCAAGAACCTCACCATGGGGAAGGCATGTGGATCTGATGGCTTCCCAGCTGAATTTTATAAAATGTTCATTAATGTATTTATAGAATTTTTTTTGTCTTTAATTAATGGCTTGCTCAAGGGCGAATGGATCCCCAATTCTTTGTTTACGGAGAATGCGGTTAGCTTTCCCACACAAAATAAGGACAGGGAAGACCCTAATGTATATCGTCCAATTTCTCTGCTAAATACGGACTATAAAATTATCACAAAACTTTTGGCCAATAGGCTTAATGGGGTTGTCACTAAACTGGTGCACCCCAACCAGAATGGGTTTATTGCCGGTCGATAACTTGCGACTAATATGCACCATTTAGCGAGCTCTCAACTATTTTGCTTCCCAGAAAAGTTCTGCCATCGTTCTTTTATTAGATGCAGAAAAAGCTTTCGATCTAGTTGTATGGGATACACTGTTTGAAATATTGTCTAGATACATGGTGCCCTCCCAGGTTTCTACGTTAATTGAGAGGTTGTATCAAAGCTCTGAAGCCAACATCATAATGAATTCTGCTTGTATTGTTCAGTTCCAAGTTCAACATGGGACCCGTCAAGGGTGACCCCTATCCTCTATTCTCCTTGCTCTGTTCATTGAACCCTTAGTGATTAAAATCAGACAGAATAATCAGATTAATTCCCCGCTGAAGTCAATAGGAAAGATTAAACTCCACGCTGATGATATTATTATGTTTTTAGATGAAGAGCGGTCCTCCCAGGAGGAGGTTCTTAAGGTGTTTTAAGAATTTGAGGAAATTGGAGCTACAAGATTAACATGAGTAAGACCGATATTATACTTTGTGGCACTTCTTGTATTAGACTGCTCCCCGAATTAATGCATTATGTGAATACTAGGCCAAAGAGATACCTTGGGATATATTTTTCATCCGATATAGGAGATCTGTATGATCTCAACTATGCTCCTGTGCTCTTGAAAACCCAGTCCCTGCTTGCACGCTGGGGGTCTTGCCCACTCTCTATACTGTACTTGGCTGAATTGCATTGATTAAAACGTCTATACTACCACTATTTAACTTTCTGTTCTCGGCCATACCTTGCGTATTAACGTCTCTATTTTCAAGAAATTAAATTCTATGCTTGGCCCATTTATTTGGCAAAATGAGAAGGCGTGTGCTGCGTTAAGTACACTATGGCCCTCATTACAACCCTGGCGGTCAGTGATAAAGTGGCGGTAATACCGCCAAGAGGCTGGCAGTAACTACAGCCAAATTATGACCATGGCGGTGAGAACTCTCATAGACAGCCACTTTACCACACAGACCACCAGGGCGAAAACAACAGCCACCGCGGCGATAGCCGCCTACAGCCAGGCGGAAGTCAATGTTTTGCCCACCATATTATGACAACCCAATCCGCCACCTTTTCCGGGGCGGTACCAACGACATCAAAAACCTAGCGGAAAAACTGCACAGAAGGGAAAGGACTCACCATTTGAGACACAGGGAACAACCACGCCGCCATGGAGCCTGAAATTCAGATCTTCCCCATGCTCTTCTACGTCCTGCTCCACCACGAACACCAACGACGGCAAAGATGACCACGGTGAGTGCAGCCGCCTAGCACACAGGGGAGGGGGGAGGAAAAAGAAAGTGACACACACACATGCAACACACACACCCCCCACCCCGAACACCATACACACAATCAGATGCAATAATGAAACATAATTACACCATACCCCTCTGGAATAATGCAAGGACTACAGGAATTGATGAAAAGTGAGTGTAATAATATAGATACTGTAGAAATATGAAAAATCTAACTAATGGTATATACACATGTACAGTTCAAGGGACACTGCCCAGTCCATATTGTCCGTTGGCCACAGGGCCAAAGGCCAAAGTCTAAGGCCCCACTTGTCACCTGCAACAACACAGAGAGAACACTGCAGGGGCATGATTTGGAAAATAGGCAGGCACCTCAGGGGGGCGGGAGACGGGGGGCACCTCAGCCAGGAGATAGGACAACACCACTGGTCCTGGAGGGGGCAACATGCCTATGGCTCTTTGTCCTCGGAAGTGCAAGGCCTCAGTCTCTCAATTGGGTGACTTGGCCACATGCTCTGGAGGGGGCAACATGCCCATTGCTCTTTTTCCTGGGGAGTGCAAGGCCACAGTCTCTCAAGTGGGTGACTTGCCCACATGGTCTGGAGGGGGGAACATGCCCACTGCTCTTTGTCCTGGGGAATGCAAGGCCACAGTCTCTCAATTGGGTGTTTTCCCAACTGGGTCTGGAGGGGGCATCGTGCCCTGTGCTTCTGATCCTGGGGAGGATAGGGTGAGTGGGTGGCTTACCCACTGGTTCTGGAGGGGGCATCGTGCCCTGTGCTTCTGATCCTGGGGAGTGCAAGGTCACAGTTTCTCAGCTGGGTGTCATTCCCACAGGATTTGCAGGGGGCAAGCCGCACAGCAGCTCATGGAGGCAGGACTAGAGACCATCCGCCGGCGGTGACGGCTGCTCAGTGGTGGTAGTGGTGCTGCTGCAGCCGCTGGGGGGGTGGGAAGCTCCAGACCATTCCCTGCAGCCTCGGACGGCTGCCCACTGCTGGTGGTGGTGGTGCGGCTGCTGGTGGTAGAGGGAGGCTCCAGCCCATCCCCTGCAGCCTCGGATGGCTGCACAACCATGGTTGGTGGTGGGGGTTCTGACTGAGTCCCTCCACCAGGCCCCTTGTCCTTCCTGCTTGTGGGGCAGGCCCCTTGCCCTTCCCGGTAGCAGCTGGGGATGGATACTTGCCCTTCTTGGCAGCACTTGGGGTAGGCTCCTTGCTCTTCCGGGCAGCAGCTGGAGATGGCTCCTTGCCCTTCTTGGCAGCACTTGGGGCAGGCTCTTTGGCCTTCCCGGCAGCAGCTAGGGATGGCTCCTTGCCCTTCCTGGCAGCACTTGGGGCAGGCTCCTTGCCCTTCCAGGCAGCAGCAGGGGCAGGCACACTTACTTTGAGGCTGGCTGGTGCCCTGGATCATTTCCCACCACAAGTGGGTGTGGAGATTAGTGGTCCGGTGAACTGGGTGACAGAGGTGCTTGCCTGGGTTTTTGGCACCCTGGCCAGACGTGAAGGATGGGGGGAGGGGTAGGGAAGAGGTCAATGGTGGAGAGGAACAGCTTCTTCAGGACACTAGGGTGGGAAGAGGGAGAAGGTGTGGGAGTGGAGGAAGAAGGAGTGGTTGTAGGAGGTGTCTGTCTGCTGTGTTTGGGTGCAGGTTCATGGGCTGGATGCTGTTGTGAGGTGGATGGCTGTTGGGTGTCTGAGTGCTTGCATTTGTGTATCTGGGGGGGACAGACACAGTGGGAGAGGACACAGGGGACATGTGCATGGCTGTTGTAGTGGTGTCTGCAAGGGAGGTGTGTGTTCTGCTAGGTGTTGTGGTGATGCTGGTAATGGATGATTGTTAGAAATGGGGTCTTTGGTTGACAGTCAGGTTACCCCCTGTTCGAGCAAGGACCCTGACTCTAGTCAGGGTAAAAGAGAATCACCCTCAGCTAACCCCTGCTTACCCCCTTGGTAGCTTGGCAGAGCAGTAGGCTTAACTTCAGAGTGCTAGGTGTAAAGTATTTGTACCAACAGACACAGTAACTTAATGAAATCACTACAAAGTGACACAACACCAGTTTAGAAAAATAGGAAATATTTATCTAAACAAAACAAGACCAAACGACACAAATCCGACATACACAAGTCAAGTTATGAATTTTTTAAGATTAGACTCAAAAATAGCACTGAGAAACACAAAATGCTTCGATGAGGCGTTAACACGGCGTCCCGACGGAGTCGTTCCCAACAAGCCAACACCAGCGGCGCCGGACACGGAGTCGCGTAGACCCCCAAGTACAGTACCTTTGGTGAAGAGTGAAAACAACTTGATGTGCGAAGTCGGGCATCGCAGCGTTTGTGCGAAATGTTGAATCTGCGCACTTCGAGCGTCGTCGGTCACGATGTGGTGCGGCGACTTCCACGGAGTCACGGACTTCAGCGGGGCTGCAGCGGCGTCAGGCCTGCAAAGATCGCCGCGTTCCAGCGACTGTCACGGAGTCAGTTGCAGGCGGCGTCACCGTATTCGGCAGCGGTGTCGGTCCGAAGTCGTCCGAAGTCGATTTTCTTGGATTTCCACCAGCTTCCCTTCCAGGGGCCTGGGGACTGGATAGGGCACCACTTGTCTGAGCAGGAGCCTCTCCAGAGACTCCAGGTGCTGGCAGAGAGAAGTCTTTGCTGTCCCTGAGACTGCAAACAACAGGAGGCAAGCTCTAAATCAAGCCCTTGGAGATTTCTTCACAAGATGAAAGGCACACAAAGTCCACTCTTTGCCCTCTTACTCTGGCAGAAGCAGCAACTGCAGGATAGCTCCACAAGGCACAGTCACAGGCAGGGCAGCACTTCTCCTCAGCTCTTCAGCTCTTCTCCAGGCAGAGGTTCCTCTTGTTTCAAGAAGTGTTCTAAAGTCTGTGGTTTTGGGTGCCCTTCTTATACCCAATTTCTCGTTTGAAGTAGGCCTACTTCAAAGTAAAGTCTCTTTTGAATGTGAAATCCTGCCCTTCCCAGGCCAGGCCCCAGACACTCACCAGGGAGTCAGAGATGACACTGTGTGAGGACAGGCACAGCCCTTTCACGTGTAAGTGACCACTCCTCCCCTCCCTCCTAGCACAGATGGCTCATCAGGGAATGCAGACTACACCCCAGCTCCTTTTGTGTCACTGTCTAGTGTGAGGTGCAACCAGCCCAACTGTCAACCTGACCCAGACAGGGAATCCACAAACAGGCAGAGTCACAGAAATGGTATAAGCAAGAAAATGCTCACTTTCTAAAAGTGGCATTTCCAAACGCACAATCTTAAAATCAACTTTACTAAAAGATGTATTTTTAAATTGTGTGCTCAGAGACCCCAAACTCCACATGTCCATCTGCTCCCAAAGGGAATCTACACTTTAATCAGATTTAAAGGTAGCCTCTATGTTAACCTATGAGAGGGACAGGCCTTGCAACAGTGAAAAACGAATATAGCAAAATGTCACTGTCAGGACATATAAAACACATTACTAAGGGGGTCATTCTGACCCGCCAGGGTCGGCGGGAGCACCGCCGACAGACCGGCGGTGCCCCGCAGGGCATTCTGACCGCGGCGGTTCGGCCGCGGTCAGATGCGGGAAACCGGCGGTCTCCCGCCGGTTTCCCGCTGTCCTGCAGAATCCTCCATGGTGGCGGAGCGCGCTCCCCCGCCATGGCAATTCTGACACCCCCTACCGCCATCCTGTTCCTGGCGGGTCTCCCGCCAGGAACAGGATGGCGGTAGGGGGTGCCGCGGGGCCCCTGGGGGCCCCTGCAGTGCCCATGCCAATGGCATGGGCACTGCAGGGGCCCCCGTAAGAGGGCCCCACAAAGTATTTCAGTGTCTGCTTTGCAGACACTGAAATACGCGACGGGTGCCTCTGCACCCGTCGCACCTTCCCACTACGCCGGCTCAATTCTGAGCCGGCGTCCTTGTGGGAAGGTTGATTTGCCCTGGGCTGGCGGGCGGCCTTTTGGCGGCCGCCCGCCAGCCCAGGGCAAATCCCAAAATACCCTCAGCGGTCTTTCGACCGCGGAGCGGTATTTTGGTGGGGGAAGTCTGGCGGGCGGCCTCCGCCGCCCGCCGGACTTAGAATCACCCCCTATATGTCCTACCTTAACCATACACTGCACCCTGCCCTTGGGGCTACCTAGGGCCTACCTTAGGGGTGCCTTACATCTAAGAAAAGGGAAGGTTTGGGCCTGGCAAGTAGGTACACTTGCCAAGTCGAATTTACAGTTAAAACTGCACACACAGACACTGCAGTGGAAGGTCTGAGACATGATTACAGAGCTACTTATGTGGGTGGCACAACCAGTGCTGCAGGCCCACTGGTAGCATTTGATTTACAGGCCCTGGCACCTCCAGTGCACTTTACTAGGGACTTACTAGTAAATCAAATATGCCAATCATGGATAAACCAATTACATACAATTTTACACAGAGAGCATATGCACTTCAGCACTGGTTAGCAGTGGTAAAGTGCTCAGAGTTCAAAAGCCAACAGCAACAGGTCAGAAAAAATAGGAGGCAGGAGGCAAAAACACTGGGGATGACCCTGCAAAAAGGGCCATTTCCAACAATGATGGTGCAGTGCATGCAGGTGTGAGTGTAGACGGAACTGGGAGGGAGGAGGAGGAGGAGGGGGACACAGTGGAGGCGGTGGATGTTGGTATGTCTGCGTCTGGATGGTGTTTGTGTGAAGAAGTGTGGTGCTTGTGTTTGCCTGTGCCACTCCTGTGTGTTGTCTTGTGTGGATGCTTGGTTGCCTGTGTGCTGGGATAGGTGGGGTTGAGGGGAATGGGTTTGGGAAGAGGAAATTGAAGGGGGGACGGTAGAAACAGGGACAATGGCTGCCATCAGAGAGGAGGTCAGAGCCTGGATTGATCTCTGTTAGGCCACCAAGCCAGTGTGAATGCCCTCCAGAAATGCAATAGTCTGTTGCATTTGGGCTGCCAGCCCCTGGATGGCATTCACAATGGTTGACTGCCCTACAGAGATGGATCGCAGGAGGTCAATAGCCTCCTCACTTAGGGCAGCAGGGCTCACTGGGCCAGGGCCTGAGATGCCTGGGGCAAAGGAGTTGCCCACCCTCCTGGGTGAGTGGGCACGGGCAACTAGATGAGGGGCTGCTGGAAAGACGGTGCTGGTACAGGGATGGCGGCTGTAGCTGGGGTGGGCACAGAAGTGTCTGCCACCACCAGGGAGCTTCCATCGGAGGAGGTATCTGTGTCAGAACTGTCCCATCCTGTCTCCGCCATGGTGCTCCCCTTGCCCTCAGTCCCACTGGTGCCCTCACCGTCAGTGGACTCCGCCTCCTGGGACATGTGGGAAGCAGCTCCTTCCGTCACTTGTGCCTCTGCTCCTCCGCCAGATGATGCTAATGCACATAAGGACAGGGTGACAAAACAAAAAGGGGGGGAGAGACAAAGGATGCAGTAGGTCAATGGCTGCTCCAACAACACAGTTGGTGTACACACCATCGTCACACACAGGGAACAGCCCTACGCACAAACCAATGCACTACCAGTGATAATGCTAGCCACTAAGGTATGGGGAGGGGCGCATACCGCCAACTGCAGCACACCTGGGACCCACACAGCCCTGACCAGTAGTGGATGCCTACTAGCTAGGTAGCAGGATTATCCCTTCAGAACCCTAGGCACCAGGG